>NC_045438.1:51819828-51878289 GCF_002776525.5 Piliocolobus tephrosceles
AAAAAAAAAAAAAAAAAAAAAAAAAAAAAAAAAAAAAAATGGAATTACAGGGAATCAAAAGCAGTTTCCCTGTACAAAGGCCACATGCTCCTGGTTTTGCATCGACCTGTGGTTATCTGACCATAGTGGTGGGACCATGTTTGACAATTCTAAAGTTATTTGGTAGCCTCAAGAGAGACAGTCTGTGGAGTTAAAAAGTGGATTGGTGGGACCCTCACCCCAAATCATGGAACCCTAGATTCTTAGATTTGGAAAGTCTTCTTAACCGTCAGAGACTCTAGAGTTCTCATTTTACTAATCCAGTAGGAATCTGGATCACAGAGAGGTTAGTAACTTGTCCAAGAAGATAAAATTGTCTGGAAGAGCTGAGATTCTACACATCTCAACTTCAGATCTTGTGTCCTTTCCACACATCATTTCTTGAGCCGTAGGTGATGATTTAGATTGAACAAAATAAATTTGGCTTTGGGGATGGTGTTTTTTGTTGTTGTTTGTTTGTTTTTGAGATAGTTTTGTTCTGTTGCCCAGCCTGGACTACAGTGGTACAATCACAGCTCACCTCAGTCTCAACCTCTTGGGCTCAAGTGATCCTCCCACCTCAGCCTTCCATGTAGCTGGGACCACAGGCACATGCCACCACACCCAGCTAATTTTTTATTTTTTTGTAGAGACGGGGTCTTACTCTGTTGCCCAGGCTGGTGGGGATGCTTTTTATTATTAAATTACTAGACTGATAACCAATAGTCATTATGAAAACATAATTCCTCAAAACTCTTAGAGCAGCTTAATTCATTAGGTTTACCATTTTGTTATGCCCTAATTTGTACAGACTCTTAAACAGATATCTTATGTCTGATCCGTACTGGCAACCAGGCAGTTGTCCCTGGTTCTGGGTCCCCCAGGAAAGGTGTCCAGCTGATCCTGGGAAATACTGAAGGCTCAAATGCACATGGTCAGTTCTTAAGGCCCGTGGAAGTAGCAAGACAAACAGTGGCCTGACCACTGCCCTCAGCTGTCAGTCTGTCCTTTTGTGACCCCCTCTTTTGGGGCTCCTTTGATGTTCATTTTAATCTGATAATACCCAGATGGAAATGCTGGGCACGGAAGTTTACATTGTGATTTACTGTAACCACACCTTTTAAGGAACTAGTCGAAGCTATTAGGCAAGAACAGAGTCATGGTTACCGCCCAAGCAGCTCTGCCCACTGTCTGGAGGAGAAAGAAAAGGTAAGACTAGAGAAGACTGATATATGCAGGTGAAGGGATGGGATTACCCCAGAGTGGAGAAGGAAAGTAGTACCTACTTTAATAAAGGAGCATTGTTGGAGTAAACATAGTTATTAATTGTGGTATGTAACAGTATATTTGCAAACAAGATTGCCCAGAAAAAAAAAAATCTAGGTTGGGTGTTCACTGTGGGTATAATGCCAGGTACACCAGCAATCTATGCCAGTGGGAAGTAAAGCAGCCTGGATGGTCTTTTCTCTTTGGCTGGTTTCCCCTGGTTGACCTCTTCTCAGCCTTCAGATGTCAGTCTACACATCCCTTCCTCAGGGAAGCCTTCCCAGACCATCCCAAACTAGGCCTGGTCCCCTTTACACATTTCCATAGTGCCTGTGCCTTCCCATCCCAGTGTGCACGTCACACAGCCATCAGTCACCTGTTCGAATGATCCTTCAGTGTGTCTGCCTGGCCAAACTCTGTGCCTTTTGAGGACACAGCGATGTTGATGTACCTAAAAGTCTGGCTTGGGAGGAGTGGGGAGAACATTTATTTCCCTAAGGATGTTCTCCAAAAATGATATCTTTTTTAACATTTTTAATAGTAAGTTGGCATGAGGACTTAAAATTCTGAAGCCACTTTGGTGGAAGCAGTAGGAAAGCATGTTCTTGACATATAAGGAGAAGGTAATCAGAGGGTGGTGACAGTGTTAAGTCTGCTCTACCCCATGCGCCCCACAGCCACAAGGGGCAGCTCTCCCCTTTGACCTCTCTGCACCGCTCCCCCATCACTGAACCCTGCCTCCAGGAATCCCTTAGGGTAGTTATTCCATCAGTAGTTGAACAAAGATGCAAATACATATGGGAAACTGATAGGACAGCTCAAATAATTAAGGAACTACAAAACGGAGGTGAGGTGTGATTCCTCCTGCGTTTTCCTATAGTGGTCTTTAAAGCACTCCAGGGTATGATCGATTATTTGTGCAGGGTTGGGATGTCTGGCAACTAACAGCGTCTAAACAGAGACCGGACACACTTGGTGAGATGTTGTAAGTAGTAATTGAAACACTGGATTAGAAAGCCCCAGAGTATCTTTCCAATGTTGACATGCTGTTATCATAGGATTCTTTTTAGTCCATACAGCTCCCCCTAGAAAATAAGTGTCATAAAGGCAGGGGTGTTTGTCTGTTTTGTTCACTGTTGTGTCTTTACTGCCCAAGGCAGTGCCTAGCACACAGTAGCTGCTCAATAAATATTGAGTAAATGAATATATCAGCAGATATCAAATTTGCAATATTTTTCTGGTATAGAATAGACTCTAAGTGTTTATTTCATTGACCTGGATCAAGCAGGCCGTAAGTCAAAATGGGGCTAAAATTTGGCATTGTATCACCGAGTAAAAAGCTCAGGCCAATATTCTGACCGCATATGAAGTCAAACTGCTATCAGCATTTTAGACCAATGATTCTGGAGTTAGGATGACATTGCATCAGCCAGGGACCTGGCAAGAAACTGAATTGGCTCAACTGGTTCAAACGAAGGGTGTATGTGAAGCAAAGAGAGACGACAACAGTGGGAAGCCTTAGCCACTGCTTTTGGGGCAATCTATAGGGATCCCTGAGGGACCGGGGACAAAATAGAGTTAAGGGAGCCCAAGAAAGGCTGGAACCATGGAAGACCTACCCCAAATCAATGAGGGAGTAGAGGAAATGCCCCTATTTCCCTCTCTTCCTGCTTCAAATTATTGGTGCCTCTAGCCAAACCTACCTGGAAGGCAGCCAGCCAGGGAGCGGAGTGTGCAGACCTTCAGACAAAGCAAGACTGGGAAAGATTGGGCTGGGGGTGTGGCAGGAACAAGACCTGCCATGTAAATTCATTCTGTTCTTCTTATATTTTCACCATACAAATAATACATATTCATTAAAGAAAATGTAGAGATCAAACCAGCAGTCTTCATGTTTTAGCTTTTTCCTCCTCCTTTTTCTCTTCTTTCATTTACTTGTAAAGGATTCAGTAATGTTTATTCAGAATAAACAGAAATAAATTTGGTTACACTTGTTTCTTGACCTAATTCCGATTCAACCTGCAGTGGAACAGAGAGCTCTCTTTCCTTTCCTTTGTTGTGTTAACATAAACAAGTTACTTCATGTACCTCTGTGGGAACTGGGAATTAGGCAAGTGTTTAGACTCTCAAAAACTTTCAGCAAGTTTGGCTGTCAGCTTGGATACCAAGTCATTAAATATAAGATGAAAGATGAGTCTGACTGGGCTTATTCTCTAAGATTAGATAGTGAACCATAAGTGAAGGCAGCCTAATGTAGCTTGATTTTACTGTCAACATAAAGTTGCTATCCACTTTTAATTTTAATTGAAGGACAGTTTGAAACTAAGGGGAAAGAGAATTTAGGAAAATAGTGCAAATGCTTATGTACACAATTGTTAGTAGTTTACATCGGCAATGTTGGACGCTGCTTCACAGCACTTATCATACTTGTCATTTTTTGTTGGAGGCTTAAAGCCCATGTCCATTCACTGCGCCCAGCATGAGGCCTGACGTTCAGTAGGTCCTGGTACATAAGGGTAAGTGGTGATTGCCAGTTCAAGTGGAGAGAAGGTGTGAAGGAAGAAAGATCGGCAGGATGTTGCCATGTGCCTGGAAGTTCTGAAAGCTAAAGGACAGAACTTTATGGCAACAGAGGGTATTCAAGGCCTTTATAACACTGATATACTAAGGTCAGTGAACTCCATTGCCTTCTTTAGTTGAAAAAAAAAAAATCCTGGAAAGTAGTAAGTCATCTCAACTCATTTAGAGAGAAGTGAGTTCTGCTTTCCTGGAGTGGAATCTATATTTGGCCTTTACAAGTATCTCTGTCAATGGGATTGTTTCCATGACTTGGTGCAGGAGACCAAGTGAATATCAGCACAAACCACCCCCTTTTGGTTCTAGAAAGCATATAGGCTACCCTGAGATAAGTCATTTGCTCACAGGTCTTATGTCTTAGAGGTTAAGCTGTCAACTATTATGACATTGAACGTAGCCTTAGGAGTGGGGGAAGAAGACCGATTGTGATGACTCCAAGGATGGTAATTGCTGGAGGTCGGGCGGGGGTGGGGGCAGTCTGAACCAGTTCAGAGATTGATTCCTGTTTGCTCCCAGAAGCTTGTCTGTGTATCCCCTGCAAGCTATATTCCCTCCTCTGCTGCTCTTGAGAATTACCTCTCGCAACCTGCCACCCCTGGGTCTATGGGAAGGGGTTGGGGGCAGTTGGCAAGATTGAGCTGAGCCCTCCCCTTCATTCCATTGCAGCTGTGGGTTTGTGTCCAGAAAAGAGGAGGAAAGGCTAGCAACTGGAGTTTGCCTCTCTCCTCTGCCAGGATGAGAAATTCCTTTGCAAGCCTCCATAAAGGTGATGTCAGTCTCAATGGCTGTTACTCTGAAACTATAAGATAATCTTGTTTTAATTGGTATTTTGGAAAATACATTCTGCTGTAAGATTTCACAGAGCATCCAAGCCTTTTCTTCCAGTGCATTTTTTTAGAGTGTTTCAAAAGTATAGATTGTGTTGAATGCCTTTACTTATGAATGGATTAGATGTGTATTATCTCCTGGAGAAAAATGTGTCTGGAAGCCGACTGCATTCTTCCACGGATAATTAGTTCATTGTGCTGAACACAGCGAGTCCTCGGATGGTGTCCTTAGAGATGGGACTGATAGATTATTGAAAGCAAGAGGCTCTTTGCAACATATTTGCTTGCTTGATATCTAAAAATTGTTCAAAAATAACTAAGACTTGGTTGTATTGTCTCTGGGAAAGAAAAACCAAGTATCCTAATCAAAGAACTGAGTGACAAATTGAGCTAACGATTGTCATAGAAGCAGAAAAATGATCCCAGGGAGGAATGCTTGAAACAGCAAGATTTTAGAGTCTGGAACGTGTGCCCTTCAAGGCCATCTCAGTTCATGTCATGGCTGACTGTTGAAAGGACGATGGAGATGTTAAATCATAACTTGATTGCAAGGGAAAGGCAGGCCATGCAAAACAGTGTGGTGAGTGAATAGGCTTTATTTGTTCATTTGTTTTCTAAAATTCTTAGGACCATGCCTCAGTACTGACATTTAGTGCAGTAGGGGCTGAGAAACTACCTTTTCAGTTGGATGGTTGAAGTCCTGGTAACTATTTAGTATTTCTAGTTTGGTTTCTATTGTTAGATTCAGTACTCCAGGACTAACGAAAAATGGCTTCACTTAATTTCTTCTATACTTGAGTGTTTTTGTCTGCTTTAGACCTGTGTCTTTTGCTGACAGAATTTTTTTTTTTCTTTTCTTTTTCTTTTTTTTTTTTTGAGACATAGTCTTACTCTCTCACCCAGGCTAGAGTACAGTGGCGCCATCTTAGCTCACTGCAACCTCCACCTTCCAGGTTCAAGCAATTCTCGTGCCTCAGCCTCCTAAGTAGCTGGGACTACAGGCATGCACCACCATGCCCAGCTAATTTTTTGTGTTTTTAGTAGAGACTGTTGGCCAGGCTGGTCTTGAACTCCCGGCCCCAAATGATCCACCTACCTCAGCCTCCCAAAGGGGTAGAAGTAGAGGCATGAGCCACCACACCTGGCCTGCTGACAGGTATTTTTTAAATTTGTAAAAACAAACTCACTTGTCACTAAAATTATTTCACTTTGAAAAAAGTCCTTTAGAAATCATTTGTTTTAAGAAAAAGGGGTTAACTTTTTTTTTGTTTGAAAAAGTCTGCCGGGCACGGTGGCTCAAGCCTGTAATCCCAGCACTTTGGGAGGCCGAGACGGGTGGATCACGAGGTCAGGAGATCGAAACCATCCTGGCTAACACGGTGAAACCCCGTCTCTACTAAAAAATATGAAAAACTAGCTGGTCGAGGTGGCGGGCGCCTCTAGTCCCAGCTACTCGGGAGGCTGAGGCAGGAGAATGGCGTGAACCCGGGAGGTAGAGCTTGCAGTGAGCTGAGATCGCGCCACTGCACTCCAGCCTGGGCGACAGAGCGAGACTCTGTCTCAAAAAAAAAAAAAAGAAAAAGTCTGTAATTTGGTTTGTATAACAATAGCAAAGGAGAATTTGTAGTTGGTGATATTTTCTGGGTTTAGAGTAGACAGTCTGGAAGAATGTGTATAGATTTTTACTAAATAACAGCAGCTGCAATGCAGAATGGTGTTAGTACATTAGCTCTTATTCACAGGGGGAAGGTCAGTGTATTTTTCTAAGGGACTTCAATATGGATGTGTGACATCTTTTGGCGTGCAATTGACTTTAATGTTTATCACTTATTTTTTTTTTTTTTTGAGATGAAATCTTGCTTTGTGGCCCAGGCTGGAGTGCAGTGGTGCAATCTGGGCTCACTGCAACCTCCGCCTCCTGAGTTCAAGCGATTCTCCTGCCTCAGTCTCCCAAGTAACTGGGATTAGAGGCGTGCACCACCATGCCCAGCTAATTTTTTTGTATTTTTAGTAGAGGCAGGGTTTTGCCATTAGACTGGTCTGGAACTCCAGACCTCAGGTGATCTGCCTGCCTCGGCCTCCCAAAGTGCTGGGATTACAGGCGTGAGCCACCGTGCCCAGCCCCTCACATTTATGCTGTGATGTGTTTATAGAAAATGTGATCACATGCCTTATTCTTTCAAAGAAAAAACTTCTAATAGCCTAAAAACACATTAAGAGTCTCTTGTCAATGGCCTGTGCTTCCAAAAATGGTTGGTTTTACCATTTTCCCTGAAAAGTGTGCCACAATGGCAAGATCTTAAATTACAAGATAAGCAGGCCACACCTCCTCCAGGGCTTAAATTGTTACGCTCCTTGTGTAAAATAGTATTTTTGTTTTCAAATACCCCTTCTCACTTCTAGCACCTTTGCATATGAAAGTCTAAGATTATTTTCTAAACCTGCCTTATCCAATGTTGATTACATGAAGCAAAATATTTCCTTGAACCTAAAAATGTCTGCATGCCTTTGCCCGTCTGTCTTCCTGTGTCTGGGCTGCCCTTTCCTCCTTTCTTGCCCAGCTTTTTGAGCTGTTGCCTGGCTGCACAGTTCAGCAAAGTGCCTCAACTAGCTCAGGCCTCGCTGAGTCCCTAGATGTGTGTGTTGTCTGTGCTTCCTGCCCTCATCCCCACCCCAGCCCTCCTAGACAGCCCCATTGTGGTCTCATTCCCAGAAAACCTGGATAGTTTCTTGGAAGGATGATGAAGCTAATTCACAGTACTGTGGCAGTGACTCCATCGCCCTTCCCAGGGGAGATTAGGGTTTTAACTGACAACTTTTACCTTAAACCCAAAAGATGTGGAATTCCAGACCCTATGACAGACTTCTGGGAAGGGATTTTTTTTGTTTGTTTGTTTGAGACAGGCTCTTGCTCTGTTGCCCAGGCTGGAGTGCAGTGGTGCTATCCTAGCTCACTGTAGTCTCAAACTCCTGGGCTCAAGTCATCCTCCCACCTCATCCTCCCAAGTAACTGGTACTATGGACATACATCACCCTGCCCAGCTAAGTTTTGTATTTATTGATTGATTGATTTTTTTTAAGACAGACTCTTACTCTGTTGCCCAGGCTGGAGTGCAGTGGCACAGTCTTGGCTCACTGCAGCCTCTGCCTCCCAGGTTCACATGATTCCCCTGCCCCAGCCTCCCAAGTAGCTGGAACTACAGACACGTGCCACCACACCTGGCTAATTTTTGTATTTTTTTTTTTTTTTAGTACATTCTGAGTTTTACCATGTTGGGTAGGCTGGTCTTGAACTCCTGACCTCAAGTAATCCACCCGTCTCAGCCTCCCAAAGTGCTGGGATTATGAACCACCAGGCCTGGCCTAAATTTTGTCTTTTTTGTAGAGATGGATTCTCATTAAGTTGCTCACTCTGGTTTCGAACTCCTGGCCTCAAGTGATCCTTCCTTCCGTCTCAGCCTCCCAAAGTGCTGGAATTACAGATGTGACCCCCCCCCACACCCAGCCTGGGAAGGGACTTTTTTATGTGGAGGGGACTTTCTGGTCTTCCTCCAATTAGGCCACAAGGCCACTTGCACCTCCTTGATGGCTGGTTTGTGTTCTGGTTGCTATAGTTACATCCTGTGGGTGCTGCTCTTCTGCACCTTGATTCTCTACTGCAGGTGGGGACACTGGGAATGGAATGTGAACTTCCCGGTTGTGTAACCCGGGCTTGCAGGGAGTAAACAAAGCTGCTTTCCAGCAAGGTTATCTTTATCACCTAACAAGGCATGCATGTGCATTTTATCTGTGGCCACTCTATCATTTAAAAAGAAATTTGGGGCTAGGCACAGTGGCTCACACCTGTAATCCCAGCACTTTGGGAGGCCGAGGTGGGCAGATCACCTGAGGTCAGGAGTTCGAGACCCACCTCGTCAATATGGGGAAACCCTGTCTCTACTAAAAATACAAAAAAATTAGCTGGGCGTGGTGGTGCATGCCTGTAGTTCCAGCTACTCAGGAGGCTGAGGTGGGAGGATCGCTTGAACCTGGGAGGCAGAGGTTGCAGTGGGCTGAGATAGTGACACTGCACTGCAGGTTGGGTGACAGAGGGAGATTCCGTCTCGAAAAAATAAATTAATTAAAAAATTAAATTTTGCTGCGCAAAAATAATCTTTTCACCCAGTGTTAGTATTGGCAAATAAATTATACAGCAAAAAGTAGCAAGGATACCAGCATCTGTGCCTTTTGTGTGTCTTAAGATTGTTCATTTTCCCGGCATGAACAAAAGTCTAGTGGCAAACCAGCAGCACACCTCCAAGAATTGTTAACAGTTCAGTGTGTGCAGTGTGTGGAATATGTGGTGGGGAGCACTGGAACGCAGAACCATTGCAGAGCTGAATGGGGAGAAACCAGGGTTTTAAGAAAATACTGAAGTGTAGAAGGCGCCTCTGCTCTCAGGTGTGAAAGAACCTGGACCGTTGCTCAATAAATGGAGGCGTTTCTTCCCTTTTCTTTTTTTTCTTTTTTTTTTTTTTTTGAGACAGAGTCTCACTCTGTCACCCAGGCTGGAGTGCAGAGGCGTGATCTTGGCTCACTACAACTTCTGCCTACCTGGTTCAAGTGATTCTCCTACTTCAGCCTCCCAAGTAGCTGGGAATACAGGTATGCGCCACCACATCTGGCTAATTTTTGTATTTTTAGTAGAGACGGGGTTTCATCATGTTGGACAGGCTAGTCTTGAACTCCTGACCTCGTGATCTGCCTGCCTCGGCCTCCTGCCTGGCCCTTCTTCCCTTTTCTTTTCCTTCCTGCTAGTATGTGAATGTGTTATCCCTCCCAGGCCTCATGCGCTATCCATTGGTTAATTTATTCAAGCAAATGCTTGGTACTAGGATAAATGTTAAGGAAAAAAAAAAAATGTGTGTGTGTGTGTGTGTATCCCCTGCTCTGAAAAAGCTTATTATGTAAAAAATGAAATTCAACATACTTTAAATCTTTGATATTTGTAGATGCAAGCATAGGTGGTTTCACTTATTTGCCAGTTATAAGAGAGGTCTTTACTTACACAAGTTGATGATTTTGCTAAAACAGAAACCATGGACGAACTAATAATGACTGTCTTGTAGGACCCAATATGGCCCCCGCTGTCACTTTAAAGCTGTCCTTCAGGACTGTCACTTCTCTGGTGGGTAAGCTTAGTAAACTGTCTACCATCCACACACAGCAACTTCGCTGTTTTTGTTTATGTGTACCATACATGGCATCTCTGAGAAATAGCATTTTAGAAACATGTTTCTTGGCAAAAAGTAAAAAAAAAAAATCCAAGTACAATGTAATTTTATTGGAAGTTAAAAGTAGCTGTGTTGTGATCTGAGGCCATGCATAATGGATGAGTCATTAGGAAGCCTAGAGCCTCTGTGTATTTTATCCCATCTAAGAGTTTAGATCTTCGTATCTGCCTCAAGAATATCAAATCTACGGTATAGGAAGGTTCCCTGCCCCCAACAGCCACCATGCAGGGTAGGAGAGAGACACTTAGAAAACAATTAAATACGAGACCACGTGAGCCTTACTCTAAGTGTAATAAACAGCTGTTAAACTAATGGAAAGAGTGGTGGGTTAGAGTGGTTGTAGCAGATAGAATGGGAGCTTGATCTGAGCTGGCTCTTCGTTGAGCAGAAAGGAAGAGCCCAGCTTAGGCACTGGTATGGGAGACAGACGTGATTTGGGAGGCCAAAGGGGTTGCTGTGGAGGCCAGAATAGAGGATGAAGAGACTCTACAGCCCAGGGAGGACCCTTCCTCTCACACTGCCTTCTCAGCATCCTGGATTTACTAATTTCCATCAAACCGGTGAATTTTGTGGGTGAGAAATTCTGAACTATTTCCTTTAAGAATCACTTATTTAAATAGCCATGTGTATGTTCAGCCTGATTTGAAAGGAAATCAGCATTAAAACAAATTATCCTATTATATTGTTAGTTTAAAATCACTTAATAGGCATGATAGAAATAGCTATATTAAGGATGATCTGCTAATGGTGTTTTCCATAACCACAAATGAATGCTTTAAATGGAGCTTCTATTTAAAGGATTTTAATCCTTTGATATAGTTCAGTTTTAGATGTCTATGCAAGGACATAATCCATATTTTGAATTGTAGTTCCACAGTGCAGTGGTTATCAGTTTTCTTTTTCTTCCCCCGCCCCCCTCCCCCCCAACACCGAGATAGAGTCTCGCTCTGTCACCCAGGCTGGAGTGCAGTGGCCAGATCTCAGCTCACTGCAAGCTCCGCCTCCCGGGTTCACGTCATTCTCCTGCCTCAGCCTCCCTAGTAGCTGGGACTACAGGCGCCCACCACCTCGCCTGGCTAGTTTTTTGTATTTTTTAGTAGAGACGGGGTTTCACGGTGTTAGCCAGGATGGTCTCAATCTCCTGACCTCATGATCCACCTGTCTCGGCCTCCCGAAGTGCTGGGATTACAGGCTTGAGCCACTGCGCCCAGCCGGTATCAGTTTTCAATAGCATTTTTGTACTTCTGGAGACCTTCATTTAAAGAACTCAAGATCTTTGTCAAATATACGCCTTCTGAATCTTTCTGTAAAAATAGATACAGCATTTTCAGAAGGACCAGTGGTCTTAGAGAAATCAAAAACCCAAAATAATTAGAAGGTCTCACTAAAGGTTATTGTAGGAATACTAGATCATTCTGTCTTTACTACTTAGTATTTATGAATATAAAATCACAGAACTTAACTGTTCTCCAAAGATGCGTGTGCATATCAATTTTAGGTATTTGTCTTCAGATAGGTTTTTTAAATGCCGGCCTGAAATGTTTTCTCCTTAAACTTTGTTCACCTAAAGTTCTATTAAGTGTCTTGTTAACAGAAACTAATTATCCAAACTGTTTCCCACTGGTTGTTATTCACCACCCCACACCCACCACAACCTGCATTTTAAAACTTCAGTTTAAAGATGTGTCCGTTTACTTTGAAAGTTAAACATATGTCCCTTTACTTTGAAACAAGCCCATGCTTCAGGAAGTGAACTTAAAAATATCAGAGTTCCAAAGATCTTGCTTATTTTCTAGAGTTTAATGAGAACCGTGGCCAGAGCCAGGAAGGTGAAGCCCAGCAGCTTTGGGGGAGTGTGGGTTGCATTTGATGTTCACAAAAGAATGGAAGTGGTAGGGTGTTGCTCAGTGAAGTGTGCATTTTCAAGTTACCCACAGTGGTGTCTATTGTCCTGTTTCTCAATTGAATGATGTCATGTTTCATTTAAGGCTCTTAGTGATGCTGAAGTCTGTGGTCTGCACACTAGGGGGAAAAAGGCAGTGAGAAAGTTGCAAATCAGGTTTTTGTAAAGCCTTTGTGTGTTGGGTTTGGGAGATAAAAGCTGACTCATGCAATATTTCTACGGAAGGCGCTGCACAGACTAGCAAAGGCTGTTTCTTTTACCTGACTGAAGTCACCGCATCAGCTGAAGGCAGACGATGTGCTTAAGCCTGAGTGGAGCAGAGGTAGGTGCTAACGTGAGTGTCCCCGAATAAAGGATGCCGGCACAAACGCTCCTTCCCTCTGGGAGCAGCCAGAGAGGTCCACCGAGGTGAGAAAGAGTGGCAGGGGGGGCTTTCTTCACAAGTGTGCAGGGACGAAAGCTTGGCTGGATCAAGGAAAACTCTTCTGTTACAAATGCGATAGCCTGAAGTCTAGAAGATGATTTTTTCTCCCCCTCCCGTCTGAACTGCAGCCTGTCTCAAATAGGTTTTGTCTTAGTTTCATTTGATTTTGCTCTTTCCTTAAAGTGAGGTTGAAATATCTAGAGAGCTGATGTTTCTGACTCTGGGGAAACTCTGAAATCCTCAGTGGTCACGCGCCGAATGCCCAGCATTTTAATATGCTTTCTTTTTGAGGTTCATATGCAGTCAAAGTTGGAGGAACCAAATAAATATTTGCAAATGTATGCTTAGCAACTGCAGTGATGAAGTTTACTCTGAGTCTAGTGGCAACCAAAGTTGCCTAAGAAAATGCAGTTTCCATTTTGAGTGTTTCTTGGTAGGAAATACTTTTGTGAGGAACAATGATTGGGGCAAAGGAGGCGTGGATTGTATTCAATACTGTTGTCCATTGGAATCTGATTTCATTTGGCTTTCTTATTTGAATTTAATGATACATTTTTGAAAGATATAAAAGGCATTCCTTAATCACATATTGAATATGAAAATTATTTTAATTTAAAATATTTAGATATCTGACACCAATTGACATTGTGATTTTAATTACCTTAAATAATTTTTTCAGGTGATAAAAGGAATACACCTATTGAAGAAAAGAGATATTTACAGATAAATACGAAAGGAACAAAATTATTCATTCTACTCAGTAAAACCAATGTTAACATTTTATTATATATTTCTTCAATCTATTTCTAATGTAGACAATAAAGAAGTGGCATTTTAAATTTAAAATTAGGATCGTATTATATGTTTTTTAAACTACCCATTTTACTCATTGTATATTATGACCATTTTCTATACTTTTAAAGACATGACATTTAATCATTTTACATTGTACCTTCTAGATGGCTTTATTCACTTGGATCTCTGTTACTAGGCACTTTAATTTCTCTGCCTCCTTTTTTTTTTTGAGACTGAGTCTCGCTCTGTCACCCGGGCTGGAGTGCAATGGCACGATCTCGGCTCACTGCAACCTCCACCTCCTGGGTTCAAGCGGTTCTCCTGCCTCAGCTTCCTGAACAGCTGGGATTACAGGTGCCCGCCACCACGCCCGGCTAATTTTTGTATTTTTAGTAGAGACGGGGTTTCACCATGTTAGCTAGGCTGGTCTCAAACTCCTGACCTTGTGATCCACCCGCCTTGGGCTCCCAAAGTGCTGGCATTACAGGCGTGAGCCACTGCGCCCTGCCTTTTCCTCCTTTCTTAAAAGAACATGTCTAATGTACTTCATGGATGGATTTATTTGTTCGGAGTGCTATTGTTAGTCACTTGGAATTGGCCTTTTCTTCCTCCTCCTTTTTCTTTAAGAAAATGTGGTTTCTCTTGGTGCCTCCCTCCCAGCTGTGCAGGGATGTTTTGGAACTGAGTGTGTTCCATACAGATGGAGCTTGTGTATATTACCATCATTGTTTAGTTACTGCCTTGAGACTGATAATTTTACACTAACAGGAAGGTACTATTCAAAGCAAAGCTGGAGCATAGATTATTATTTAATCTAAAGTAAAAATAGAGATGTTTTTTAGCCTTTAAAAAACTCAGTGATACAGTTTTTCATCATCCAAGACCTGGCATTCGTAGGATGTAGAAGAAACTGCTATTAGGGGGTCACTGCTTGTGCTGTGCCTCCAGCTGGGAAGAGGCCATGCAGTTGTGACAGCCAGTGGTTTGCTGGGTTTTCAGGATTGGAGTCATGGCCCAAAGGTTGGATGAGACTTGGGGAAGTCACCTAATCCAGCTGCCTCACATACAAGGAAACCAGAGCTGCAAAGATCAGTATAAACCTGGAGGGTACAGAGCCAGGGCAAACATGCAAATCCTCTGACCAAAAGGGAGTATTAGGACATAATTTAATTTCTGGTTGGTTCTCTGAAATGTGTTTATACAGAGGGTTGTGGATATATGTATTTCTGTGCACACATAGCCACACACTGGGTAGTCCCTTTCGGCATATGGTACCATGTGCTTTAGACAAGCAGCTTATGTTGAGTCCTTCATTTCCTGATCTCTAAGTTCCTTTTCTACCCTGCTATTTTATGAGTACAAGGAAGGATGGACTAGAAGTTAGAAAGTGTAGTCTCTGATTCATAGTTCAACTTTGAGCATGATGTTATGTAATCTCTGCTTTTCTTTTTCCCCATCTATACAGTTTTCGAAGAGTAATGAGACACATGAAAGACCACTGAGGTTGGTTTTGGGGGCTTTTTAAGGGTGATTTTGACATAGAATTGTAGCAGCTGTATCATAATAAGACTCATCTGTTATAATAGAGACTGTTTGGGTTATCTCATATTGCCTAACCAATCACCCCGAAACCTACTGGCTTGAAACAACAAACATTTATAATTGCTCAAGGTTTCTGTGAGGCAAGAATTCAGGAAAGGCTATGCTAGGTGATTCTGACTTGGGGACTGTCATGAAATTGCACTCAGACATGACAGGGCTGGGGTCATCTGAAAGGCTTCTCATCCACATGTCCAATGTCTTGGCTGGAAACACTCACAGCAGGGGCTGCAACAGCCGGGGTTCCTTGGGCATCCCTCTGCGTATCATCGCGGTCTCATCATGTGGTTTCTCTAGTGTGGCAGAATCAGGATAACCAGATTTTATGTCTACCACCAGGGACTGCAAGGTTTTGCCTGTCTTTGAGCTCTGCTATACCCTAGGGCACTAGTATCCTTCTTAGAGTGGAGGCAAGGTTTCTGCCACATCTGAGTTCCAGCATGAAGAGGAAAGAATGTGGACTAATAAAATCTAATGTCTTGAGAAATAGACCCCCAAACGGGCATATATCATTTCTTCTGGGGAGAACTTGACCACATGGCCAATATCTAAAGGCAGAGGAGGCTGGGAAATGTGCTTAGTGAAAACTCTATCACTAAAGAAAAGGGTAGAGTGGATTTTGGTAGACAGCTAATAGTCCCTCTCTAAGTGGTGACATAATGGATGGTTTAGAGTGCCCCAAATAATTTCCTTCATCCCCCACACTAAGTCACCACACACATAAAAAAGCATACAACAAGAGTAAAAACAGCTGCATTTGCATAAAAAGACTTTAGGGAATTCCTTTTTTTTTTTTTTTTTTTTAATTGAGATGGAGTTTCACTCTGTCACCCAGGCTGGAGTGAAGTGGTGCGATCTCGGCTCACTGCAACCTCCACTCCCCGGGTTCAAGTGATTCTTCTGCCTCAGCCTCCTGAGTAGCTGGGATTATATGCACCTGCCACCATGCCTAGCTAATTTTTGTATTTTTAGTAGAGATGGGGGTTTTATCATGTTGGCCAGGCTGGTCTCGAACTCCTGACCTCAGGTGATTCACCTGCCTCTGCCTTCCAAAGTGCCAGGATTATAGGCATAAGCCACTGCGCCTGGCCTAGGGAATTTTTTTAGGTTCTTTTTCACCAGATTGGTCCAGAGGCACCCCTTAGCTAAGGCAATTTATCTAATGCATTAGCTGCCTTAGGTAGCTGCTTAATCCCTACTCAACTGAGGTAGCCATTATACCTCTTAGTTTCCATTGACTAGTGTCTTAGTCCATTTGTGCTACTGTAACAAAATAGTTTAAACTGGGTAACTTACAAGGAACAGAAATTGATTGCTCACAGTTCTAGAGAGTGGAAAGTTCAAGATCAAGGCACCAACAGATTGTGTATCTGGTGAGGGCCTGTTCCTCCTATATGGTGCCTCCTGTGTGTTCTCACATGGCAAAAGGAGCAAACAAGCTCCCTCTGTCCTCTTTTATAAGGGCACTAATCTCATTCATGAGGGTAGAGCCCTCATGACCTAATCATCTCCCAACAGCCCCCGCCACCCAATACCATCACCTTGGTGAGTAAGTTTCAACATACGAATTTTGAGAAGGGCACATTCATACCATAGCAATTAATATAGGAATCAATCGGTAAATTATCTGAGTATTTCGTATCTGACTTAACAGCTTGAAGGAATCTTTGTTCCTCTTTGTTCAACCCTTCACCTCCTGTTTGAATGAAAATATTTTCGCAAAATACCTTTCTCATTCTTGATCTTCTTGTACAAATACGTGCTTTAACGCCTTGTTAGATGCATGGTTTGCAAATATTTTTTTCCATTCTGTAAGTTATCTCCTTGCTTAGCTGATGATTTCCTTTGCTGTGCAGAAGCTTTCTGGTTTGATGTAGCCTCACTTGTCTGTTTTTGCTTTTTGCTGTTGTTGCCTGTGCTTTTGGTGGCATATCCAAAAACGCATTGCCAAGACCAATGTCATGAAGCTTTTCTCCCCTAGGTTTTTTCTTTTCTTTTTTTTTTTTCCTTAGAGGCTTTATGGTTTCTGGTTGTATTTTTAGATCTGAATGTATTTTGAGTTTATTTTTGTGTAGAGTGTAAGATAAGGGTTCATTTTTATTCTTTTTGCATGTGATATAAGAACATGTGGCACATATACATAATGGGAAAATTATCTGACCATAAAAAAAAAAAAGAAGGAAATCCTGCCACTTGTGACAACATAGATGAACCTGGAGTCTATTGTGCTAAATGAAATGAGCTGGACATAGAAGGGCAAATGCTACATGACACCACTCTTAGGAGGAATCTAAAATAATCAAACTCATACAAGAAAAGACTAGAGTGGTGCTTGCCAGGGAGTAGGGAGAGGGAGAAACAGGGAGGTAATCGTGAAAGGATACAAATTTTCAGCTATGCAAGATGAGTAAGTCCAAGAAATCTGTACAGCATAGTGCCTATAGCTAACAATACTATATTGTATAGTTAAAATACTGCTAAAGAGGTAGATCTTAAGTGTTGTTGTTATAAAGTGTTTAATAATAATAAAGAGGCATAAGAAAACTTTTGGAGGTGATGACTATGTTCATGGCATAGATTGTGGTGATAGTTTCACGTGTATACTTATCTCCAAATTCAAGTTTTATACATTAAATACGTATAACTTTTTGTATTTAATCATACCTCAATAAAATACATTTTTTAATTTAAAACACTTCTGAGCTATTTATTTTGAAAATTTTTTAAGTGTACAAAAAAGTTACAAAGACAGTGCAAAGTTCCCATATGTCTTTCATCCAGCTTGCCGTAACATTAACATCTTGTCTAATTATAGTACCTTGGTTAAAAACTAAGAAATTTACATGATAAAACTAAGAAATTAACATGGTAACAAGATTTTTTTTTTTTTTTACTCCTTGGTTCTTCATCACCAAATAACTACAAATAAATATGAAAATCATGTTCCCTGAATTGAACATGCTGAACACTAGAGAACATGAGGAATTATAGTCCTGGCCCTACCATTAAACAGGAATCAAGTATGATCGTTTAGAAAACCAAGAAGTGAAAAATCCATATTAGTGTGGGGGAATAAAGGTGTTCCTTAAATATCTAGTGTCATCTTTGAAATATATAAATGTATATTTTTTAACTTGGACTCTTAAACAACTGACTTAATGCTTTAAAAAATATTTACAACGTTGAGGCTCTAACAAAACCGCGCTGTATATTAAATGAACATCACTAGCTGATAGAGTAACTATTTCTGTATACTTTAGTCTTTCTGTGGCCTACCCTCTTTGAGTAATTCACAGGAGGTGTAATAAGAAACTGCATAATTTCAGCTACTCGTTGGTACTGAACACAACACATTCTCTTGATTTCCATGGTTGTCCTGCCAAGGAACTCAGACTAGGTATTTGTTGTCTAGAATAGCAATGAGCAGAATTTGGAAATCCTGATCACCCCTCAATCCCTACTGTGAGTAGGATTTCTGTCCTGCCTCCTAAGTTTCTCCTTGGGAGTTGTAGGCTGTAGGACCCGTCAAATGTCCCCCCTTCTCCGTGTAAATATGGTCACAGGAAGCCATGGAACGTTCTGCATGAAACCTAAATCAGCCTAAGAAACCAGAGCCGGGAAGCATTGCTTTTGATTCTGGCAGTGATTTTCCAAAAGAGAGCAATTAAAATAATGGAAGTTGGAAGAGCAAAGAAAGAAAAGCCCTGGAATTCCAGTTTTTTCACCTAGAAAAAATTAGAGGGATTTGTCTTGAAGTAAAATGTATGAAAGCCTCGCTACATAGAAGCTGTCTGGGCATCTTTTCCTTTTATTGAGGATGGCACACAGAAAAAGAGTATTTTATCTGGATGGCTTTTAGGCTAACCAGTGCTTCTCATTGTGAGACTCGGTAAATCTCTAAGGTTCCTCTGTGGGTACTTCCACCCCCACCACCTCCAGGTTTACGAAGGGTGAGATTGATCACAATCCTCTAAGTGGGTGGAACCTGCTTGTCTTAGGGTCAAAAGATATACCTCATATAAGCCATTAGCAAGGTTTGGCTGGAGTTCTCAGAAATTCTTACATTATTAGCCCTGTGTTTGGGATTTTGGAATAGACAGAAGTTATGAGAAGAAAAGCAGCAGCTCACCCAAATGCTAACATCTTTCACTCAAGGCAAACGAAAAAGTTTTCTTGCTCTATAGTTTTTTATCTGGATGTTTCAGTTTGTCATGGAAAATCAGTAAGCCTAATATCTGCTACACAGAGGTGACCTCCCAACTCTATTTTTGCCAATTTTTAATAATATTGTGCATTAATAAGTGGAATAAAAAATGAAAATGCAAACTTTGAGTTGTACGTATCTCTGCATTCACTATTATTTGAGCAAAGATTGATAAAGAGGTAAATTTAAACCTTCAAGAATAATGAAATTATATCAAAGACTTCTAGATCAGCATTGTCTGACTAAAATATATATGAACTACATATGTAATTTTTTATTTTCTAGTAGCCACCATATAAAAAAGTAAAATGATGCCGGGGTAGTGGCTTATACCTGTAATCTCAGCACTTTGGGAGACCAAGATGGGAGGATCACTTTAACCCAGGAGTTGACGAGCAGCCTGGGCTACATAGAAAGACTTCATCTCTACAAAACTTAAAAATAAAAATTAGCTTGGTATGGTGGCGTGGTCCCAGCTACTTGGGAGGCTGAGGTGGGAGGGTGGCTTGAACCCAGGAGTGAGCCATGATTGTGCCACTGCATTCCAGCCCAGGTGACAGAGTGAGACCCTGTTTCAAAAAATAAAAATAAGAATAAATTTAAAATAAGAAAGTAGACCAGGCGCAGTGGCTCACACCTGTAATCCCAGCACTTTGGGAGGCCGAGGCGGGTAGATCATGATGTCAGGAGTTTGAGACCAGCCTGGCCAACATGGTGTAAACCCCGTCTCTACTAAAAGTACTAAAATTAGCCAGGCATGGTGGCGGGCGCCTGTAATCCCAGCTACTTGGGAAGCTGAAGCAGGAGAATTGCTTGAACCCAGGAGGCGGAGGTCGCATTGAGCCGAGATTGCACTACTTCACTCCAGCCTGGGCAACAAGAGCAAAACTCTATCTCAAAAAAGAAAAAAAAAGTAAAATGAAACCAGTGAAAATAATTTCAATGAGATGTTTTATTTAACCTAATCCAAATTACTATTTCAATACACAAATATAAAAATTATTAATGAGGTATTTTATTTCATGTTTTTAGTTTCATACTAAGTTACTGAAATCTGGTGTGTATCTTACATCTCAATTCAGACTGACTGTGTTTGTTTGTTTGTTTGTTTATTTATTTATTTATTTATTTTGAGTCAAGGTCTCACTTTGCCACCCAGGCTGGAGTGCAGTGACACGATCATGGCTTACTGCAGCCGTGACTCCAAGTAGCTGGGTCTACAGGCACGTGCCACCGCACCCGGCTAATTTTTTGTATTTTCTGTATTTGAGGTGGGGTTTTAGTAGGTTGCCCAGGCTAGTCTCGAACTCCTGAGCTCAAGTGATCTGCCTGCTTCAGCCTCCCAAAGTGCTGGAATTACAGGCATGAGCCACTGTGCCCAGCCTGGCTGCGTTTCAAGTTCTCAGTAGCCACATGTGGCCACTGGCTACTGTGTGAAGCAACACAGCTCTAGAGATAAATATTAATAATTGGTGAGTTGCATTAGAATAGGCCAGACAGGGTGGAAATCTTAAATTATTTTGAGGAAAGTGAGAACAAGACTAGACAGTTTTTAAGAGGTGTATTTTCCTATGTGAGGAAACTATAATTATCTTATAAGCAATGAATCAACATAAAAAATGTTAGCCATTAGCAAGTGCGGTCTCATATTACATGCCATTATATGACCTGACTGTAAATGTTTCACTTCTGTCATTGGTAATTTTGGGAGGTCTTTAGTTTGGGGTGGTAAGCTTGGCTAAATACTATGGACACCAAACTTCTAAAATGGTCTATTTTAGAAAGTGCCTGGTTGGCAGCCAGGCCTGTATATGGACTGGCATTGGAACATTTGAAGCTGTCCCCGCAGCGGTGCCCAATCTATGCTGCTATTTAAGATCTATCCATGAAGGGGTCCCTATTGATCTACGTTTTACATCCCACTCTTTCCCACCTTTGAAAGTATTTCTAAAGACATTGTCATTTCTAGCAGCCCAACCTGGGGTCCTCTAAAAGCAGCTTTTATCCCTCTTTAATCCTTCTGTCCCAATATTGGGTATCTAATTTAAAGTGAAAGTAAGTAGAGAAAAGAAATGATGATAAGAAAATAATGTGTCTCTCTGTTATGTCCATTTTTCACTAGTCCTGATCATGAATATAGTGCCAAGAGTTTTGTAACTGTGTGAAAGACAGTTTTCTATTCTGGAGAGATTGATTCTTCTCCGGTTAGAAAATCAGAACTTGCCCTGGAGACAGTATGTACAGATCCATGGGGGGTAGACCTTTCCAGATGTCTTGGCCTTTCAACTTTTTTGACACCAGGGACTGGTTTCATGGAAGACAGTTTTTCGAGGGATGAAGGGTGGGTTGAGTTGGTGGGGGTAGGGGAGTGGGGATGCTTTCAGGATGAAACAGTTCCACCTTAGATCATCAGGAATTAGATTCTCATAAGGAGCGTGCAACCTAGATCCCTGGCATGCATAGGTCGCAATAGGGCTCACACTCCTATGAGAATCTAATGCTTCTGCTGATCTGACAGGAGCTCAGGCAGCAATGCTCATTCGCCCACTGCTCACCTCCTGCTGTGCTGCTTGGTTTCTGACAGGCCATGGACAGGTACCGCGCCCCTGTTATAGAGTATATCCAACTTGGCCGGGCGTGGTGGCTCACACGTGTAATCCCAGCACTTTGGGAGGCCAAGGCAGGTGGATCATCTGCAGTCAGGAGTTTGAGACCAGCCTGGCCAACATGGTGAAACCCCATCTCTTCTAAAAATATAAAAATTAGCTGGGCATGGTGGCACATGCCTGTAATTCCAGCTACTAGGGAGACTGAGGCAGGAGAATTGCTTGAACCAGGGAAGCAGAGGTTGCAGTGAGCTGAGATCATGCCATTGCACTCCAGCCTGGGTGACAAGCACAAAACTCCATCTCAAAAAAAAAAATATATATCCAACTTATGTTTAGTCCCAAATCATAGCCTCATTGGACCCTTGGTTTCCCAAAGTATCCTCAGATACTTCCCAAGTGAGTGCCCATTTCCTACCATGAGATCAGCCTGATGGTCCTGGTTATAGTGGATGTGAATAGAAAGAAAACATTGTTGTGTCTGCCTCTACTGTAGACTGCCCATGACTTTCTCAACACCAGTCCCAAACGTGAGCAAGCGTCCTTTGCTGCACGCATACCTAAATGCATGGCTACTGCTTGGATTTTTGCCACACTCAAGTTGGATCAGGCTTTCTACGTCAAGTGCATTTTAACTACTATAACCAATTCATGTTTTATAGGTCGTAAAGTTGTTATAGAACAAGCAGAAAGAATATTGCAAAAGCATTAAAAATTTGTGGCAAACTCTAGCATGTGGTAGTGGTTTCGCAGATAAACTGCTCATTTCCTACATGTCTTACCACTCCTTCTTGACTCAGAATTAGTTCCTTCATGTTTTTATTCATAACTTTAATATTTGCATGGTAAGTTTGTACTAATACTTGTCATGAATATAAACTATCTAGAAACAGTACATTGAAGGAGAGACTTGATGGATACTTTATATTCTAAAAATATTAGTACCAACTGTTTAGTGATCTTTATTATCGAATCAAACCAAATTTCCATTACTGTTGAAAAATGATCATTACTATGTATCCTTTTTACTGTGTTTGTCACATTGTAACCTTCCAAACATAAGTTTCCCTCTTCCATTTTTCTAGTAAAACCTATAAGCATGTTTTTGTGGTAAGGTAACCTAGCAAAATGAAGCAAATTTCTTAATTAATCACATTCTGTATCACAAGACATTTTGTTTCTATAAACAAAATTTCTCTATGAAATAATGAGACGTGGAATCTCATTATTTGAGGGAGAAATGTTGACCCTGCCTAAGAAATGAGGAAGATTGGAATTTTGAGTGTTTTACCCAAATAGCTTCTGAATGTTTAATTTTCATGTGGGTCCTTTTGGGGCCTAACATCATATTTAAATGCTGTGGGTATTAAGTGACTTTTTTTTTTTTTTTTTTTGAGACAGAGTCTTGCTCTGTCACCCAGGCTGGAGTGCAGTGGCGCGATCTCGGCTCACTGCAAACTCCGCCTCCCAGGTTCTCACCATTCTCCTGCCTCAGCCTCCCTAGTAGCTGGGACTACAGGCGCCCACCACCAGGCCTGGCTAATTTTTTTGTATTTTTTTTAGTAGAGACGGGGTTTCACCATTACGTGACCTTTTGACTTTGCAGACAGTTTTTCCTTTTGCCCTTTTCTAAACAGGACGGCACCGTTTTCTCATAATTGTTCTCATAATTTAGTTCCTAGATTCGTCATATAATTACATGATTTTATAACTGTACTTGTGGAGTGTTGTAGTTAATCAAACATACTCTCTAGTAGTATCGTAACTCCATATGTGCCACAAATAGAATGCCAGTTTTTAAGAAGTGATCTGGAGAAGTGCTGTGTTAAGAGGATAAGTTTTCAGTGGGGTGTGAGTCTTAATACAGTCATGCATCACTTCAGCATGGGGGTACATTCTGAGACGCGTTGTCGGGCAACTTCATCATTGTATGAACATCACAGAGCATACTCTCACAAACCTATATGGCATAGCCCTTGACACATCTAGGCTGGATGGTACGGCAGATTGCTCTGACCACTGCCATATACACAGTTTGTTGTTTTGTTTTGAGACAGAGTCTCGCTCTGTCGCCCAGGCTGGAGTTGAGTGGCAGGATCTCGGCTCACTGCAACATCTGCCTCCCGGGTTCAAGCAATTCTCGTGCCTCAGCTTCCCGATTAGCTAATTTTTGTATTTTTTAGTAGCAACAGGGTTTTGGCATGTTGGCCAGGCTGGTCTCAAACTCCTGGCCTCAAGTGATTTCCCCCCCTCCCAGCCTCCCAAAGTGCTGGGATTTACAGGCATGAGCCACCGTGCCCAGCCTGCAGTTCATTGTTGACCATAACATCATTATGCTGTGTATGACTATATCTTTTTCTTGCCTAGTACTAGAAAATTATTGTCTATGTGACACTTTCTTTAATGCTGTATGCAAGTGAAATGTAAAGTTGCCAGCATTATTTAAATCAACTAGTGGTGGCTCCAGGATGCTAGCCTAAAATTTTGTGGAATTATGGTGAAATACTTAAAATCTAGAACAAGGTTTTTCAAAATTCCATAGGAGTCACGTTGGGTCCCTTTTAAGTTCATAAGAACCATTTGTGGTGCTTGTTAAAGTGCTTGATTCCTGGTGCCCTGACCGCTGAGTCTTTAATTTAGTGAATCTAGACTAATTTGCATAAGAGTCATTCCAGGTGGTCACACTTTTGAGACAACAGGTCTAGTGTTTCTCAAACTTTAATGCTTACAAGTCATTCTGGGATCTTATTAAAGTGCAGATTCAAGTTCAGCAGGTCGAGGTCAGAGCCCGAGACTGTGCATTTCTAACAGGCACCCAGGTGATGCTTTGGGAACACTGATTTTGCATCTTGCTCCACCAACAGGTACCTTTGTATTCCCTTCTATAACTGGACACCTTGTTATTGACTGTATTTATTTGAGCCAGGTTTTTACTTCCTTTCAACCCTCTGCTTGATAGAATTGCTTATCTTGTCCTTTTTATTTATTTTCTTTAATGCATATAGATGGGCACCAGTTGCGTCTTGAAGTGCCATCAGCTGTAACCAAAGTTCCAGATCCCAAGACCACAGCCAGGCGTTCCTCCCCTCAAGAACTGAAGACGATGGAGCTCTCTGATAGTGACCGACCTGTCAGCTTCGGTTCCACGTCGTCCTCGGCCTCTTCCCGCGACAGCCATGGTTCCTTCGGCAGCAGAATGACCTTAGTTTCAAATAGCCACTTGGGCTTGTTTAACCAGGATAAGGAGGTAGGGGCCATAAAACTGGAGCTGATTCCGGCCAGGCCGTTTTCCAGCAGTGAGCTGCAGAGGGACCACCCCGCCGCCGGGCAACAGAACGCAGACGAAGGCAGCGAAAGGCTGCCCAGGGCGCAGTGGAAAGTGGACTCTAACGGGACACCCAAGACTACCACAGACTCGGCCACCAGCCCCAAGCTCCTCTATGTGGATAGAGTTGTTCAGGAAATTCTGGAGACCGAAAGGACTTATGTGCAAGATTTAAAAAGCATCGTAGAGGTAAGGCCGACTTCACTTTTAATGTTCAACATGCAGAAGAAATATGCTTGCAAGAGACTTGCAAGAGACGGCAAAGCCAAGCCAGGTGTAGGGGATGTCTTCTAAGAGGCGGAAAGGATGTGAATGTTTAAAGAGAGAGTAACTTTTAAGAGAAACCCTAAGGCCGTAACTCACTGTATTAACATCCTCTTAATATTTGCATTAACAAATTAGTTATGAGTGAGGAACAAGAATGATGATGCAGTGCCCATAGCAGGATGCTGTGTTAATGAATCCTACCCAAGATGTCAGAGTGACTCACACGCAGTGGGGCAGGTGAGGATGGAGGAGGACTCAGGTCTCCTGCAGATAAGTGGCAGGTGTATGACTGAACCTCTCAGCTGTCCTTACCTTAATCACCACTCTCTACTGGCGTCTGGGAGCTTCCAAGACGTGAGTCTCACACTCAGCAACTGTGATTTCATTGGCCTGGGTGGGGCTTGGGTGGTGGAATTGTGGAAGATGCACAGGTGATTTTAATGTGCAGACAGGTTTGCAGCCGCTGCTCTGTGCTACTCCTGTATTGGTGTTTGGGGAAAGGGTTGAAAGGTAGAGAAAAGCCATGGGCTTTGTCTTGTCTCAAGTGTCTCCTTTCTGTTCACTGTTTACAGTGAGTAATCCTATATAAATTATTTTGCATATATTATTATCATTATAAATTACTTGCACAAATTATTTCATGTGAATTGAGCTCAGCTTATGTGCCAGGTCACATCCTCTGGAAATTCAATTATTTGATTTTCTGGGTCATTTTAAAGGAGAAAGCACGAATTATCAGAGAAGCTCAGATATTAACTCACTCCCAATTATATTTAAAAATATTACTATCTCAAGGGCAGGTTTTTGTTTTGTTTTGTTTTGTTTTGTTTTTTGAGACAGAGTTTCACTCTTGTTTCCCAGGCTGAAGTGCAATGGCATGATCCCAGCTCGCTGCAACCTCCACCTCCCGGGTTCAAGCGATTCTCCTGCCTCAGCCTCCCGAGTAGCTGAGATTACAGGCATGCGCCACCACACCCAGCTAATTTTGTATTTTTAGTAGAGATGGGGTTTCACCATGTTGGTCAGGCTGGTCTTGAACTCCCGACCTCAGGTGATCCGCCCGCTTCAGCCTCCCAAAGTGCTGGGATTACAGGCGTGAGCCACCGTGCCCAGCCTCAAGGGCAGATTTATATGTTATAAAGCTACACTTGCTTTGCTGCCTACTAATACAGCAGGTTCTTTCATTTGTTTGTACCTGTTTCCTGTTTTAGACATTGACTCTAGAGTATGTTTCAGAGTACAGTAGAATATTGCCAGTGAGCATGTTCTTCCCTCAGGTACATTCTCATAGCTTTAGAAAAAGAATTCTAAAGCATGACTATGTGTGATCCACAAATGATAGTACCAGACTCTGTCTACTAAAAATAGTTATGACGTACCTTCCCAGTAAAAATAGAAAAGTCAATTGATGGTCAACTGAAACAATATGTGGTACCAAATGTAGAATAAAGTAGGCCTGTTTTTTAAAATTTTCAACAATGATGTCATTTGTACTTGAGAAGAAATACCTGTAAAACAGCCAAAAATTTTACAGCCTCTCAGGAAACATATGGTTATTCAAGCTTTCTTTGGTCTATGCTTTTTTTTCCTTTCCTTCTTGGAAACTTTTCTACCTAATCAAAACTCACCTTATGGAGAGAAACCTTTAATTACTGAACTGGTATTCCATTAACACTTTTATTTTTTCCTGAGGCTAGTTGATAAACCTTAGGTGAGAAGAAACAGGTAACAGATGAATGAAAGAAAACAGATAAAGACAGAATTTATTTTTTCTAAGAAAATTTCAATGTAAGTTCTATGTGAAGCTGTCCAAATGTTCTTGCCTTTTTTCTTTATTCATGAATCAACTGTGTTTTACACTAGGGGTTGGTGAGCTTTATCTACGCAAGGCCAGATAGTAAATAGTTTCGGCATTATGGACCCTAAGGTCTTGGTCACAACTGATGAACTCTGCCATTGAAACTCAAAAGCAGCCACATACACTGTGAATAACGGGGCCTGAACATGCCAGTACCTCTTTAGAGTCTCATTTGACCCAAGGGCCACAGTTTGCTCACCCCGGTCTTAGGCTATAAGTTTGTGCCATGTTTCATCAACTGTCAAATGGGACTAATAAGCAGGACCTGCCTCATAGGGTTATTATGAGAATTGGGTAAGATAAAGTATAAAAAGCTCTGCAGCTGTGCCTGGCACATAGTAATCAATTAGTAACTGGAAACTACACTCATCACTATTGCCAGCCTTCTCCTAAGTTTGCTGGCTGAGAGTGATCACTGTGTATACTATGTTTTACCTAAAGTCTTTCACAAAAATAATCAGATTAGGCTGGATGCAGTGGCTCATGCCTGTAATCCCGGCACTTTAGGAGGCCGAGATGGGCAGATCACCTGAGGTCAGGAGTTCAAGACCAGCCTGGGCAACATGGTGAAAGCCCATCTCTACTAAAAATACAAAAATTAGCCAGGCGTGGTGGTGCATGCCTATAATCCCAGCTACTTGGGAGGCTGAGAGAGTAGAATTGCTTGAACCTGGGAGGCAGAGGCTGCAGTGAGCCAAGATCACACTGCTGCACTCCAGCCTGGATGACAGAACAAGACTCCATCTTAAAAAAAGAAAAAAAAAATCAGATTATCCAATTCACTAGAGCAGAAATTTAATTAGAGGAAAAAAAAAAAAAACTTAATGGGTGATTTTACCATTATTATTTTGATTATTTCTAATGAACCCACTGGAAATCTGAGGTGGAAATTAGGGGAAGGAGAGGTGCAGAAGGGGGTGGGTATTAGAAAGAAGGGTGCCTGGGGAGAAAGAGTCCCAAATGAAGAGGGAGGGATCCATGCAGGAAGACATAGATGCTCCCCTGTTCCAGAAGTCACTAGAATGCTTTATATCATTTACCCTAGAATGTTTCCTCCTAGAAAACTTTCAATTGTTTCGTATCAGAGATTAGTTGGTTGAAGCCTCTTCATCTATTTTGGCTATGAGACCACAGCTGTTTCTCCAGATCACAACTTTATCAGAGTGGCTAGACCACTTTTATCGAGTTCTTTTCTTAATGGAAAGTAAACAGTTATTGTCAAGCCTGCATCAACCCTACCCAATAAAAGACTGTCATATGGGTATTCTTTTAAAACACAAAATATCAATTCCTTTAAAATCTGTTTTCCTTGATCTAGTTCTAACCTATTTGTATAATGTTGTAAATGAGTTATCTAATGTTCTCCATTTTTCAAATGCAGAATTTTAAATTAAGAAAAGGGCTGCTTGTTAACAGCCTATTATGATAAAACTTTTACCCTGACTAAAAGACAGACTTTTTTTTTTTAGTTGGCTCTTTATTTATCTATTTTGAATAAGGGTCTCACTGTATCACCCAGGCTGGAGTACAGTGGCATGATCATGGCTCACTGCAACCTTGACCTCCTGGGCTCATGCAATCCTCCTGCCTCAGCCTCCCATGTATCTAGGACTACAAGTGCACACCACCACACCTTACTAAGTTGCTTTTTTTGTTTTTAATTTTTGTAGAGACAGGATCTCAATATGTCATCCAGGCTTGTCTCAAACTGCCAGCCTCAAGAGACCCCTTTGCCTCAGCCTCCCAAAATGGTGGACTTACAGGTGTGAGCCACTGCGCCCAGCCTTAGCTGGCTCTTTCCAAGCAAAAAAAATTTCTGGGGGAAAAGAAGCTTGTCTAATTGAAGTCACTTTTAATTTCTACCGTAGCGTGATTTCTGACTTTGTACACTCTGCTTTATTGAATCTCCTCTCACCTTAATTACCCCCATTAGTAGTACATTTTATCTGCATGCCATATAGATACATAATCCTTACCACTCAAGTTTCGATTTCATTTTTAGGACTTGCGAACAGCAACATTTTTGTGAAAGATCATTGATCTGTATACACTGAGTTAAAAAAACATGAGCAGGAAAGATGATTTGACATTTCAACACAGTCCCAAATATCAGAGCAGCTTATTTCGAAGAAGAGATCCTCCTGACCGCAGTTGAACAATAGGATTCCCAGATGTTGGTTACACATGTAAAGAGTATGGTATGCCCTTCTTTCCCAGATGTGGAGACATTGTATTAAAATAATCTCACATATTTAGATATTCTTTCCTATGCCATTTAGGAATTCAGAAATGAATTCCTAATGCTTTCTGAAAGTTGAACCCCAAAATGTGGTGGTTCTTATTCCTGTTGCTCTTCATTCTTCCCCAGATCCTTCTCTCTCATCCTTTGTCCCCTCCCCAGCTGTGGCTCTTCCATCCTCTGCTCCTAGTCATTTACTTTTGTACACTTGACATTTTAGAGAAAGAGGTAAGATCTTGACTGTGAATTGTAGTCAAAGGAACAATGGAGCTGTTATTTCTATTTTATTTATACCTCTAACAGCATTCACAGATAAAATGAGATGATAAATATGAAAGCAAGTTTTAAAAGTTAAATTTCCGATGATACAATTTGTGGAGAGATAGAAATCCGTAGTTGGAAAGCAGAAAATAAGGGTCTCTTTAATGTTTAATGGGACCTTCGATTGACTGGGCAGGGACTGTCATGGGTAGGCTGGTTTCTTTAATCTTTCTAAATGATCTATAAAAGAGCCTTTGAGAACCTCCTAAGATTTGGCCTCAGATATAGTTCATGGCCTGTTGTAACCTGTTAGTAAAGTTTTAGAATAGTTCATCATGTTAATGCTGTGTAATGAGAAGTTACATTTCTGTTACAAAATGGCATCGTTGACCTCTGAAAGATACTAAATTAAGCCATATTTGGTGATATTGAGGACGTGTATTTAGTGAAAAAACTGGCTGAATTGTTCATTATAACATGATTTTATCTTTTTCTATTATATGTCAGAGAGCTAAAATCCTTTTCATGCACCTTTATCCATAAAGTTTGTTTAAAAAAAAACAAAAACTAAGTATTGGGGCCGGGTGCTGTGGCTCACGCCTGTAATCCCAGCACTTTGGGAGGCCGAGGTAGGTGGATCACTTGAGTTCAGGAGTTTGAGACCAGCCTGGCCAACATGGTGAAACCCCATCTCTACTAAAAATACTAAAATTAGCTGGGTATCGGTGGTGTATGCCTGTAGTCCCAGCTGCTTGGAAGGCTGAGGCAGGAGAATGAATGGCTTGAACCTAGGAGGCAGAGGTTACCGAGATCACGCCATTGCACTCCACCCAGAGCAACAGAGTGAGACTCCAGGAAAAACAAAACAAAACAAAACAAAACAAAACAAAACAAAAACCCTAAGTATTCTAGCCTTAATGTTCAAAATTTAAACAGCAGAAGCGTAAGCATATCTTTATTGGAAGCATTCAGCATTATTCAAAAGCTGAAGCTAAACAAGGATTAGAATGGTGATCACTAACCCCTAGCTCTGTGTTCGTTAGTCTTTGTGGACTCTTTGTTTATTGAGTGATCGTACAGACAGTGTCAGGGAAGATAAAAGAGAGAAGGGTGTTTTTCACACACTTAGCGCCCTGAAACACATTGAACGCTATTCTCCCCACTGTCATAGCCTAGAAGAGGCTTCTCTTTGTACTGGTGATATCCAGTTAATTGAAGAACTGTCTTATGCTGGGGAAGCAAACCTTCTCCAAAATTTGTGCAGAATGAAAGAAGGAAATCGAGGACGCAGGTCCAGAGAGCTTCTGCAGTAATTTCACCACATACTCTGCCTGGACACTTAGCTCGTAGCCCTGTGAGATGTCTATGACTTGGATGAAATGGAATCTGAGTTGGCTTTTGTCCTGGGGGCACCCCTCCCTTGAGGACAACACTGTCAAGTGTGGAGGTAGTTTCTGATTAAGCTTGTCTTCCCATTGATCCTGCTGGAGAGACAAAATTGTTTGGTATGAAAAGGGCAGTGTGCGTCTGTTACTGTTTTTCCTTAGCCATAATGGAATGGTTGTGCATAGGCATTCCCTGGCCTGGCCATACCTGCGTAGGATGCTGGACTAAAAGAGTCAGGTTTTGCACCAAGAAAGAAGACTGTTGAGAAGAGGAGAATTGTCACAGATTTTATTGTCTTTTTATTTACAGATATCTTCTCTCCATACTTTCCCTCCAGTTTAAATAACATTTATTAGATACTTTTTACAAGGTTCTCTTAGACGAAAGGTTTTTAAATACCAAGGGAGAAAAATGTGTTCCATGCTTGAGTGTAGGAGTTGGTAGGGATTGTTTTTAATGAAGGCTTGTTATGTGGGTGGATTTAATAAAGAACTTACACTGTAGTACTTGGCATCATTTATGTACTTTTTAATGAGGCATTTGAGCACTTTTATGTGAATGAGTCTATTTTTTTCCTCCAAGGGATTTTATTGTAATGGGTGAATGAGATCTTTCTTAAAACCATTTAATATCGATGACAATTTAGAGACAAACCTGTTAGTTTTCTGCTTATTTAGGAGTCATTCCTTAAATAGTACATCTAATCATTGTACATAATCCCTCAAAAATCTCACTTTGACTACATATTGCTGTATCTCTGTATTATTATTGTTGTTCTTGTTATTATGACCCCTTATTCCCCACCTTACCTTACCTCACTCTCATCTTTCGCCACTTCAACCACAGCAGCACAAACTTATGGTGGCAACAGTTAGTGATTTTGAGTGTTTATGTCTTCATACTGCAATCTGATCTGGGAAGGAGGGCAGGGAGAACTGATCTTTGACCTCTTTTCATTTCTAATGGGTTTGCCCATTTTTAATGTGATATAAATACCTGCTGTTGCATTGCTAATGACTAATGAAAACAGTTCAAGGTGGGCAGCATTTGGTGAAAGCAAAATGAGCTGAGATTTGCAGAGTTGCTCTGCAAAAGTAGCTGTTGGCTGAACAAAAGAGTTCATGGGTACTTTGTGACTGATGTCAAGTTGGGTTATTTGCTCCAAACTTTTATGGCCAGATCTTGAGTCAAAACTTAGGAAAATAATTTAAAATACCTGTATTGGTTAGATTCTCTTGTGAGCATGGTAGGCAATGAGTGTCTTGTGACATCTTAAGTTTTGTAACCATCCCCATCACCTCGATAGATTCCCACAGCTATAAACATACTATTCAGCTACCATTTCTAAATTTTCTAGATAGATGCCTCAATAAAACAAAAACACTAAAAAATAACATTAGTAGCATTTAGTATTTGAGCACTTACCAGGTATCAGGCACTAGGCACTTAATCTGCTCACTCACTATCCCATCATGTGGGTAGTATTTTAATTCCTATTTTAGCGTGAGAATATTGAATGTACAAGGGGACAAAGTGACTTGTCCCAGGTCACATAGTTGGCTAGTGGTTGAGCTGGAACTGAAAAACAGCCCTTTCTCCAAAGCCCACTGCTTTCACTGCATACCTCCCCTTTGACTGTAACAGAAGGTTCAAAGTTCAGCCCTCTTCTTAACCTCTCCAGAGCAGGCACCAGCAGTACCATAGACGTTTTGGACTGCATAGTTCTTGGCTGTGAGGGAGAGTTGTGTGCGTTGTAGGAACGTTTAGCAGCAAACCTGACTTCTGTCCATTAGAAGCTAATAGAACCCCTGCCGTCCCCATTCGTGACAAACAAAATTGTCTCTAGACATTGCCAAGTACCCCCTAGAGGGCAAAACTGTCCCTGGTTGAAAATGACAGCTTTAAATATTTGGAACACATAGTGTATCATTAAGGATAGGCTAAGCCACAGTAACTGTATTAGGCCATTCTTGTGTTGCTCTAAAGAAATACCTGAGATTGGGTAATTTATGAAGAAAGAAATGTATTTGGCTGATGGTTCTGCAGGCTTTATAGGAAGCATAGTGGCATCTGCTTCTGAGGAGGTCTCAGGAAGCCTCCAATCATGGCAGAAGGCGAACAGGGAGTAGGCATGGCACATGTCAGGAAAGAACATGGTGGCCAGGTGCAGTGGCTCACGCCTGGAATCCAGCACTTTGGGAGGTTGAGGTGGGTGGATCACGATGTCAGGAGTTCAAGACCAGCCTGGCCAATGGTGAAACCCCGTCTCTACTAAAAATACAAAAATTAGCCGAGTGTGGTGGTGTGCACCTGTAATCCCAGCTACTGGGGAGGCTGAGGCAGGAGAATCAGTTGAACCTGGGAGGCAGAGGTTGCAGTGAGCCAAGATAGCGCCATTGCACTCCAGCCTGGGCAATAGAGTGAGACTCCATCTCAAAAACAAAAAAAAAGAGAGCGCAGGGAGGGGCCGCACACTTAAACCACCAGATCTTACAAGAGCTCAATCACTATCCTGAGGACATTACTAAGGGAGTGCTAAACCATTACTAAGGTGCTAAACCATTCATGAGAAATCCGCCCCCATGATCCAGTCACCTCCGACGAGGCCCCACCTCCAACATGGGAGATTACATTTCAATATGAGGTTTGGGCCGATCCAAACTATATCAGTAACATACAGACCTCCAAGTCTAGTGACTTCACCCAAGTTTCTTTTTCTCCTGTAACCGTCCTTTGCAAGTGTTCAAGTGAGGAGGAGCAGCACTCCTCCATGCGTTCATTCAGGGACCCAGGCTGAAGAGGCTTAGCTGTCTTCAGCATATGGCCTCCAAGGTTGCCATCTCAGTCAACTAGACGGGCAAGGAGACATGGAGATATGTACGGGGAAGATTTTGAGACACACATAGAATTGATATACCTCCCTTTTCTCAAACTCCCAATGAGAATCTTGTCACCTGGCTACACCAAACTATAAGGGAGAATGGGAGGTGCAGTCTAGCCATGTGTCCAAAGAAGGTAGGAAACAACTTTTGTAAACAACCGGCAGTTTCTGGCATGCATTATGTATAACGAAGGCATTTTCATTATAAAACCTATCATTTAGTGATGGTGTATCCCCCACCACCCTCACTTAAAATAAAAAGGAAGAGGCCGGGCTTGGTGGCTCATGCGTGTAATCCCAGCACTTTGGGACAGCCAAGGCAGGTGGGTCATTTGAGGTCAGGAGTTCAAGACCAGCCTGACCAACATGGCGGAACCATGTCTCTACTAAAAATACAAAAAAATTAGCTGGATGTGGTGGTACATGCCTGTAGTCCCAGCTACTCAGGAGGCTGAGGCAGAAGAATTGCTTGAGCCCGGGAGGTGGAGGTTGCAGTGAGCTGAGATTGTGTTACTGCACTCCAGCCTGGGCGACAGAGCGAGACTCCGTCTCAAAAAATAAATAAATAAGGAAGAAAGTAAGAAAGATTTTGGTGGTGCTTACCTGCTGAGATGAACATTACTGTCTACTAAATAACCTCATAGAATGTTTTAAGTGCATTCTTTATTTAAGGCTTCAGACCAGTATATCGCCTACTGTTCCTCCCTCGCTTCTTCTATGTCTCCACCCCTTTTCCCTACCCTTTCTCCCATCATTCCTGATTACTTCCCACCCCCTCCTTTTTTTTCTATTCATTCCAGTTCATTTGACCTGCCAGTAGGGCTCTGTGAAATTATTTAGCACCATAGTTAGTGTTTCAGGCTAATAAATACCGGGCCTAGCCTAGTTCAAAGGCAGGGACTGTGCTTATCTTGGTAGCATTCTGAAAACCCTGTGAGTGGGAGGGAATCAATAAGGGTAATGGATGAAAGCCATCAGACACCTAATAGAATGATGCTTGGAAGCTGAAGGTTCATTGCCACACTGATAAAGTTTGTAAGAAAACTGAATGCCCTCCCTTGTACTGTCTCGCCCTTCTTATTTATTTTTGTTGTTGAGACGGAGTCTCGTTCTGTCCCCAGGCTGGAGTGCACCATTGTATATGGTGCAATCTCTGCTCACTGCAACCTCTGCCTCCTGGGTTCAAGCGATTCTCCTGACTCAGCCTCCTGAGTAACTGGGACTACAGGCGCCCGCCACCACGTTCAGCTAAGTTTTGGTATTTTTAGTAGAGATGGGCTTTCACTGAGTTAGCCGGGATGATCTCTATCTCCTGACCTCATGATATGCCTGCTTCGGCCTCCCAAAGTTTTGGGATTACAGGCGTGAGCCACCATGCCTGGCCCCTGCCCTTCTTTTAACCTCATTTCTGTAGCCATTCCAAGAAGCCAAAATGAGAATGTGGGCACTGGAAGAAAAAGTAGGCAATTAAAACAAATTACTAAAAATTTTTTACAGCATTTTTAAGACCTGCAGTCCCCAAATCAACCAACACTGTTGTGGATGCTTTTCCATAAGACATTGAAGTCAGCTCACATCTTTTCAGAGGTGGACTTTTAGAGAACAAATTTACATTGTTAACCTTTACTTGTGGTACAGTTTTCAAATTACCAAGAACTTTGTGGCAATAGTGTAATCACTTCTTGGTATGATAATTATGGATATGGTGACATCCCTCAATGTCACCCTGAGAAACACTAGATCTCAGATAAGGGCAAGGTCACCCTTGAATTCCTGACAGTCTTGACTGGCTTCTTGCAACTTGGAGCTGGGATGAATAGTTGAGTCAGTCCAAGGAAATCCGGGATATATGAGGTCCCAAATCAGGCTTTGTAGGCCATTCTTCCCCGGTTGCAAGAATGCATGATCTGAGAATATATTATACACAGGGATTGTTTTTACTCCCGTATCAAATGTCTAAGACCCAGGAAAGAGAGTACAGATGATAGAGGGAAAGAGCTAAATGAGTTTCAAAGTGTCTATGATCAGTCCTGCAGTAATATAGTCATGTATCACTTAATGACAGCTATACGTTCTGAAAAATGTCAGGTGATTTTACCATGATGCAGGCATCATAGAGTTTACTTACACAAACCTAGATGGTACAGCCTACCACACACCAAGGCTATATGGTATAGCCTATTGCTTCTAAGGTACAAACCTATACAGCATCTTACTGCACTGAATACTGTAGACAACTAAAACACAATGGCATTTGTGGATCTAAGCATAGAAAAGGTACAGTGAAAATCCAGTATCATAATCACATGGGACCATCATATCTGCAGTCCATCAGTGACCAAAACGTCATTTTCTGGTGTGTGAACTCTATGATGCATAACATATGTGTTCTCAAAAATCACACACTTTGGCCAGCCGCAGTGGTTCATGCCTGTGGCTTATGCACTTCGGGAGGCCAAGGCAGGTGGATCACTTGAGGTCAGGAGTTCAAGACCAGCCTGGCCACCATGTTGAAACCCCATCTCTACTAAAAATACAAAAATTAGCTGGGCATGGTGGCAGGCACCTGTAATCCCAGCTACTCAGGAGGCTGAGCTATGAGAATCGCTTGAATCTGGGAGACAGAGGTTACAGTGAACCGAGATTGCACCACTGCACTCCAGCCTGGGTGACAGACCGAGACTCCGTCTCAAAACAAAAAAAAAAAAAAAAAAAAAAAATCACTCAGCAAAATCACATGGAGGAGAAAAATGGGGTACTAAGAATAACACTCAAAAACTTCATCCATGACACATATACAAAAAAAATCAAAAATGGAGGCATAGTTTTATACATAATAAATGATTAAGACATACATTCATGCTATAGTAAATATGGAACTCACCTTCAAAAAGATTTGAAGTTGTATATGGAAGCCACCAGGTGCCCACACCGGCCACCCTGGAGAACAAAAGGAAGCAAGAGAGGGAGAAAAAGATAAAAAGAACAGAGAACTCAGAAGAAAAAGATAAGATAGACTGAGAGGAAAGAGAAAATTAGAGAGGGAAGGCTGTGGGCAGGGCTGCAGCTTATGCCTTGTCAAGGGGGAGGGTCACCTGCCATGGACCTGGAGTTGACAGACTGATGTGAATGGGCCAGGTTCCAAATGCACTCAGGGGAGACCAAGGTAGCTGCTAGGTTGTCAGGAGCCTGCGTGGGTTTTGTTCCTATGCTGCTGTCACTAGATGCAATTTTCTGCATCCACCCAGTGTTTCTCATGGATGAAATCGTGCAGAAGCAAAATTCAGAAATGAGGCCAGGCGCGGTGGCTCAAGCCTGTAATCCCAGCATTTTGGGAGGCCGAGGCAGGTGGATCACGAGGTCAGGAGATCAAGACCATCCTGGCTAACATGGTGAAACCCCGTCTCTACTAAAAATACAAAAAACTAGCCGGGCGTGTTGGCGGGCGCCTATAGTCCCAACTACTCGGAGGCTGAGGCGGGAGAATGGTGTGAACCCGGGAGGCGGAGCTTGCAGTGAGCCGAGATCGCGCCACTGAAATTCAGAAATGAGAATTACATTCAAATTGTTCCCTAACATATTAATCTCGTGGGAACAAATTCATGTTTTCAAAACAAACATCATAGCAGAACTGACTGTACCTATTCTTTGGAGTATTATGACTTGTTACAAATACGTTTCACCACTCCTCCCTCCCCTTTTCTCAGACTGGAAGATTAAAGAGTTCTACCACCCTTGCCAAAAAAACATGGTCTGCCGTTAATGTTAAATAAGAGTAATAAAAACTGCCACATAGATCCTTAATTCACTTTTTATTTCCACCTTATAAGAAAAAAAATGGTTTGAAAGAATTTTAAATTCTCAGTAGTGTGAGTTGATTCATATTTCTGAAAACTAGCGTGATTACTTGTAAATAGTTGTAGGAAGTTTTTTACTGAAAGGATTTGCATAATTTGGTCAAATATTCTTGCATAAACTATAGCATTTGCTATGAATGTGAAACTAGTATGCCAAGGAGACTTAACATATCAGTGAGTTTCTAATGCTAAAATTAAAATAATTTCCACCTATATTTGTAGATTCAGAGTTGGTGTATTAAACGAGAGGACAGACAGTGTAATGGGAGGGAAGTAGAATATATAAATAACTGTTCTTTTCATCGACATAACTAGATGTGTTCAGTTCATTTGCAAGCTTAAACACTTTCAAAAATGCCTGTAACTGTAAAGTTCCTTTTTATTCTCTTAGGCTTTGCTTTTAAGGCAGCATTTTGACTTTTAATGAACAGGCATTTTAAAAATGTCAGTTCATTCAGGTGATTGAGTAGCTATTATTACTGGTCTGCTGAGGAACTGCTCATATATTGCAAAGACTGCCTGTAGGCAAAATTCTATTGAAGATTTGCTAAAACAGGTCCCGTTTGGTTGGGTTAGAATCACGCTGCATTTTAAGTGTGTGCCATCTTGAATATTCAGTTATCCAGAGTGGACAGAAAATTATAGAATTCAGAAAATTATCTTCTAAACACACCAGCCTTCATTTGGGAGAAGTTTCCCACGGCCAGAAATTTCTTCCAAAGTCAAGTATTACCTGCACCTTGGAAAACTGATCATGTGGAAGATTTACCTGGGTCATGCGATAAGCTGAGAGTTAGTGTGACAGTCCAAGCAGCCCTGTTCTGTAACACGTGGAACAGGAAAGACAGCTTGGACTAACTCATGACTTTTTCACCTACATAACTTAGGAGTTAACTGCTTTCTGACCATTTATGTTTCTGATTTTTCCTCTTCCTACTAAGATTGTTTTGCCACTTGTAGGGAATGGCAATTGTTCTAGATAGCAGCTTTCATGAAATGTTTTAAGTCTGTTTCTTAAATTGTAGTAATATATACATCAGAATTAACAACAATTTTTGGTCGGGCATGGTGGCTCACACCTGTAATTGCAGCACTTTGGGAGGTCGAGGTGGGTGGATCCCCTGAGGTCAGTAGTTTAAGACCAGCCTGGCCAACATGGTGAAACCCTGTCTCTACTAATAATACAAAAAATTAGCCAGGCGTGGTGGCGCACACCTGTAATTCCAGCTACTCAGGAGGCTGAGGCAGGAGAATCGCTTGAACCCAGGAGGTGGAAGTTGCAGTGAGCCGAGATCACGCCATTGCACTCCAGCCTAGGTGACAAGAGCAAAACTCTGTCTCAAAAAAAAAACTTTTAAGCGTGCAATTCAGTGGTACCAAGTATATCAAGTACATTCACATTGTTGTGCAACCATCACCACCATCCATCTCCAGAACTTTTCCATCCTCCAAACTGAAATTGTGCACCCAATAAACAATAACTCCCCATTCCCCACCTCAGCCTCAGGGAACCACCTTTCTACTTTCTGTCACGAGGAGTTCGACTACTTGAGATAACCCATATAAGTGGAATCAGAATATCTGTCTTGTTGTGACTAGCTTACTTCACTTAGCATATTATCTTCAGGGTTCATCCATGTGATAGCAGGTGTTCATTGTGTTCCTTCTTACAGCTGAGTAATGTTCCGTTGTGTGTGTAGACTGCATTTTGTTTACCCATTCATCCATTGATGCACACTTAGGTTACCTCCAATGGCATGGGATTTTCCATTGACTAGAACCACACCAAATTTTAGAACTGGAAATAACTCAGTTAAATCTGACCATAAATTCTGAAAGAGTAAGGAGTGTTTTACTTAAGTTTGATATTTTATAAAATTTTATGTATGTTTTATATTCCTCACACTCAGCACTGTGTCTGACACTTAATAGGCCATTCATAAACATTTGCTGAGTAAATTTTCTAGGATTTGCTGTCATTTTTATACACAGGGAAATGGAGATCCAGAGATGCCAGTGATTTCTCCAAATGGAAGCAAATTCTGGCTCCCACTTACTACCTTTGACCTTTTTTTTTGTTGAGATGGAGTCTTGCTCTGTGGCCCAGGCTGGAGTGTGCAGTGCCACGATCTCGGCTCACTGCAACCTCCACCTCCCCAGTTCAAGTGATTCTCCTGCCTCAGCCTCCCCGAGTAGCTGGGATTACAGATGCCTGCCATCATACCCAGCTAATTTTTTTGTATTTTTAGTAGAGACTGGGTTTCACCATGTTGGCCAAGCTGATCTGGAACTCCTGACCTCAAGTGATTTCACCCACCTCAGCCTCCTGAAGTGCTGGGATTACAGGTGTGAGCCACTGCACCTGACTCATCTTTGATGTTGAACAATTCCTTCTGTGACCTGCAGTTTCTTCATCTTAAAATGGAGGAGATGTTGTGTTCCTTTTAAAATGGTGTGAAGATTCAGTGAGTTAGTGCCCATGAAGTCATTAGCACTGACCTGGCACAGCATAAACACTCAACAGCTGATAGCTGCTCACACCCTACATCTTGCAGCTAAATATTGGCAGTGCCGGGATGCATCCTAATCCTGCCTCCCAGCTATTTCATTTGGAGACAACTGGAAAAACCCTGAAACATTGTACTGAGTGCCTCCTACGTGCCAGTTAAGGCGGGTCCTCAAACAAACTTGTCAATGAAAATTTCTGGAAACATACTTGATTGCCCAGTTGTCTGCATCTCAGCCACCGACCAGGGTGAAATCGAGCCTGGGCAGGTGTAAAGGGAAGAGCTGGACATTTCATCTGTGACCAGCGGCCACGTGGTTCAGACAAAACCAGAGCCTTGAGACAGAAGGGAAATCTGTGCTAAGGAAACAATTAGGATCACTTCCTTAGTAATGTCTTGAGATGAGTCTAAAGCAATCTGTGACGTTACCCTTTTTTCCCCTAGCAGAAATATAGGTAGCCTTCTGAGGGTGAGAAATTGGCACCCACTATCCTATAAGACCAGAGAGACTTTCTGGACTCATCTGCATGTGGTAATTAACAGACCAGTTGATAGGCTGGGACCTGATTTTGCCACCTCCTGTTCTAAAGTAGGAGCTGGCTCTGAAGTTTCAGGTCCTATTTGAAAAGGGATGAGGAAAAGAAGACTACTAATAAAATATGTAAATTTACTTGTATTCAGATTTATCTAGAATGTTCAAGGACTACTTTTAATAAGAAAATGCACCAAAAGGGCCAGGAGTGGTAGCTCATGCCTGTAATCCCTTTGATTACAGCCCTTTGGGAGGCCGGGGCAGGTGGATCACGAGGTCAGGAGTTCAAGACCAGCCTGGACAACATAGTGAAATCCCATCTCTACTAAAAATATAAAAATTAGCCGGGCATGGTGGTGGGCACCTGTAGTCCCAGCTACTCGGGAGGCTGAGGCAGGAGAATCACTTGAAACCGGGAGGCTGAGGTTGCAGTAAGCTGAGATCACGCCACTGCACTATAGCCTGGGTGACAGAGCAAGACTCTGTCTCGGAAAAAAAAAAAATATATAGAAGAACATTCTTACTTCAAAAGGGGGAATAAAGAAAATACTATAATGTCTTTTGTGAGAAATACACAATTAACTCATCATGAGTTATAGTAATACCAAGGATAGGAAGCTCACATACACCGGTTTAGAGGGACTATTATTTAAGCGACTAGAGGCTGTTGCCTAAGAAAGCTGGTTAGGAAGAACAGCTGAAAACTAGGAATCTTTCTAAAGCAGAGGTTGCACATGAGAGTCACCTGGGGAGCTTGTATACTTCCCTCCACCTAAGCTGCATCCTGGGCTAGCGGAATCCCAGTCTCTGGGGCTGGGGTCAGTTTTCCTTAAAGTTCTACAGATTCCAATAGACAATCAGTATTGAGATTTAGTATCCTAACAGAATTTTTTTTTTTTAGTAAAGCAAACAAACTTTTAAAGGCAGCACAAATTATCTCCTGATCCCTATGGAATGTAACAAAAGGACAGAAAACAGACTTTAAAATCTCCAAGAACTGAATCCAGATCCTGGCCCAGCCATTTCCCTGTTTGATGTGGACAAGTTACTAAGCTTTTCAATTTGTCAGTGTCTTCATCTGTAACATGGGAATAATAGGATTGTTGCAAAAATTAGATAATTCATGTACAATGTTGAGCACAATGCTAGGTGTAGTAAGCATTCAAATAAGAGATATTATTATTCATATAATAGTTGGGCAAGACCAATAATTTCTGGTATGTTCTAAAGTATTGTAATATTGTTATGCTTCCTACTCTATGTTAAGGTATTTCAGAAAATTATTTTAACTTTACAAATAAAAAAGATATTTTGTTGCAATTTTAATTTAACTGACATGTCTTCATGTAGTTGGAATTCATTTCCACTATAATAGAGGGCTGCAGTGGTGGAATGAATAATTTGTTTTTCAGAGTTTTGATCTCAGCTGAGTCAAATTGGAGTTAATTTCATGGACAGAGCACACAGGTCCGGGCTTCAGACCCATGCTGACAGTCAGCTGTATGCCCATGGACAAATAACCATTCTGACCTCAGCTTCATCCTCCGTAAATGAGTCTAATTCAAGAAGCATAAGTCTACTGATGACTAGCGATGGCATCTCCACCAGCCTCAGCCCTCAAAAATGCAACCAGGAAATAAGTAAGGCCTTTGAGCAGCCAAAATAGATATTTCAAATGCCAAACAGTGAGGCCTGTGTCTTTCCCCAGGGAGAGGCCCCGAGCTCTCACTAAAAGCCTATTTACCCTACATGTTTAAAATAAGCTTAAGTATTTGGTTTCTTAGCCCACAGCAAATGGAGGGGGTAGGAGGAGGTGGAGGTGACAGCACCAAGGAGCCAGAGGAAAGAACTCCTTAGTAGTCTAATTAATGTAAGGCCATTTGGAAGGGCCTCCTGGTAGTTTTTACTTGTGAATTATGGCCCAGAGCATTACTGAAATCCTTACCGATGAGCCTAAATAGCAAGGAAAATTTTTATAATGTTTGCTGTAGTATCTCATATATGTTGTAGTGGCCGGGCGAGGTGGCTCACACCTGTAACCCCAGCCCTTTGGGAGGTCGAAGCGGTTGATTCACCTGAGGTCAGGAGTTCGAGACCAGCCCGGCCAACGTGGTGAAACTCTGTCTCTACTAAAACTACAAAACTTAGCCGAGCATGGTAGAAGGCACCGGTGATCCCAGCTACTCGGGAGGCCGAGGCAGGAGAATCACTCGAACCCGGGAGGCAGAGGTTGCAGTGAGCCGAGATCATGCCACTGCACTCTAGCCTGGGCGACAGAGCGAGACTCTGTCTCAAAAAAATAAAAATAAAAGTTAAATATATTGTCTGTTGGCTCGCCTTGATAAAAAAGTAAGTTTTTAATTATAATGAACTTCGTAAAGGTTTTTCATTGTGGGAAGACATACATAACTTAAAACTTATTTTAACCATTTTTATATATATAATTCAGTGGCATTAGGTAGACACACAGTGTTGCCCAACTACGGCCGCTGTCCATTTCCAGAACTTTTTCATCATCCCAACACAGAAACTCTGTACCTGTTAAACACTGACTCCCCATTCCTCTCTCTCCAGCTCCTGGCAACCTCCAATCTACTTTTTGTCTCTGAATTTGCCTACTCTAGATCCCTCATGTAAGCAATGCCTTACAGGATCTGTCCTTCTGTGGCTGGCTCATTTCACTTAGCATGTTTCCAAGGTTCATTCATGTTGCAACATCCATCAGGATTTAACTAAATAGAATTACCTTTTAATACTTAGCAAGGATCCCTGTACAATAACTGATCCCTTAACCAAGGTGAGATGACACTTTATAAAAACAAAGATCCTCCTTACTCTGTAAGGGGAGGAGGTTTTATGAAAATAATGCAGACATGATGAGAAATTGCCAGCTTCCGTCCAACCCAAAGCAAAACTGAATGTTAAGATTCTTTGTTTTAGTTGTGGCACAGTGGCTCACGCCTGTAATCCCAGCACTTTGGGAGGCCAGGCAGGTGGATCACGAGGTCAGGAGATCGAGACCATCCTGCCTAACACGGTGAAACCTTGTCTCTACTAAAAATACAAAAACTTAGCCAGGTGTGGTGGCGGGCACCTGTAGTCCCAGCTACTTGGGAGGCTGAGGCAGGAGAATGGCGTGAACCCGGGAGGCGGAGCTTGCAGTGAGCAGAGATGGTGCCACTGCACTCCAGCCTGGGCAACAGAGCAAGACTCCATCTCAAAAAAAAAAAAAAAAAAAAAAAAAAAAAAAAAAAAAAACAAACACCAGCCTCGGCAACATGGCAAAACCCTGTCTCTACAAAAAAAAAAAAAATACAAAAATTAGCCAGGTATCATGGCACCTGCCTGTAGTCCCAGCTACTTGGGAGGCTGAGGTGGGAGGATGACTTGAGCCTGGGAGGTGGAGGCTGCAGTGAGCTGTGATTGTGTCACTACACTTTAGCCTGGGCAACAGAGCTACAGCCTGTCTCAAAAAAATAAAATGTTTATGAAAGATTCTTTGTTTTGTTGAACTAATATAAATTAATTCCTAATGACCAACACTCCTCACCCCCACCCAGGTAAAGTAGGCCAGTTTAAAAATGGAGAGAGCCTGCTGTTTCAAATGGCAGTATCTCACTGGCGCAGAATCACCCCAAAGGACATTGTGGGGTGGGTATGTGTGTGTGTTGGGGGAGGCAGGGGGAGCCATCCCTTTATACTTTAAAATATTGTCTTTTGAAAAAAAGCCTTTATCTCTTTGGATTCACAAGGAATGTTACAGGTGTCCCTTCAGTTTCATAATGGGGCTTACAATGATGCCCTTAACCTTTCAGAAAGCCTGAAGTGGGTGCCTGGTAAGGAGGGGACCTGCCGAGCTGGCCGCCCAGCAGTGGCTGACCATAAATACACAGCTGCTGAAAAGACTGCTGCTTTTGTCTGGTTTTCCATAAAGCAGTGGCTAAATCACTCAACCCAGGGGTCTGTTTATGGCCTCGTAAATGCTATTCCAAATGCAAATGCACAGAGAGAAAAGGGTGAGAGTTAATCTACTTTTGATTAGAGAAGCGTTTCTTTTCTTATGCAAAGGCGGGGGTGAGGTGGGTGGGAAGAGAGTTAAAAATGAAATGCATAGTTTAGGGACCTTTGTCATCTTCAAGAGGTGGTGTTGAAAAAAAAAAAAAAAAATGCTGTCCCTGTGACAAAGGTCGGGAACAAGGGAGGAATGTTGGGCTGGGTTAAGATTCTGTACAGCCCTGCCTCTTAGCTAGAGAGGGAGCAGCGGGGCAACCGTTAACCCTTGCCTTCCCGGGCTGTGCACATTGCTCGTTTCTGGGAGTTCACTCCATGAGGTTGCTGAGTCTACACTCATTCATTGCTGGGAAAGCTGAAGCACAGTGCCTACTAACTGTTGATACCCGTTTCAGAGAGAGAAGGAATGACAAAGGTATTTTTGTAGCACTACGTGATGATGATCCTATGCTTCCTTTATCATGGAGTTATACAGACTTGGAGTACCTGACCCAGACGGGGGCCAGGAAGGTGGTGATGAGCAGGAGAGCCAATACTGGCAGTGGGAAAAGAATCGATAATAACGGAACAGCATGAGAGGGCAGGGGACAGGGACATTCCTGAAAGAGCAGTGAGTGAGTGCCTGTGTTGGTGGAGGTGAGGGAGTTGAGGGGGAGCAAGAAAGTGGTCAAAGATGAGCCCAGGAAGGTAGGGAGGGATTTAAGAGTCCTTGAAGGATTTTACCCAGGAGGCATGACATCAAATTTGAGTTTTAGAAAATCGTGCTGGATAGGTTTGAAAAGTTGTGGGCAGTCAGACCCGCAGTAGGGAGATGGGCTAGGATGTCCTTGCAGGAGTCCAGGAGAGAGTTAAGAACAAGGTCAAGGCAGCAATGAGAAAGAGGACAAGTCAGTTTCAGAAAAGATGTAGGTGGGAGAGGAGAGGCAGGATTTATTGTCTGGGTGGTCATAGCAAGAGGACAAGGGTCTTGGAAACTTTTAGATGGCATTAGGACTTTGTTTGTTGTTGTTGTTGTTGTTGTTGTTGTTGTTTGAGATGGAGATTCGCTGTCATTGTCCAGACTGGAGTGCAATGGCACGATCTCAGCTCACCACAGCCTCCACCTCCAGAGTTCAAGCAGTTCTCCTGCCTCAGCCTCCAGAGTAGCTGGGATTACAGGCATGCATCACCATGCCTGGCTTATTTGTTGTATTATTAGTAGAGACAGGGTTTCTCCATGTTGGTCTAGTTGGTCTCTAACGCCCGACCTCAGGTGATCCACCTGCTTTGGCCTCCCAAAGTGCTGGGATTACAGGCGTGAGCCACTGCGCCCAGCTGGCATCAGGCCTGTTTTGTTTTGTTTTGTTTTGAGATAAGATCTCGCTCTGTTACCCAGGTTGTAGTGCTGTGGCGTGATCATACCTCACTGCAGCCTTGATATCCTGGGCTCAAGTGACCCTTCGCCCTAGTTTCCCAAGTAGCTGGGACTACAGTTGCATGCCACCATGCCTAGCTAATTTTTTAATTTTTTTGTGGAGACAGGTCTCACTTTGTTGCCAGGCTGACTTCGAACTCCTGGCCTCAAACAGTCCTTCCGCCTCTGCCTCCCAAAGTGCTGGCACTATAGGCATGAACCACTGCACCTGGCCGGCATCCAGGACTTTTTATGCACATGTCTTCCCGACAGTAATCTTCAGACTCTCTGCCAACGTTGATGGTTAATAACAAGCTGCTTAAGTAAATTATCCTTCCTACAGCACTGTTATTGCCAGTAGCAGAGAACGGTGGGGGGATAATTTTTTATTATGATTTATCAGCATATAGAGTTCATTTACTTTTGAACCCAAAAAGGCTCCAATCTGACCTACCTTGCCTCTCTGGGAAGGAACCTGGGACCTGGACGGCCACACGGCAGCCACCAACACCTGCACATGTGTGCCGAGCTGCCTTGAATGGACCATGTGTACAGTTTAACCCCTGGAATGTTGAGGAGGCACTGGTGGTTGTATTCTTTCTGCTTAATGCTGAAGCTACGGAGCCTCAGCAAGGAAGTAACTTGCCCAGGGTCTGAGTCCTAGACCCAGACTGCCTGACCTTGAGGCTGATATGTTTCCCACCTCGCTACGTCTGGAGCCAGCCCTGCAGCTGAGGCCTTCATGTTGCATCCAGCAACCCTACCCTGTCCTCAGATAAATCTGTCCTGGGAAACCAAGTTTACTTTCCCAGGACAGTAAATGTAATGTTTTTATTAAAGATATAATTTTTAATAAAATGTAATTTTTCCATCTTGTAGTAGATGGAAACTGCATTTACTACAAGAAAAAGCAGAGGGCACTTCTGTTCAGATTGTAAAATTGCTGCTGTGGAAATTCATCTCTCTTGAAAAATCACTTATGGAAACCTCATCCATAAGAGTCCACTCTCTTAGATTAAAGAGGGGAGAAAATGTTCTCCACATCACCTTTTTCACCCTGTGGGCACGAATTAGGACCAGGCCTCCTGGACAGTACAACAGAAGGACATCTTCGTGTTTACCCCCTGGCCCCATGCTCTTTGAGAAAGTCAAGTTTCTGGGGAATATCCTGTCACTTTGGCCCACGTGCCTTGCTGACACCCTCCACCTCCATCTGCACGGTGCCTCTGCCTGCTCCCCTGCGGATCCTCAAGCCTGTGACTGTTTCTGTATCAATACAACATTTTTGGTTAAGATTTTTCTGTGATGAGATCAACAACAATATAGTCAGCGAGACAATCAGATATATCCTAAGGGCTCCTCATTGTTTTTGGTACAATGAATGGAATAACTTAGCCATACGTTTCCATATTTAGCAGCAGATTACCTAATGCCACCAGGGTGTTAATCACATTCATCTGCCTTGACAAACCGCCCATAAGGAGGTCGATCCTTGTGTAGATTCTTTATTTTAATACATACAACCGCACTGCATTACAACTTCAAGTAGAATAGCTTGATTTTGAGGGTCATTACCAATCTCCATGACTCAGGAAATGAGAAGTTGAGCTAATGTCTTCCAGCCTTTTCCAGTTAATATTGTCCAGGTAACCCCTGCCTTTTTTAGCTGGCTGAAATTTCATTTTGATTCAGGGTTACAGTTTCAAGTCGTTTAGCACAAATAAGTCAAGGCTTTCGTCTTTAAGGCCTTGTTTCTTGTCCACCAAATGAACGCTATTTGAGTACCTACTGTATACAGATCAGTTGCTGTGAGATCATCTATACTACTGTCCCTGTCTCAGTAAAATTAGATGGGTAAGTGTTCCAACTTATATAGGTAATTATTGTCCAACACATGTTTAAGTAGAGTGATAATTGAACCTGTGTATGTGGAAAAGCTGTACCTGTTTTTGTTTGTTCTGAGATGGAGTCTCACTCTGTCACCCAAGCTGGAGTGCAGTGGCATGATCTTGGCTCACTGTAACCTCCACCTCCCAGGTTCAAGCGCTTCTCGTGTCTCAGCCTTCTGAGTAGCTGGGATTACAGGTGCCCACCACCATGCCCAGCAATTTTTTTGTGTGTGTTTTTAGTAGAGACAGGGTTTCACCATGTTGGTCAGGTTGGTCTCGAACTCCTGACCTCAGGTGATCTGCCCACCTTGGCCTCCTGAAGTGCTGGGATTATAGGCGTGAGCCACCATGCCCGGCCTGCTGTACCTGTTTTAATGGGCCATTACTTGGTGTCCTTATTTCAGAATTTCTTGTTCGCTAGAATTAACAATCCTCAGGTAAAGTGTGGGTTGTTACTTGATTTGTGAACAGGAAATGTTTTCCTACAATAATCAACTGCCATTTTGATGTTTGGTGAAGGCTTTTAAGCCATCAATGTATTAAAGTGGCATGCAGAGCTCATGGATGAAGTGAGAACAGCCCTGATAAAAACTCAGATTGTCTGTGATGCACACAAGTGTGTGTGTGTGTGTGTGTGTGTCAGAAGTTCCTCTAAGAAGCTTCTTCCTTACACACACTCCTGTGTGAAGTGTTAGAACACCTGCCACAGTCACCTAGCCATAGTGATAGGGATTCTTTTTTTCTTCCTCTTCTTCAATGTTTAAGTTCCAGGGTACGTGTGTAGGATGCGCAGTTTTGTTACGTAAACATGTGCCATGGTGGTTTACTGCACAGATCAACCCATCACCCAGGTATTAAGCCCAATATTCATTAGCTATTCTTCCTGATGCTCTCCCTTCCCTTACCCCCTCCCAACAGGCCCCCCAGTGTATGTTGTTCCCCTCCCTGTGTCCATGTGTTCTCATCATTCAGCTCCCACTTATAAGTGAGAACATTTGCTGTTTGGTTTTCTGTTCCTGCATTAGTTTGCTGAGGATAACGGCTTCCTTCTCCATCCATGATCTCATTCCTTTTTATGGCTGTATAGTGTTCCATGGTGTATACGTACCACATTTTCTTTATCCAGTCTATCATTGATGGGCATTTGGGTTGATTCTATGTCTTTGCTATTGTGAATAGTGCTGCATTGAACATACGCATGCATGTATCTTTATAATAGAATGATTTATATTCCTTTGGGTATATACCCAGTAATGGGATTGCTGGGTCAAATGCTATTTCTGCCTCCAGATCTTTGAGGAATCACTACAATGGTTAATTTATCCCACCAACAGTGGAAAAGTGTTCCTTTTTCTCTGCAACCTTGCTAGCATCTGTTTCTTGACTTTTTTTTTTTTTTTTTTTAAGACAGTTTTACTCTTGTTGCCCAGGCTGGAATGCAATGGTACGATCTTGGCTCACTGTAACCTCTGCCTCCAGGTTCAAGTGATTCTCCTGCCTCAGCCTCCTGAGTAGCTGGAATTACCCACATACACCACCACACCTGGCTAATTTTGTATTTTTAGTAGAGGTGGGGTTTCACCATATTGGTCAGGCTGGTCTCAAACTCCTGACCTCAGGTGATCTGCCTGCCTCGGCCTCCCAAAGTGCTGGGATTACAGGCATGAGCCACCACACCCGGCCATTTCTTGACTTTTTAACAATTGTCATTCTGACTGGCATGAGATGGTATCTTACTGTGGTTTTGATTTGCATTTCTCTAACGATCAGTGGTGTTGAGCTTTTTTTCGTATGTTGGCCATGATAGAGATGCTCTTCTACACAGGTCCTGAACCTCTTTGTACGTTTTCATTTCAGTACATGAGCATTTTCCTTTGAAGGCTCCTTCAGAGCTTGCATCTTTCTCTTCATTTCTGATTTGTCTTCATTTCAGAATGATTCCTCATTCTCTAGAGCTAAAACACCCTGCTTTCCAGGCTCCCCATCGTGTCATGATTTCATATTACTTGAAAGTAGTATAGTGCTCAGAGAGCTGATCGCATGCATCTGCACTGACTCCCTGTGACTGATTGGGGAAGGAGTGTGTTTCTGTGGGAAGAGGTATGTAGAGACTTGTCCATAAAGAGGGATCAAGTGACCCACCGTGGGTGGCTGGCAGGAAATGAGATGTCTTAAAGGAGTGTAAAGCCATGCATTAGTGAGAAGGAAGGATGAGAACTCGTGAGCCAATCTTGAGAGCTGGTGTGCCTGGCTGATGGAAAACATGTCATGCGATGTATACATATGAAAACATGAAGGCAGTGGGTACTGCGTGTGAATGGGACTGATCCTAATTCAGATATAGCCTGTGATGATCCTGGCAGGTAGGAGGTGCCTAGTCAATCAGGATGGCTATTTTTGGTTGGCTCCTACCTGACACCTGATAAAAATTACCTTCAACTCTCAAAATTAATCATCAGCAAACCCCTCCTCCTGTTTAAATATACTGTGTTAAGGTATAAAACCTTTGAAGTGACAGTATAAGGGTTTCAGTGCTCAGGCTATTGTCAGCAGATCCTGGTTTGAGCATGACTTGAGGCATTTACTTTCTGAATGACCTCAGGGGAGTGATGGAGCCTTTCTCAGCTTCCGGGAAAATGGGATTAATGGGACCCACCTCCTAGGGTTGCGGTGAAGATGAAATGAGAGAATGCATATAAAGCCGACAGCCCAGTGCTTAGCAGTAAACTTTAAAATAACAACAATGATGATTGCTGGGTGTGGTAGCTTATGCCTATAATCCCAACACTTTGGGAGGCCGAGGTGGGAGGATCACTTGAGGTCAGGAGTCTCCTGGGCAACACGGTGAGACCCCATCTCTACAAAAAAATAGAAAAGTTAGCCCAGTGTGGTGGTGTGTGCCTATAACCCCAGCTAGTGGGAAGGCTGAGGCAGGAGATTGCTTAAGGCAGGATTTCCAGGTTGCAGTGAGCTGTGATCATGCCACTGTGTTCTCGCCTGGATGACAGAGACCCAGTCTCTAAACAACAATAAAGAAAAAAAGAAAAACCAATAATGATAAATAGCAGTGAGGAGTTAAAATTCAGATTATGTAATAATGTACATTTATTTTACTGATTTTTTCCCCATATTAAAAACCCTTTGGGCTTTATTTAATTTTCCTTAATCACCATGTTTCAAATTACACCAGTAGTCCTCTGATTATAATTAAGATGAATCGGTTTCTTATTTTCAGATGCTTAAAGTGTTGCCAAGACATTGCATCCCTCCACCACCTCACTAGCCATTCCCATTTTCCACTTTAAGGATTATAGCCACGTCTAATTGTGTCTGTCTGCTTCCCTACCTGGCCTGGGACCTGGAGAGTAAAAAGGCAGTTTAAAAAAGAAACAAAAAGCTGTGGAAAGTTAACCTGATGACAAGGAAAACAGAGTTGTAGGAAAGGAAGTCATCTGGAGGGATCATTCTCAAAAGAGTGGTTAATAAACTCGCTTCGAATCTCTGTCTAGTGAGTGCCCACTGCAGCCTCATACTGGGCTTTACTCCAGGGGATTCTGGTAAACAGGGTGTTGGCCCATTTTGAAGACTTTAAAATACAAAGTCTTCAAAGACTGTATTTACATGCATTCAAAAGCAGATAGATTATTTCAGAAATGCTTTGCGTTTTTTTTTTTTTTTTTTTTTTTTTGGTAGCTACAAATAATGATAAGATTTACACTATAGAAAAAACAGTAATAGGAGGTTGCAAATAGGTCTGGAAAGATATTTCAGTGTGCAGCAGGACTTCATCATGGCCATCCGTCTACCTCTGTCTGTTTTAGAAGCACTTTGGCATATGAGAATGTTGTCAATGTAATTTGGAAACTGCAATTTCAAAAATAAATATTTAACAAGGCAGCAGAAAATTAAGTTTTTCTGCTATGTTATTACCGTAAAAAGGCCTCTTATAAGGACTTTTCTAATTGTTATACCAAAAGGTAATATAAGGAACTAATTTTAGTGTTATATTTATACCAAATTGCTTTTCCATTATTATGACTTTTTTAGGCTTCACCACATTTATACACATCCACATGAAGTCAATAAATGACATCACTATGAAGTAAATAAAGACAATTGATTTCTTTCTTTTTCTTTCTTTCTTTTTTTCTTTGAGATGGAGTCTCACTCTGTTGCCCAGGCTGAAGGGCAGTGGCACGATCTCAGCTCACTTCAACCTCCACCTCCTGGGTTCAAGCGATTCTCCTGCCTCAGCCTCCCAAGTAGCTGGGACTACAGGGACGTGCCACCATGCCCAGCAAATTTTTGTATTTTTAGTAGAGACGAGGTTTCGCCGTGTTGGCCAGGATGGTCTCGATCACTTGACCTTGTGATCTGCCCAGGCTGGAGTGCAGTGGTGCAATGTCGGCTCACTACAACCTCCACCTCCCAGGTTCAAGCGATTGTCCTGCCTCAGCCTCCTGAGTAGCTGGTATTATAGGTGTGTGCCACCATGCCCAGCTAATTTTTGTATTTTCATAGAGACAGGGTTTTAGGCTGGTCTCGAACTCCTGACCTCAGGTGATCCACCTTCCTCAGCCTCCCAAAGTGCTGGGATGCAGGGGTGAGCCTAAGACAACTGATTTCGGTAATGATTGTCAGAGTGTAGGTAAAGATGGGCGTCCAGTTGTTTTAAGAACTTTAACGTATTAATACTAATTCTATTTCTAAATATCTTGTTCATAAATGTGTTTTTGCTTAAAGTCTTTAGGGGAAAACCAAACAAATATTCCTAATTGTCTTCAAGCAAAGATGTATTTCTCTTTCTACCCATCATTTCTATGTTTTGACAGAATTCCTGTTCCAAGTTTCTTTTTCTGGGGAGAGCTGCTACCTCCTGCCCCTTCCTAGGCCTGGCTGGCCCATCGCCTCACTATGAGAAAGCTCCCAGCTCTCCCCCTTTCAGGAGGAAGTAGGAAAACAATAGAGGGGACTGAATAGGCTCATGTATCATCTGTCACAGCTTAACAAGAGGCCATTCCTGACATTTTTTACCAATGGTTTATGTACTGCAAGTATTATAGATGGTAAATGAGGCTGAAACCACCCAATTTTATTCTTTTACTCAGACATCTCAGAGCCATTAACAGAGTTCCACACATTGAGATCAGCCTCTATATCATATCTTTCTTCCCCCTTTGTCCTTTGTCTTCCCCTCTCTTTTTTTTTTTTTCTGGAGTCTCACTCTGTCATCCAGGCTGGAGTGCAGTGACACAATCTCAGCTAACTTCAACCTCTGCCTCCTGGGTTCAAGCAATTCTCCTGCCTCAGTCTCCCAAGTAGCTGGGATTACAGGTGCCTGCCACAACGCCTGGCTAATTTTTTTTCTTTTTTTTTTTTTTTGTATTTTTAGTAGAGACGGGGTTTAGCCATGTTGGCCAGGCTGGTCTCGAGCTCCTGACCTCTGGTAACCTGCCTGCCTAGGCCTCCCAAAGTGCTGGGATTACAGGCATGAGCCACTGCTCCCGGCCCAACCCTCTCTTTCTTTCTTCCCTTTCCTTCCCCCTGCCCAAAGCTATTGCCAGAAAGATTGTGTCCCATTCCTTCTACGTTGGATTTTCAGTACATTTCTCTGTGGCGTGGGGTCTAGACTGTATGGACCCAGGGAAAACACTGTCCCCACAGTAAGAGCTTTTTTGTATCCAGCCTAATGCAGTGGCCAGAGACCACGATTCCCCAGATCCCGTTTCTTTGGCTGTACCTTCCTCCTCCCTAGATGTGCACAGGGAAAGAAGAGAAAAAGATTCACTGGAAGATTGGACTGCTGATTCTTTTATCTATAGGCTACAGCAGGACATTTTACTATACCCTGTTCAGTGGCTTATTTGGAAGAAAGATGAAGGGCGTCTTTCATTTGGAATGTGGTCTTCTGTACTCTCACAGGATTTTGTAAATAATTCTTGTAGCACTTAAATAGTCAAACTCTGAACTTCTTTTACATATTTTTCTCCCTCATTCTCCTTTGGGCACCTACAAGAGGGATAAAGCCCATATCCTCATCACTTCTTTCTTTTTTTCCTTTTCTTTCTTTTCTTTTTTTTTTTTTTTTTTTTTTGACGAAGTTTTTTTTTTTCTGCCCAGGCTGGAGTGCAATGGTGCAATCTTAACTCACTGCAGCCTCTGCATCCTGGGTTCAAGCAATTCCCCTGCCTCAGCCCCCGAGTTCCTGGGATTACAGCTGCCCACCACCACACTTGGCTAATATTTTTGTATTTTTAGTAGAGATAGAGTTTCACCATGCTGGGCCAGGCTGGTCTGGAACTCCTGACTTCAGGTGATCCACCTGCCTCAGCCTCCCAAAATGTGGGGATTACAGGCGTGAGCCACCGCGCCCGGCCCTGAACCAATGTCTTATCAGTTACGATGTTCTGAAAGGGCACTCTTTGTGCAAAGGACAGTGGCTGGAAAATCAAACCCCTATTTCTTCTTAGAGCTTGGGCCCTAGCAAGAACAAAACGAGCCAGTCTGAGCACATGGAGATCTACGATCTGGATTAACTAGGCCAAAAGTAGAACCGTCTCCTTTCACCACAAACCCCCAGAGATGCCTTTCAGCATTTCATCTTGGCTTGAAAAAGTCCAGTCCGGGGGATACCAAACCTCAGAATAACCCTGCCCAGGCCTCTGCAGATGGGGCCTGCTGGAGCTGGCCCTGGCTTGGTTTTACCTCACCAGCCACCTAGGAAGGAAAATCAGAGAACAGAAACCAATGGGTCCTTCTCCCTGGAGGAAGCAGCCCTGCTGTCTCCATGCTACAGCCAAAAGGAAGAGGAGACAGATGGGTCCCCATGTACTCATTGACGTTAACTCACTCATGCCACAGTGGATGAGAAAGCATCCTTCCTGGGAGCTGGAGAAACGGCAGCTTCCTCCTTAGGGTGGGAAGTGATGGGGAGAGAGGAGCCCTAGACTTCCTTCCACTGAAAGGCCACATGGCTGATCAGTCACTTCAACCGTGCTGTCACCCTGGACTCCCTCCTTTCTCTTATTCTCCACATCCCATTAAATACCTCGCCTCTCCACCTGACTCAGGGTTAGGAATTGGTCTGCGCATACCTGTGCTGCTGCACACATCACCTAACCAGCCTCCCTAGCAGCTTTATAGCTTCTCCCCTATTTTCTTTTTCTTTCTTTTCTTTTCTTTTTTTTTTTTTTTTTAAGACAGAGTTTAGCTCTTGTTGCCCAGGCTGGAGTGCAATGGTACAATCTCATCTCGCTGCAGCCTTTGCCTCCCGGGTTCAAGTAGTTCTCCTGCCTCAGCCTCCCGAGTAGCTGAGATTACAGGCACCTGCCACCAACACCGCTAAATTTTGTATTTTTAGTAGAGATGGAGTTTCACCATATTGCCCAGGCTGGTCTTGAACTCCTGACCTCGGGTGATCCACCTGCCTTTGCCTCGCAAAGTGCTGGGATTACAGGCATGAGCCACTGCACCTGGCTCTGTTTTCTTTATTGATGATGGAACCATCTTTAATCTCACCACGCCCTTCAGTGGGTACCACCCGCTGTGTAGCATGGAAGATTCTGCATGACCTTTCCCGGCCCCCATTTAGCCTCATCTAGCAGTGCAGGCCCACCCTCAAGGGTCTATGTGTTCAGGCGCACGCCCCGTTCTGTCCAGCTGGTCTCAACCCTGACATCTGGATGGCCTGAAATCTAGCCCTTTTCAACTCCTTTTAGTGCCCTTTTTGTTACCCTGTGCCTTTGTTTACCCATTTCTGGCCTCCTGGATGTTGTTTCCTTCTTCCATTCACTGTATTGAAACTTCATCCTTCAAGATTCAGCTCCACCCTCACCTTCCCTTATGAAGCCTCTCCCCTCCCTGGAACTGACCACTTCTGCCTTTCCTGCCCTCTCTTGTGAACTGAATATTTATCAGTCTTGCTGCCAAAACACTGTATTCTATTTATTTGTTTACACTTGGCTCTTCAACTAGACAGGGAGCTTGCTGGGGGAAGGGATCATGTTTTATTCATTTTTTTTTTTTTAATTCCTAACTTGTAAAACAGCACTTGGCACACATTCTTACATTCTCAAAATAAAAAGATGGGAGGAAGGTTTGTATAAATGAATGTTAATGTGCTTTTAAACTGTAAATTACTGTACACATGTAAGTTATTCTAGTTTCAGAGGCATCCCAATGTAATACATGAAATTTGAAAGGCAAGTTTTTGGATAAACAGACTACTTTCTAGAAAAGGTAGAGGGGTTGGAGAAATGAAAAAAGATTATTTCTCAGGGCTGGGCGCGGTGGCCCACACCTGTAATCTCAGCACTTTGGGAGGCCAAGGCAGGTGGATCACCTTAGGTCAGGAGTTTGAGACCAGCCTAGCCCACATGGCGAAACCCCGTCTCTACTAAACATACAAAAATTAGCTGGGCGTGATGGCGCACACCTGTAATCCCAGCTACTCAAGGGGGCTGAGGCAGGAGAATAGCTTGAACTTGGGAGGTGGAGGTCGTAGCGAGCCAAGATTGTGCCACTGCATTCCAGTTTGGGCGACAGAGCGAGACTCTGTCTCACAAAAAAAAAAAAAAAAAAAGTAATGTGATATCAGAGGAAGAAGGGAAGTGGAGGAGCCATAAACTAACCTATTTCTGGGCATCTCATAGAAATAAGGTAAACTCCCAAGGGCACTGAATTTGCCTTCTGTCTCAGTTCTTCTTTCTATAGCATGTCCCTGCTGAATGGTTATGTAGATCAGAGCTTCTCAAACCATCCATGGTGAGGGGCAAGTGTGTGTGTTTTCTTTCCATCAATCACACACTAATTCTTTTGCAAAATACAATTTAAAAAAGAATACCAGAAACGTTAGAAGAAGAAGAAGATGTACAAAGTACAAGCACAAATTTATTATTAGGTTAATATTAAATCATTCTGTAAACTACTGTAAAACGTTTCTGCATGCTTACTTGATGTCTGTACTTATCTCCTTCTAGATCAGCAGCAAAGAGTTTGCAAATTGGCTCCTGCCCACTTCCCATACTTTGAATAGGACCAAGTCAGATCTACTTGGATATCTACTTGGATATTTTCAATAACAGATATTACAAGGAATGAAAAAGTTAATTAGAGGAGGATGTTCAGGCGCAAATCTTATAATGATAGAGATCTTAAGGACATAAACTGATTAGAAAATAAATAGGAGAAATTTTAGATCACAGAAAATCATTCAAATGGTGAAAAGTCCTTTTTTGTGTGTACTCTCTGCTCCTTCCCTCACCAAAGTAAATGCTTTGATCCTCTTGGAGAATAATTGTTTTCAGTGCAAAAGTTTTAAATTGATCCTTCATAGTTGTTAACAGTAGGGTAGCCATAGGTGCTGACATCAAGCCAATAAAATTAATAAGCAGCATGACAGGCTCTAATCAATTTCGTTGGTGTACTTACTCTGTCATTTCGGGCGCAGAATGAACTGTTATTATCACCAAGCTTCAAACCACTCATTTTGGCTACAGATGATTACAGCTGCGAATACAGGGCATGCTGCCATAGTTTTCAGGAACTAGTCTTGGGTTAAAGTATTATATTTAAAAGATGTGCTTGTGATCAGTGGGGGGAACTAGTTATGACCATACAACTTTGATCTGTTTTCTAGAGTCATCTACAAAAATGTGGACTCCTCACGATCTGTTTTCTCAATAATTTCTGAAAACAAGCAACTTTTAAAATTTAGTTTCTCTGTCATGGACTCTGAGATTTTTGAACCTCTTTGAGCTGGCGATGGGCCATCAGTTGTTGGATGCAGGCCACGGTTCTTTGTCTGTAACTCCAGATGAAATTCTTTAAGCCCCTTAACTCAATCTTTCTCTCACATGAAGAATTTAGTATCAGGTTTCTGCAAATGAGCAAGCTTAACACTTGAAGTAAGAGAAAGGATTGTTCATTCTCTCTTTAAGCCCCACTGCGGAGCCTCTGAATTCAGCCAGGTGAATGTGGCTTGAGTCTGCCACCTCTGCCCCACCCCTCATCCTACCATGCTGGTGTGGCTCATGCCTATCTACATCCTTCTGTTTTACCTTCTTAATTTTGTGTACAATATGCCCTCCAAAATGTCCAGCAAACTCTTAAGCTGCTATTAAATACAAACAGTCACTGCACGTTGAGTATTAGTCCATCCTTTTGGACCATGTGTAATTTAACAGAAATATCGATGAATATATTTATTTTGAGGGAGTGTATGCTTTATATGTTGCTCAAAATGTACCATTCTTTCAATTCTGGCCTCCATTTGTTTTTCTTTTTGCGTCTTTTTTGGGCCTGTCCTATGCAGGTACTCAAGCTCTTATGATTGTTCCATTTATTTATAACAGTAAGGAGAGGGCCAGGTGTGGTGACTCATGCCTGTAATCCCAGCACTTTGGGAGGCCGAGGTGGGCGGATCAAGAGGTCAAGAGATTGAGACCATCCTGGCCAACAAGGTGAAACCCTGTTGCTATCAAAAACACAAAAATTAGCCAGGCGTGGTGGTGCGTGCCTGTAGTCTCAGCTACTTGGGAGGCTGAGGCAGGAGAATTGCTCGAA
>NC_045438.1:51878689-51888583 GCF_002776525.5 Piliocolobus tephrosceles
AGCCTCCCGAGTAGCTGGGACTACAGGCGCCCGCCACCTCGCCCGGCTAGTTTTTTGTATTTTTTAGTAGAGACGGGGTTTCACCGTGTTAGGCAGGATGGTCTCGATCTCCTGACCTCGTGATCCGCCCGTCTCGGCCTCCCAAAGTGCTGGGATTACAGGTTTGAGCCACCGCCCCTGGCCACTGACTACTTTCTTAAGAAGAAAAGTTGTTACCACAGAGCTTGTTTTGAAAAAAAGTTTATGAACATTGGTTTATGCCTGACAGTGATTTTAGTATGAAAGAACTGGAATGAAACCTAATTTGATGCAAACTGTGAAATGTGCTGTTTGAGAAAGTTAATGATGAAAGCCCTGCCTATTTTGCATTGAAGGAACCTAAAGAACATGAGAGAATGAAGGTGGATTAATAAAAGGTATAAGAAACAATTATCTAATGGTTCTTATATTTCAGCTTCTCCTTTCTCTAGCTGCATCTAAACACAGCAGTGTTTGCTGTTGGACACTGGAATGCGGCTGCGGTGCTGGGATTTTCCTGGTCTGCTTGACTTTTCACAGTTACTTCCTCTAAATGCCACAGACCGCCATGTTGCATTTGGGAGGGAGCCATACTTCATCGTTCAGCCTAGGGCAAGGACTATATTTATTTTTTACTTTACGTTATTTCAGCTGTTTTTTCTTTATTGTGTTCCTGCCTCCTACAGAATCCTTTTTCAAGTCTTGCTAGGGAAAGGGGAACACTCAGTTATGAACTCTTTAGTACACACGGGGCAGAAAGCAGCCTTCATCTTTCTCAGCAGTTCAAATTGCTTCTAAGCCATGTCAGTTTAACCCACTGTGGGTCTGAATCCACAGCAGATCTGCCTGGGAGCTGTTTCTGTGTTAAAACATATAAAATCAATTGAGAGTTTTTCGTGGCTCATTAACACAGCATAGCAGAGAGCATAAATAAATTATATGCTTATTTTTTTCACTTAAAAAAAATAAGTTGGTATTTGAAAAAGAATTTGGTTCTATAGTTTAACAACAGATAGTTTTGTAACTTAAAGGTTATGTTTAAAACAATTCTGTCAGTTCAGAATTTTTATTTCTGGCTTTTCACTATATGAATTTTAGAGTATGTTTTTATCACACCAATCAGTCAAAGAAACAGCTGACGATGTGGTTATAGCAAAACTGACGTTATGGGCACTATCGTCCCTGTAGCCCCATCTAGGGAAGCTCTAATATATTTAGGGGGTAGGGAGAATGTATACCCTACTCTTTCTCTTTGCTAAAACTCTTCGTTCTATAAATAGGTGAGTATTAGGGCCAGTAATAAGAGAGCAACTGTGTACTCTCAGTTAATGAGCACATTAGTATAATAATTACTTGAAACAGATATGAAAGATTTCACTGGGCATAATTAAAGGTGACTTGGAAAGGACAGGAGTGTTTAAGGCATCCTTCTCATTGATCTCACAGGATTACCTTGACTGCATCAGGGACCAAACAAAACTTCCCCTGGGGACCGAAGAAAGATCAGCCCTTTTTGGAAACATACAGGATATCTACCACTTCAATAGGTAAGTTAATATTCAAAAGATCATTCTCCCATAGGAACATTATGAACATTTCTCAAAGGAATGCAGCCTGAGAAACTTTACCTGTAAGCCCTGACTCATCTTTATACATTTTTGTGGGCTATTGTGTCATGAAGCTTTCTACTTAGAAGTATCCTTATTTCCTTATGAGTCTCACATATATTCCATATTCTCTTACTCTCCATCCTCCTGGCTCAGAGAAGAAACCTATTTGCCCTGGTGGGGCAATGACATCTTTTCTTCCACAACATGACATGAACAGGACATCCAAGAATATGTACTTGCTTAGTCTCCAGGATCCAGGATTTTCTATAACTTTTCTTCTACCTGGGGAGTGGGCTGGACACAGTAAACATACAATACATAGTTCAAGTCATAACATACTAATTCAATTGAATTGATAATTTCAAATAATCAGTTTAATTAAAAATGTAAGTATGTAGCAGACACTGGACTAGAAAATTTAAATAGTAAACAAGACAGAGAGTGAATAAATAAGTCATTATATTAATGCTGCTTGAAAGAAAAGTTAGGGCCAGACATGGTGGCTGACTCCTGTAATCCCAGCACTTTGGTAGGCCAAGGTGGAAAGATCACTTGAGGTTAGGAGTTCAAGACCAGCCTGGCCAATATGGTGAAACCCCATCTCTACTAAAAATATAAAAATTAGCCAGGTATGGTGGTACACACCTGTAATCCCAGCTACTCAGGAGGCTGAGACAGGAGAATTGCTTGAACCCAGGAGGTGGAAGTTGCAGTGAGCCAAGATTGCACCACTGCAATCTGTCCAGCCAGTGTGACAGAGCAAGACTCCATCTCAACAAAAAAAAAAAAAAAAAGGAGGAAAGACAAGTTAGTAGTCTGGTTAAGAGCACAGAAGCTAGTGTACAACATACGTGACTTTGCATCCCAGCAAAGCCCCCTGTATGTGTTGGGTGAATCTTTAAAGGGAATGAAATTAACCCCTGTATCTCAACTCCTTCTCGCTGAGGCTCCCTGAGTATCCACATATACCTTACCTTCTCCACTTGTCCTTTTCCTCATGGCACTCATCAATTTCTAACATACTATATGATCAACTTTTATACTATGCCTGTTGTTTCTTTCCTCTCCACCCTGACTCACAAAACACTTGCTCCACAAGGACAGGAGTCTGTTTTGTTACTGTCTAAGTGTCTAAAATGGTGCCTGGCCCATAGGAGGCATCCAAACTTGTATTGAAGGAAGGAATGGAAATAATAGGAAAATCTCCCTCATATGGTTACGGTGAAGCTCCCGTGAACTGATAAACCTAAAGTACCAGCACAGAGGAAGTACCAAAATACAAGCCCATGATGTTCTTGACTTTGCGATAGTGAAATCCCATTATAAAGTTCTGCAGTGCCCTGTCATTTTATGACTCAGCTGTAAACACAAGCTCAGTCCTACCCATCTTGGCTTACTAAAATTGGTAAATGTGAGCTCCTTGAGGGCAGGATTCACATCTCCTTTGCCACCCTTGAATCCCAACACCCAGCACAAGCCTGACCTGTGGGAGACATGTTCCTTGACTTGAAACACCTTATCTTTTAATTCTGAAAGCCTAGGATGTAGGAAGTGTCAGTGTTACCACAGAACTTTTTTCGTTTGACACAGACTTTGAAAAACAGTTTGTGTATTTTGCATCAGTATTTCTCAACCTGGGCTACCCACTGGAATCACCTGGGAAACTGGATCCTACCTTCAGAAATTCTGACTCGTTGGTCAAGGTGGGGCCAGAACATCAGAATTTTTCAAAGGTCCTCAGGTGTTTGGAATATGCAGCCATGGTTGAGATACACCGTCTAGATAAAATAAACAAAATGAAAAGAAAATAGGAGAGGGCGTAGAAACTGAATTGGAGAATCCAGAGTCTACATGTTCATTAGTAATGTGCTGGTGTGAAAGCCAGCCCTCATTGTGCAATCACTGATGATAAAATCCTGTGAGCCCCTGCATAGTTTCTCCTTCCAGAGCCTGCTAATAGCCCTGTAACCCAGAAGGAAGCAAGAGGGCTAGATCCTGGGAGGCCCCTGGCCTAGGTCTTCTGTGGTTTGGCTGTGAGTTGATGGTAAGGCATATTTATAGAGTGCTTGCTCCATACCAGAGGCCATAGAGCTTTAGGTGCATTTTCATTTCATATGCATTATCTGAGCCTCTCTGACTCCAAACCCCAGGCATTCAGCCACGTGCCCTCTTGCCAGAGTGGAGCCTTGCTTCTCTGGTTCATGAAGTGTGGCTTACTCCAGGAGGGGCTCTTAATCCCTGGAGTTTAAATCTTTATGTGTCTCCTAATTTAAAGAAAGATAAGAATGAGGCCGGACATGGTAGCTTACACCTGTAATCCCAGCACTTTGGGAGGCCGAGGTGGGCAGATCACAGGCTGGCCAGCATGGCAAAACCCTATCTCTACTAAAAATACAAAAAAAATTAGCCAGGCATTGTGGCACATGCCTGTAATCCCAGCTACTTGGGAGGCCAAGGCAGGAGAATCACTTGAGCCCAGGAGATGGAGGTTGCAGTGAGCCAAGATCATGCCACTACACTCCAGCCTGGATGACAGAGTGAGACTCCATCTCGAATGAATGAATGAATGAATGAATGAGTGAATGAATGAATGAACGAACGAACGAACGAGTTAGCAAGAAGTGATCTTTACAGTGGACCCCAATCTGCAGAAGTTAGGTGACTGAGATTTACATTCCTGAATCACGTCTCTGTTCTTTTCCCTCTCTCTCTCTCTTTTTTTTTCCCTGAGGCACAGTTTCACTGTATCACCCAGGCTGGAGTGCAGTGGTGCGATCTCGGCTTATTGCAACCTCCGCCTCCCGGGTTCAACTAATCGATAGGTGTGTCGATTTCAAAGATACACCTATCTGGCAAATCTGTGGTTGGGGCTTGAAATAATAACTTTCAGCTTCTGTTAGTTCAGGTCCAAGTTTTTCAAAATAATATAATAATACTGTGACCAACTAGGCAAGACTTAAATCTAAAATTAAAGAGGGCATAAAGAAATGATATTATGCTGGCCTGAAAAATTCAACTGACTAGGTTTCTTTTTTCAGCGAAGATTTCCAAAATACAGAAAAGCACAGAAAGACATTCTGTCAGAGAGTCGGGCGTGGCTCATGGGAGTCTATCATATTACTCCTTTCTTTGTGCCTTATTTGCTTTAAAATTTGTTTGAAGCATAAAGACATTATAAACAATATTGAATCCAGTTATATCCCCTTCCCCAGTCACATTCCGCTCCGTGAGGAACGGCACACTGATGTGTTGGTAAACCAGTTCTCCAGCATGGGGAAAGGGGAGGAAGGATCTGGAATTTATAATGTTTTTTAATTTCTGTGGTATAAACACTCCCATCACAGCAGATTTCAAGTTACTAACACAACATCACTGAACATGGAATTAAGAAGAGATGTGCAGAATTGGCTCAGGGAAGCCAGTGTAATCTGGCTTAGTACACAACTGTGCTGGAACTGCCATCCAAAACTTGGTGTTTCCTTCCCAAGCATGGTTTTGTTGCCATTACTGTATATATGAGTATTTATTTAAAATGTGTAACATGCTGTGGGAGGCCCAGGTGAGAGGACTGCTTGAGCCAAGGAGTGTGAGACCAGCCTGGGCAACATGGCGAAATCCCATCTCTACAAAAAAATCAAAAAGTTAGCAGGACGTGCTTGCACATGCCTGTGGTCCTAGGTCACAGGAGACTGAGGCAGGAGGATCACTTGAGCCCAGGACTTTGAGACTGCAGTGAGCTATGATGGCACCACTGCTCTCCAACCTGGACAACAGAGCGAGACCCTGTCTCAAAAAAATAAAAGAAGTCACATGCACCTATGTCAAACATGGCATACATGGTGTCAACTTATAGGTGATTTTCATTCAACATTGTTTTTGGGATTTATAGCTCTAGTTCATTTAACTGCTATGTATTATCCATTGGTGATGATCTATCTCTGCATTTTGCCAATTGCGTTAAAACTGAGCATCTTTTCATGTTGGCCAATTTTATTTCTTCTGCAGTTTTCTGGCTCATATCCATTGCCCATGTTCTATTGGGATATTTCTTTTTCTTATTGTTACATAGGAGTTCTTGATGAATTCTGGCTAGTGATCTTTGCAGATTATGTGAGATGTAAATATCTCCTACAATGAGACATGCTTTTTAACTTTAAATATGGTTTATTTGAAAATAAGTTGTATAATGTGTAAGTTCGACTACACTAAGTATACTTTTTATAGTATGTAGGTTTTATGTTGGGTTTTTTTTCTTTAAAAAAAAAAAAAAGTCCTTTCAATCTCAGGGCATAACATACTCTATTTTTTTCTAAAAGTCTTAAAATTTTGTCTTTCACATTTGTCCTTAATGTGCCTAACACTGATGGAGGCATGGTGTATGGTAGGAAATCTAAACTCTTATTTTCATATGGCTAGCCACTGATTTGAAAAGTACTTCTCTCGGCTGGGTGCAGTGGCTCACGTCTATAATCCCTGTACTTTGGGAGACCAAGGCAGGTGGATCACCTGAGGTTAGGAGTTTGAGACCAGCCTGGCTAATACAGCGAAACCCTGTCTCTACCAAAAATACAAAAATTAGCCAGTTGTGGTGGCAAGCGCCTGTAATCCCAGCTACTCAGGAGGCTGAGGCAGGAGAATTGCTTGAGCCTGGGAGGCAGAGTCTGCGGTGAGCCAAAATTTTGCCACTGCACTCCAGCTTGGGCGACAGAGTGAGACTCCATCTCAAAAAATAAAAATAAAAAGACTTACATGGATGTGTGGGTCTGTGTTCTCTTTCACTGGCCCGCCCATTCTTGTCCCATACCACACTATTTTGATGATCAAGCCCACATACGTTGCTCTTCTTCAACACTGGCTTAGCTTTTCTTGACTCTGCACTGTCAAGGAATTTTTTTTTTAATTTGTTATTTCTTTGAACTACACTATTGGGATTTTTTTTTTTTTTTTCTTTTTTTTGAGACGAAGTCTCACTCTGTCACCCATGCTGGAGTGCAGTGGCCGGATCTCAGCTCACTGCAAGCTCCGCCTCCTGGGTTTACGCTATTCTCCTGCCTCAGCCTCCTGAGTAGCTGGGACTACAGGTGCCTGCCACCTCTTCCGGCTAGTTTTTTTTTTTTTTTTTTTTTTTTTTGTATTTTTTAGTAGAGACGGGGTTTCACCATGTTAGCCAGGATGGTCTCTATCTCCTGACCTCGTGAACCGCCCGTCTCAGCCTCCCAAAGTGCTGGGATTACAGACTTGAGCCACTGCACCCGGCCTCTATTGGGATTTTTATTGAAATTGCATTAAATTTTATAGATTAATTGACAGAATCGATATCTTTACATTACTGTCATTCCATCCATAAACATATGTCTTCAAGCCTTTAAAATTTTCTTTAATGTTTTATAATTTCTCCATCACATTCATACATGTAACTTTTATGTTTTTTTACTACATGTGACTTTTAAAACTTTATTCCTAGATGCTTATAGCTTTTGATGTTATTTGGACTAGAACATTTTTTTCTATTGTTTAAATTGGCTATTATTCTCATCTAGCAATGCTTTTGATTTTTATATGTCAAAACTGTAACAAACTCTCTCAACTTTCCTGTTCTAAGAGTGGTTCATAGATCTCTTGGATTTCTATGTAGACAATGATGTCTGAAAACGAGGAAGCTTTTTTGTCATCTTTTACAATTCTTCTACCCTTTATTGTCTTTTTCATGTCTTATTGCTTTGGGCAAGTCTTCCTATACAACATTGTTCAGATGTTGGCATCCTTATCTTCTTTTTGGCATTAGCAGGAATGTTTTGCCCTTAAGTGTGATGTTTACTATGGATTTAGACAAACACTTTTCCTATTTTGCTAAGATTTTAATGTGAATATTGAATTTTATTCAATGCTTAGTATGCCTTTAATAAAGTTAGCATATGATTTTACTCTTTCTATTCATAATGTGGTAAATATTAATAGGGGATCTGATTTGAATCATATGTAACATTTCTAGAATAAACCTACCCAGTCACGATGTTTTGTATATTTAGGCACTGATTAGTTTGATTTTTTTTTTTGAGACAGTCTCACCCTGTCATCCAGGCTGGAGTGCAGTGGTGCAATCTTGGGTCACTGCAGCCTCCATCTCCCGGGTTAAGTGATTCTCCTGCCTCAGCATCCCAAGTAGCTGGGACTACAGAGGCACATGCCACCACGCCCAGCTGATTTTTGTGTTTTTGTAGAGACGGGATTTCACCGTGTTGGCCAGGTTGGTCACAAACTCCTTGATCCACCCACCTCAGCCTCCCAAAGTGCTGGGATGGGAGCCATTGTGCCCAGCCCAATGTATTTATATTTTTAAAATAATTTTTCAGGCATGTTCATAAATGACAATAGTATATAATTTCTTTCCTTGTCCTATCTTTGGTCAGTATTGGTATATGACCAGATTTAAATTGCTATTTCACAAAATCTTCCATCATGAAATGTTTTGGAATACAATTGAAAATTTATTTTTGTGTACTTTTTGATACCTAAATATCTCTTTCTCTTACCATCCCTATGATAACCTAGAAATTTAAGTCTCTGGTTTGGTGTCTGGAATAAATAACCACAAGGTCAGGAAACTGGGTTAGTCAAAAGAAACCACTTTCCTCATTTGAGTCAGCCCCCTAAAATCCAAAAACGTGTTTTACTGCAAACCAAAAAAGAAATGCCAAGTTTTAAAAAGAAAGTGCCCCTCTCTTGGAATACAGAAACGTTACCTAAATGGTAATTTGAGCCTTTCTTTAAGAATGAAGACTGAGGAAATAAAGATCATTCCTCCATATTGAATGTCTGATTTTAGACATTCAGTTGTTTCTTAGGAGATTAAAATCATCTAAGATCTCTCCTTCCCTCAGATCAGAGTAAAACCTTCCTTTTTCCTTCAACTCTTTTCTTTATTCAGTATACGTATGTTGAGTCATTACTCTGCATGAAACCCTGGACTAGTGTAATAGTGTAAGGATGAATGACACCATTGTACAACAGAGGCAATAAGCCACATAATCAAGGAAGGAACAGAATGCTTTGAGAATGCTGAGGAATGTGCAATTAATTTTGTCTGAGGGGGACTTTACAGAGCAACTAACACATGTCTGAAGACAAAAGAAATTCTTTGGGCCACGCTTTTACTTCCCCTTGCAATGTAATTTAGGGAGTGAAATCATGGGATTTGTACAACAGCAAGGCAAAGGAAGGTGGAATCATTTTCTTTTTTAGTGCATTTTCATACCACCAAAATGTCTGACTTCTGCACAATGGCGGAGATATTTTTGCCCACACTTCTTTCAACTGGACTTTTCCAGAACAGTGCCTGGAAAGTATGAGTGAAATTATTGGAGTAATTTCTCTTCCATGCATATGTGTCTCTGTGGACGCAGTGGGTTAAAATGCCAGCTGATTAGGCAATGGGAAAAGGAAGTGCTGCTCAGACCGGAAGGGGAGGGGCCACATCCTTGAATCTCTCTCAGTGTAAAGCAATAGAAGATTCAAGGTCATAATATAATTCCTGCCTCAAAGTTCACATCAGGGGTCAGAAAAGCTTCACATGGGATATATTCTGTAAAAGAGAACAGTGTTTCCTCTCATTTCCCACCCAACTAAGGGACCTGAGCTCAAGTAGGAAATTTTGTAATTGTTTTAACAGTCCTACTCAAAAAGGAGAAAATATTTAAAATAATTACTCAAGGAAAAGAGAAAACATCCAAATCCTGAAGGCAAGATGACTCGTTGAATATAAAACACAATCTGTGAGTTATTTCTTACTCCTAGTGCACATGTGGGGTTGCACATTAGCCACACTGATGCAATCCTGGTGCACATGTCCAGCTGCAGATTACTTACGCTGATGCAGTCCTGGTGCACATGTGCAGTTACACATTACTCACATTGATGCAATCCTGGTGCACATGTGCAGTTGCACATTACTCACGCTGATCTGCACATACGCAGTTGCAGATTACTCACGCTGATGCAGTCCTGGTGCACATGTGCAGTTGCGCATTACTCACACTGATGCAATCCTGGTGCACATGTGCAGTTTTACATTATTCACACTGATGCAGTCCTGGTGCACATGTACAGTTGCACATTACTCGTGCTGATGCAGTCCTGATGCACATATGCAGTTGCAGATTACTCACACTGATGCAGTCCTGGTGCACATGTGAAGCTGCACATTAGCCACACTGATGCAATCCTGGTGCACATGTGCGGTTGCACATTAGCCACACTGATGCAGTCC
>NC_045438.1:51888593-52008709 GCF_002776525.5 Piliocolobus tephrosceles
CGGTTGCACATTAGCCACACTGATGCAGTCCTGGTGCACATGTGCAGTTGCACATTAGCCACACTGATGCAATCCTAGTGCACATGACTGATTCAATGAGAAATCCATAGTCTCCACCCCCTGAGACTGTAACTGTAGAATTGTCCCGTGTCTGGTATTTAGGAGTGTCTTCAGTGGCTGATGCACTGCATTCCGGGCCCCCAGTGTGCTCCCATAGTACTTTGTGTATTTGCATATCTTTTATAGCGAGATGTCTTCCTCTATCCCGCCACACTCTCTGTTGCCCACCAAATTCCAGCCACTGTGGGTTCCTTTGTATACCTCACAGGAGAACCCACCAAGTTCATTCTATCCTGGTTTGCAATCACATTCTTTTTTTTTGAGATGGAGTCTCTCTCTGTTGCCCAGGCTGGAGTGCAGTAGTGCAGTCTAGGCTCAGTGTATCCTCCGTCTCCCAGGTTCAAGCGCCCCTCCCTCCTCAGCCTCTCAAGTAGCTGGGATTACAGGCGCTCGCCACCATACCTGGTTAATTTTTGTATTTTTAGTAGAGAGGGGGCTTCACCATGTTGACCAGGTTGGTCTCAAACTCCTGGCCTCAGGTGATCCACCTACCTCGACCTCCCAAAGTGTTGGTACTATAGGCGTGAACCACCGTACCCGGCCTGCAATCACATTCTAAAATGACTTTCCTTTCCAAGTCTTCCTGCACTCAAATATCACCTCCTCAGAGAACCTTCCCTGACTGTCCTAACCTTCTTTCACCCTTGTCCAGCTTCAGTTGCTCTCTATCATACTACCTTCTGTTTCCTTCATATCACATAGTACAATGTGGTATTATGTTGTTTATTCACACTTATTAGTACTTTTCGCCTGTGATCAGAACATAAACACATGGCACAGGGCCTTTGTCCACTTTCTTTACCCCTGTAACCTCCTTACCTGACATCCAGTCTTTTAGCAATTGCTTATTGAATAGCAAACAAAGTAGATAGGAACAGCTTCATGGGGACGATAGCCCCAGTGACAAGAGCATGAGAGAAAGCCATTACTTCCTCTTTACTAGTCCCATTTTTATTGTGTTTATCCTGTTTTAGAAAAGGGTTGTAAAGGAAAGTTGACCAGGTAACTCAAATAAGACCTGTCTGGTAGGCAGTACCATGTTGAAGATATAACAGTGTGGAGTCTGGCCCTCAGCCTTGAGTGGAACAGCAAACAATTCTTTCAATAGATATGTTTCTAGGAGAGTACGGGACTGGGATTCAGAAGGCCTGAATCTAACCATGGCTGTGGCCATGCATTATTAGCAGTGTGACCTAAGGTAAGCTACCTCCTTTAACAAGCCATGTTTTCCTCACCTTAAAATTAGGGGTCGGGGCCGGGGTTGGTGGCTCACACCTGTCATCTCAGCACTTTGGGAGACTGAGGCGGGCAGATCACAAGGTCAGGAGATCGAGACCATCCTGGCTAACACAGTGAAACCCTGTCTCCACTAAAAATACAAAAAATTAGCCGGGCGTGGTGGTGGGCGCCTGTAGTCACAGCTACTCAGGAGGCTGAGGCAGGAGAATGGTGAGAATCCAGGAGGCGGAGCTTACAGTGAGCCGAGACCGAGCCACTGCACTCCAGTCTGGGTGACATAGCGAGACTCCATCTCAAAAAAAAAAAAAGAAAAGAAATTAGGGGTCGGAACTGAAGGTATCTGAGTGCCCTCCCAGCTCTGTGGTTCTTGGGCAACGAGTGCCAGGCATTCATTCACAGGTGAGGTACACCTGGAGCCTGGCTGGGTCCCCTGAGACACTGCCTCCTACTAGCACATCCCCTCGTGAGATGAAACTAAAGCTTGGAGGCAATCTGAACATTCAGTTTAAAACATAGGGGGTTAAAGATTGTCAAGAAGGTTTTATTTTGTTTTGGTTTTTTGAGACAGTGTCTTGTTCTGTCATCTAGGCTGGAGTGCAATGGTGCGACCTCAGCTCACTGCAACCTCTGCCTCTTTGGTGAAGTGATTCTCCTGCCTCAGCCCCACGAGTAGCTGGGATTACAGGCATGCGCCACCATGCCCAGCTAATTGTTGTATTTTTAGTAGAGATAGGGTTTCACCATGTTGGTCAGGCTGGTCTCAAACTCCTGACCTCAGGTGATCCCCCTGCCTCGGCCTCCCAAAGTGCTAAGATTACAGGTGTGAGCCACCATGCCTGGCCTGCCAAGAAGTGTTTCTTTTGTACTATGAGAAATAACAAGGCCGGGCGCAGTGGCTCATGCCTGTAATCTCAGCACTTTGGGAGGCTGAGGCCGGTGGATCACGAGGTCAGGAGATCAAGACCATCCTGGCTAACACGGCGAAACCCTGTCTCTACTAAAAATACAAAAAATTAGTCAGGTGTGGTGGCAGGCGCCTGTAGTCCCAGCTACTCAGGAGGCTGAGGGAGAATTGCTTGAACCCGAGAGGTGGAGGTTGCAGTGAGCCAAGATCACACCACTGCACACCAGCCTGGGCAACAGAGCGAGACTCTGTCTCAAAAAAAAAAAAGAAAGAAAGAAATAACATGATGGAGTCTGCTCACAGTTCTTCCCTGCTAAGAGAGAGGGCCTAGGCTGAAAGACCAGGATACAATACATCCAGAGCACCCCATCCTCTACTAATGGAAAATACTGGCCCAAAAATGTTTCTCTGGCTATTATTTTCTTTTTCTTTTTCTTTTATTTTATTTTATTTTATTTTGAGACAGAGGCTCACTCTCTTGCCCAGGCAGGAGTGCAGTGGCATGATCTCAGCTCACTGCAACCTCCACCTCACAGTTTCAAGTGATTCTTCTGCCTCAACCTCCCGAGTAGCACCATGCCTGGCTAATTTTTGTATTTTTAGTAGAGACAGGGTTTCACCATATTGGCCAGGCTAGTCTCGAACTCCCGACCTCGTGATCTGCCCACCTTGGCCTCCTAAAGTGTTGGGATTACAGGCATGAGCCACCGCACCCGGTCCTCTGGCTATTATTTTCTTAGACCTTTTGTCTTATCTTATCCAGTATTCAGGTCAGAATGATGCAGTTTCAACTCTCCTTAAACCCTTTTCCTATTTGCCCGGAGAATACTGGGCAGCGGTGCTCACAGGTGCAGCGTTTACCCCGAGATAACTTTACCATGACATATCTCGCTTTTATTTTTATTTTCACATCACTCCACTATATCGACTTTGGAAACAAAAGACATCATTCTCTTTATAGCATTCTGTTTTTAGTAGTGGTATTTCTATTTACAAAATATAGTAATTCTCGATTGCTGAAAATGTCAAATCCTAGAAAACATAGCATTCCTACGCAGGATGTTAATGTCGTTCTTGAATGGTTGTTGGCTGAAGATTCAACTGATGAATCCAATTTCTCTGAAATATAGACGATTCTGATGATTCAGATGCTTGTGATGTTCTGTTTACAGATAACTCCAAGAACAGGTTTTTTTGTTGTTATTGTTTGTTTTGTTTTGTTTTGTTTTCTGAGGCAGAGTCTCACTCTGTCGCCCAGACTGGAGTACAGTGGCACTGTCTCAGCTCACTGCAACCTCTGCCTTCTGGATTCGAGCAATTCTCCTGCCTCAGCCTCCTGAGTAGCTAGGATTACAGGCGTGCACCAGCACGCCCAGCTAATTTTTTTTATTTTTAGTAGAGACAGGGTTTCACCATGTTGGCCAGGCTGGTCTTGAACTGCTGAACGTGTGATCTGCCTGCCTTGGCCTCCTAAAGTGCTGGGATTACAGGCATGAGCCACTGCGACCAGCCAAGAACAGTTTTTATATTTTATTTTCACATTGGAAATTAGATTAGTCCGGGCACGGTGGCTCACGCCTGTAATCCCAGCACTTTGGGAGGCCGAGGTGGGTGGATCACTGGAGGTCAGAAGTTCGAGACCAGCCTGGCCAACAGGGTGAGACCCCGTCTTTACTAAAAATACAAAAATTACCTGGGCATGGTGGCACAAGGCTGTAATCCGAGCTACGGGGAAGCTGAGGCAGGAGAACTTCTTGAACCCGGAGGTGGAGGTTGCAGTGAGCCAAGATCGTGCCATTGCGCTCTAGTCTGGGTGAAGAAGCGAGATTCCATCTCCAAAAAAAGAAAAGAAAAGAAAACCAGTCAGATTAGCTTCAGCCTCAAAGAGCATGCTTATGTAAAATTAAAAGAGTGCTGGCAGAGAGCTGAACTTTTTTTTCTAAACGGGAAAAGAGTTAATTTAATCACACTCATCTTTCTATAAAAGAAAATTATATAAATATCAGAACTATATTTTCTGATCTTACAAAGGGAGTGTTTTATAGGAATATGGAGAAAAATGTTTGGAATTGGGACTGTTTTAAAAGATCCTTTCTAAATACAAGATAGGCCACTGGATTTTAAAGTAATGGTTCAGTAGCCAGGTGCACATCTGTAATCCCAGCACTTTGGGAAGCAGAGGCAGGCCAGTCACTTCAGGTCAGGAGTTCAAGACCAGCCCAGCCAACATGGTGAAACCCCGTCTCTACTAAAAATACAAAAATTAGCTGGGCGTGATGGTGGGAGGCTGAGGTAGGAGAATTGCTTGAACCCGGGAAGTGGAGGTTACAGTGAGCCAAGATCACGTCATTGTACTCCAGCTTGGACAACAGAGCGAGACTCTGTCTCAAAATAATAACAATAATAATAATAAAATAAAGTAACAGTATAGTGCATTGATGTGGTGTCAGACTCAAACAGGCCTTTAATCCATTACCGCTTGCTGAGTTTCAGTGTAATATGAAGGATATTAGTGGACTATCCATACTTAATTGGAAAAGCCATTAAAATATTCTTTCCTTTTCTAGTGACATATCTGTGTGAGACTGGATTTTTTTTCCTATATACTTCAACCAAAACAACAGATTGCAACAGATAGAATGCAGAAGCAGATATGAGAATCCAGCTATGTTCTATTAAGTTAGAGATTAAAAATTTGCAAAAATGGGAAATAATGCTACTCTTCTCACTAAATTTTTTAAGAGTATAAAGAGGTCCTGACGCCAAAAGTTTCAGAACCACTGCCTTGGAATGAGGAACACCACACGATAAACTCCATCCCTGCAAAGAGTTCGTGATTGACATTGTGGCTCATTTTCAAATACGAAAGGACAAATGAAGATACTCAGAATTTGAGAGCAGTGTCTAATATGAATGACAGAAGCTAAAATCATCAAAAAGGGAGCTCAGCAGAAAACAAAGAACAGGAAAGAAAAGTACAAAATCATTATCATCATCATGGCATCTTTGGAAATAAGGGAAGATTTTGCACCCATGAAATAAAAACAGAAGCATAAGCAAGAAACATCCAAAAAGCATGTTTTTAAAAAAACAACTTTGAGGCCAGGTGCGGTGGCTCACACCTGTAATCCCAGCACTTTGGGAAGCCAAGGCAGGTGGATCACGAGGTCAGGAGATCGAGACCATTCTGGCTAACACGGTGAAACCCCGTCTCTACTAAAAATACAAAAAATTAGCTGGGCGTGGTGGCGGGCGCCTGTAATCCCAGTTACTAGGGAAGCTGAGGCAGGAGAATGGCGTGAACCCAGGAAGTAGAGCTTGCAGTGAGCTGAGATTGCGCCACTGCACTCCAGCCTGGGTGACAGAGTGAGACTCCATCTCAAAAAAAAAAAAAAAAAAAAAAAAAAAAACTTTGAAATTGAAAATCTGATGATTGAAACAAACAAAAAGTCAATACAAGAAATGGGGGGAAAAATAGATGGGAAATAAAGTGGAGATCTCTCCCTACCAAAAAACATGGAGCAATAAACAGGAAGATAGAAAGTAGAAGAGGAAGAATAAGAAAAATTAGCATATTAAACCAGGAGATCCAATATGTGAATAATAGGAACTTTAAAACTGGAAGGAAGGAAATATCAAAGACATAATTCACGAGCAGAGATTTTTCTTTTTTTTTTTTTTTTTTTAATACGGAGTCTCACTTTTGACATGCAGGCTGAAGTGCAATGAGCAATCTCGGCTCGCCGCAATCTCCGCCTCCCAGGCTAAAGCAATTCTCCTGCCTCAGCCTCCCAAGTAGCTGGGACTGCAGGTGTGCACCACCACACCCGGCTAATTTTTGAATTTTTTAGTAGAGATGGGGTTTCACCATGTTGGCCATGCTGGGCCTGAACTCCTGACCTCAGGTGATATGCCCGCCTCGGCCTCCCAGAGTGCTGGGATTATAGGCGTGAGCCACCACACCCAGCCAGGAGCAGAGATTCTCAAGTGTTTTGGTCCAGGATCTCTTACATGCTTAAAAATTATGAAGGACCCAAAAAGCCTTTTTGTTTGTGTTTTATTGTGTTTTGTTTGCCACGTTAGAAACGAAAACTGAGAACCTGTTAAGATATCTATTTATTTAAAACTAAAAAAGAAGCAAGTCCACATATTTCTAGAAAAATAATTTTACTACTTTTTCCACTAAAATTTTTTGTTTGTTTTGGAACTGTTTTACATTTTTACAGATCTTTTTTACTGCCTGACTTACTAGAAGACAGCTGAATTCTCATATCTGCTTCAAGTTTCCATCTGTTGTGATATCACACGTCATGTAGCCTCTGGAAAAGTTCACTGTACTCTCATGAGAGAATGAAAGTTTAAAAATTTGATAATGTCCCAGTATTTTTTATGAGGTCCAACCTTGTGGACCTCCTAAAGGGGTCTCGTCTCAGGAACCCCAGGGGTCCTTAGACCACACTTGGAGAACTGCTATCCAGATCATTTCCCAAATTTGTACATTGGCTCAGTGCATGAAAAAGACCCACCCAAAGCCTGTTATCACAAAATTTTGTAATTATGTCAACTAAGAGTAACTCTAAAAGCTTTCAGAATGGGCTAGGGATCAGAATGATACTGGAATCTCAATAGCAGCATTAGAACCTATAAATCAACAGGTAGACAAATAGCTCCCTGAATACTCCAAGAAAATTACTTCCAACCAAGACTTTTATATCTACTGACATTATTAGCCAAGTGTGAAGGGAGAACATTTTTGAAATGGGAAGAGTCTCAGAAAGCATACCTCCTGTTACTCATACTCAGAAAGCTATTGCTCAATTTTATAATCTCCCAAAGGAAGGAATACATTGGAAATGGCAATACAGGAGACGAGCAAAGGCTAGCATAGGATGGTGTTGATGAAAGAACCAGCAGGCCTGGAGAGCAGCCTGTCCAGGTTGGAGCAGAGGTCACCAAGAAAGAAATGCAAGCCATAGAATATATATTTGAACACAGTGAGACAAGACTTATACTTCTGGCACACAACTTGCTAATAAATTAATGGTGTTTATCTTGAAAAAAGGAAAAAATAAGAGAAACAATTTTAACTCCAGGGAAAACATGGTTCTCTAAGAAAGGAAATGAAATCATGGTATACTCTAAGACTAACAGGGCATAATACTTACATAGTCTTAAAGATGTAAATTCTGACATTTAATCGAATCAAATTACATAACAGAACTAGTTGAGAAGGCTGGGCACGGTGGCTCACACAACCCAGCACTTCAGGAAGATCACTTGAGCCCAGGAGGACCTGCCTGGTTGACAGAGTGAGACCCTGTCTCTAAAATTAAAAAAAAAAAAAAAAAAAAAAAAGAGAGAGGGAGACATCTTAGAACTACTGAGAAGACAAAAGGGTAAGTTTGGGGAAACTGAGAAGTAAATAATACCTAGAACTGAAAAATAATGAGAACACATTATCAGCATGCTTAGAGACATGGACCTTCTTAGAGCAGAAACAGCCTAAAGAATCAAAAATGCTTCTGGGCAGCGCCCATCGAGAATGAGAAGCAGAGAACCAGAAACTGCTTGTTTTTCTCATAATTCCTGTAGAACTACTTCACTTTTTATTAAATATATAACATATGGCTCATTAAAATAAACACTTAGCATAGTAAAGTGTATATTAATATAACTTATGTGAAGTGCAATTTAGAAATGTGTTAACATTTACACTAAGAATATTCTTTGACCCATCAATTCCATATATAGAATTTTATCCAACAGTGTGAGATTCATTGAATTAATTACGGTACAGTCACACAATGAAGTATTATGCTGTTACTTAAAATAATGATACTCCCAGTAAAAAAAATAACGTGGGTTTACATTTGAGGAAAGACATTTCCCTCCCCAACATATCTCTCCTTTAAAACACTATCTCTATTATAATTTTGTATTCGTTAGTGTGATATTTCATTGAATGCCTGACTCTTCCAATGGATTGGAAGCTCCATAAGACCAGAGCCACGTAGTCCCCAACCCCTAGGTCACAGACCAATACCAGTCTGTGAACTGTGCATGCGCGGGATCTAGGTTATGAGAATCTAACCATAAGTGTAATACGCTTGAATCATCCCAAAACCATCCCCGCAATCCAGTCTGTGGAAGAGTTGTCTTCCACGAAACCGATCCCTGGTGCCAAAAAGGTTGGGGACCCCCGAGAGCCCATATCTCACTTTGCTCACTGATGTGTTCCTAATCCTTTACACTGTACCTGGTACCCAGGCAGCTATTTGATGTCTGAATGAGCATCAGTGAGCATTCATGTAGATAATGACAAATGTCTGCAAAACTTAAAGGTAGGCAGGGCTTAGCTCTGGTGGGAGAACTACAGGTTCGACCTGGGTTTAATCCCCTGCTACAGCATGACCTTGGGCAAGTCCCTTACATTGTATCATTGTATCATTGTAAACATTGTATCATTGGATACAATGACAGCAGGTCCTCAGTTATCCAATTATATGATTCCTTGTAAATGCCATGGAAATGTTTAAACTTTTAAATTACACAAAATATACTCGCCCAGAAGACTACAATCTAATACTTCCTGGCTCTTATTTTTTTATTAGTGAACTTCTGCAAGATTTGGAAAACTGTGAAAATGATCCTGTGGCCATAGCAGAGTGTTTTGTGTCCAAGGTAAGCAGGGTTCATCCTTCTGGGCCAACTGAGACAGATACAGAGTACAGAATTTTTCATTTTAAAGTTAAAATGACTGGTTGGTTTCATATCAGATAGAGTTAGCCACTAATCTTTCTCCGGTTTGTTTGTTTGAGTAGCAAAAATGTATTGTTCCTGGAGCCAGGGAGACACTAATCTCGTAGTTTTTCTAGAACTTGTATAGTAACTGAATGATGTTACTCTTTGCTGGGAAAAACTTAAAGCTTGGGAGCGGACAGCCCGGAGTAGAAGAATGTTAGAAAAATAGGCCAGGCACTGTGGCTCACACCTGTAATCCCAGCACTTTGGGAAGCTGAGGCGAGCAAATCACCTGAGGTCAGGAGTTCGAGACCAGCCTGGCCAACATGTCGCTACTAAAAATACAAAAATTAGCCAGGTGTGGTGGCATGCCTGTAATCCCACCTACTCGGGAGGCTGAGGCAGGAGAATCACTTGAACCCGGGAGGTGGAGGTTGCAGCAGGAGCCAAGATAACGCCATTGCACACCAGCCTGGGCGACAAGAGCAAGACTCTGTCTCAAAAGAAAAAAAAGAAGATGAATGTTAGAAAAATATAAAATACCACTAAACTGGTTTAGTTTAGTGAAAGTGAAAGTTTAGTTTTAGTGAAAGTCCAAGAGAATCTAAATATTTTACGTATAATATATGTGGCACTAGCCTAGTCTCTATGATTATCTTTAATATAGATAATTATCTTTTGAGGGATAGAGAGAAGCAGAATTAATCTCCTACATTTTAAAAAATGTACTCTTCCACTGTTTTCTTAAGCTGCATCAATGGTTTCGAAAAATACAAGGAAAGGATTTGACTTTCTTTTTTTTTTTTTTTTTTTTTTTTTTGAGACGGAGTCTCACTCTGTAGCCCAGGCTGGAGTGCAGTGGCGCGATCTCGGCTCACTGCAAGCTCCGCCTCCTGGGTTCAGGCCATTCTCCTGCCTCAGCCTCCCAAGTAGCTGGGACTAGAGGCGCCCGCCACCGCGCCCGGCTAATTTTTTGTATTTTTATAGAGACGGGGTTTCGCCGTGGTCTTGATCTCCTGACCTTCTGATCCGCCCGCCTCGGCCTCCCAAAGTGCTGGGATTACAGGCGTGAGCCACCGCGCCCGGCCTGGATTTGACTTTCAAAGCTTAAATGACAGTGAGCTCGTGCTCTGAACTGGAATAGGAGATGGAATTCTGAAACCTACCCGGCGAGCCTTTCCTACATTACTTTCTCAGCATGCTACCTAGTATATAGAGATTCCTGTCTTGTTTAAAGTATCTTAAACATGCAACAGCTTTTGTTTGGAAAGCCTTTAGCAGAAATTGTTTTGCAGCAAACTTTCATGTGGTTTCTGCAGTTGTAGTTTGAAATGCACGAAGGTTTAATAAAAGTTCATGATGGCGCTTTGAGACCCACTGGGAATTAGCACTGTATTTCGAGCTCCGGAGTCGGGTGTGAACTGGGAGATGTGGTTCCAATCTGACTTGGCTCCGGACTGTTCCACAGGGTCATTTCTGATGGCGGCAGATCCATCCGGATGGCTTCCAAACACAACACCCTGGGTTTTATTGGAGCAAAGTTCCTTAAAGGCAATCCGTGGGCTCGTATATAAAACTCTCCTGACTTTGTGTGTGTGTGTTCACATGTAAAATGTTTGTGCACACACGTTTACCCATGTGTAAGCTGAAACTTACAATCCTTTTCACAGTTGCCTGTGTCAAAATTGGACAGGGATTTGAAAAAAAGAAGAAAAATGAAAGAAGGCGAAATGGGTAAAAAGATATGCTGAGTATATCAAAGGAGATATGTTAGAATAACCACAGCACATAAACAACGTAGAAGCTTTCGGAAATGTTTGGGCTTTTACTGGTAACTGTAATCACAAGTTGATTAAAGATGTTCCAGCGTATGCTTAGCTCTCGCTTAATTATTCACATAAAAGTTTGTTTATGTGCCATGTTGCCAACTCCCAAATCTTCCTTTTCATTGTAATATTGCCAAGTTTAATTAGAAGACTGACTTGAGCACTCTGCATTTTCGCATGGAAACGGGGAATCGTGAGGGAGTGCTGGGCTCAGGCACTGCCTGCCTTTCACTCAGCACCCTGACATTTAGAAGATGTTACATCTTCTGAAACACAACCAGCTGCTCAACTCTAGGGAGGAATGGAAAATTGCTTTAATTGGGAGGCCACTAATGAAAGAGGTGAAGCTGACAGTTGACTTCTGCTTTTATCTGAACCACTGGGGCCTGCACAGAGATTCATCTTTGACCTTGCTTACTGTCATGGTATGTGTAGGTTACAGAAGTCCTTATCAACAAGTGGAGAACATGGTCGCTTTTTACCTGATGCTCATAGAAGAATGAACCCACAGTTCTCTCGAAGGACAGAAATTAAAGTTTCCTACTGGGCAGGCCAAACCTTCTTCCAGTAAACATTTGTCTGTTTTAGGTCTCTGGAAACACCTAGAATGGCTCACTTTGCTGCTTTTACAAACTCCACGTTCACATCCGTCCCTCATCTTAACTGGCAGCAAGGCTGACCCAGGGCAACGTTTAGGAGGGAGACAAAGTGTCTTTAGAGCCTCAACCTCCCCTTAGCTGCCTACTCTCCTTCGTTGTGTTGTGTCTACCCTCTCTCTGTTGGTGCCTTCTTCCTTTTAGAGCCCAGGAAGTGTGTGTGCACACACACACACGCATACATACACACACACGCACACACACGAAAGCATGCACATGTACCACCCACTTACTAAAATTATCCTCAAGGAAGTGTGGATATTGGATAGTCATATGATTAGCGTGAATTTAAGTCAGAGTTACCTTACCCATATGCTATTTACATATTCAGTCTTTCTTGTAGTGTCCAGTGAAAACTTCTCAGGAATCAGGGAGAGGAGGACCCTGTGGCAGAAGAACCCCTAAAATCATACATATTGCTTTACTTTGGCTCCCTATTCAATAAATATTTGAAGGACCCATGTGCTTGATTGGTCAGCACTGATTATATCATATTTTGGCTCTTTCATAATTAAATGTCTCATTTTTATGTCATCTCTAATTACAATTTGAAAGATTTGAAGAACTAGAAGGAATATATTTTCTTGTAATTTGTATATATTTGTATAACACATTCCCCTAAATCCTTCTAAGTGGATTTGGGGTGGCATATTTAATAAATAATGGTATCTAAGTAGGAACTGTTGATTTGTATGTGAAACCGTCATTTTTAAGGTCCACAGAGCTTCACAAACCTAAGGGCAAACTTGCATTTAATTCCAATTAAGGACATATAGCTGATTTAAATCAAAACCCTCCAATTTAAAATAGGAATAGAGCCATGATATCACAAAATGCACAGAAATTCAGTCGTGCGTAACTCATGAGGTCTTATGATAGCTGGGTACAAGTAGGTCACTATATTATGCAATGTCAACCTATTTTCATTGAAGCCATTGTTTTCTCATTTGTATTTTAAATGATCCTGCAGGTCCCAAATTTTAAGGAAAGTCAACTTGATATTGTTTTATTCCAGGTTGAGTATAGCAAGAGGCAGGAAAGAAAAAGCAAGAAACTCAGAAAGTATGAGCCAATCAGAGAAAAGTCCCCATTTGGTACATTAGCTTGCTCACAGACCTTGGGCAAGTCACTCTGGCATTTTCATCCATGGAGCCAGGGCTGGCTTCAAGAACCCATAAGCGAACTCAGGTGTACAAAGGGGCCCAGGTAGAGTCTGTAGCAGTCAAGGTGTTTGCCTGGTCTCCTGGGGATGGTCATTGCCATGTGAAACTGCAGGCCCAGGGCTGGTGGGTCTTATACTTCTTCAGGAGAAGCTAGAAATTGAAATTTTTTTTTTTTTTCTTCTTGAGACGGAGTTTCGCTGTTGTCGCCCATGCTGGAGTGCAGTGGTGCGATCTCGGCTCACCACAACTTCCACCTCCCGGGTTCAAGCAAGTCTCCTGCCTCAGCCCTCCGAGTAGCTGGGATTACAGGCATGTGCTACCACACCCGGCTCATTTTGTATTTTTTTAGTAGAGACGGGGTTTCTCCATGTTGGTCAGGCTGGTCTTGAACTCCTGACCTCGGGTGCTCCACCCGCCTCAGCCTCCCAAAGTGCTGGGATTACAGGCGTGAACCAGCGTGCCTGGTCGAAATAAAAATACTTGTATCTTTCAACTTTTAAAAGTTGGCAACTAATTTAGACTTTTTAAAATCGCGTGCTTGAAAATTTGGTACAATGCTTGAAATGTTGGCAAGGCCATGGGGAAAGAGATACTCTCGCAATTGTAGGAAAAGAAAATGGCATGGCCCCTATGGAAAGGAATTGAGCTGTGTATCTAGCATCTGAATTCACCCATTCACCCATCAGTCCTACATCGAGAGATATATTCCAAGGATACACTGACAGAAATTCACGTAAGCATAATACTGTTTAATGTTTGTTACTGCAAAAGACTAGAAACAGCCAAATGTCCCTAAACAAGAACCTGTTTGAATCACCTTTGGTATCCACATAATGAAGTACTGTGAAGCAATAACAGTAAAGAATATCTTGGCCAGGCATGGTAGCTCACGCCTATAATCCCAGCACTTTGGGAGACCAAGGCGGGCAGATTACCTGAGATCAGGAATTCAAGACCAACTTGACCAACATGATGAAACCCCATCTCTACTAAAAATACAAAAAATTAACCAGGCGTGGTGGCAAGCACCTGTATTCCCAGCTACTAGGTAGGCTGAGGCAGAAGAATCATGTGAACACAGGAGGCAGAGGTTGTAGTGAGCTGAGATTGCACCACTGGACTCCAAGCCTGGGCGACAGGGTGAGACTCTGTCTCAAAAAAAAAAAAAAAAAAAAAAAAAAAAAAATCTTTATACACTCCTCAGGGAAGGGAGTGGATAAAAGTGTGTGTACAGCACTGTGGTTCCCAAAGTGTGGTCCTGGACCTGCAGCATCAGCGTCACTTGGGAACTTGTTAGAAATGCAGATTCCTAGGCCCTACTCCAAGACCTACTACATCAGAAACCCAGCAGTCTATGTTTTAACAGGCCCTCCAGGTAATTCTGATACTCAAGTTTGAGGATCACTGGTATAACATTTGTTTACATAGGAGATGAAAGCCTGTAAGATTAAAAATTGATTATAAAAAAGTGATTAAAAATTGACACAGGAATGGAGGGAACAGACTAGAAGGGAAAAGAATAGAGGTTAGGCTTCTTCGGAGGCAGGGAGTGGTGGCTTACACCTGTAATCTCAGCACTTTGAGAGGCCGAGGTGGGTAGATCACTTGAGGCCAGGAGTTTGAGACCAGCCTGGCAAACATGACAAAACCCCATCTCTACTAAAAAAATATATATATATATATATATATATAGTATATTTTTAAAATATAATATTAGCTAGGTCATAGTGAGTAGCTGGGACTACAGGTGTACGCTACCACACCCAACACATTTTTTGAATTTTTAGTAGAGATAGGGTTTCGCCATGTTGGCCAGGCTGGTCTTAAACACCTGGCCTCAAGTGAACTGCCTGCCTTGGCCTCCCAAAGTGTTGGGATTATAGGCATGAGCCACCGTGCCCGGACTAAAATAAGGAAACTAAACAGAATACCATTGTTACACTTAAATAATTCCATAACATCATGAGTTTCACCAGTCACTATTCATATTTCCTTTTTTCTTTTTAAAAGATTTTGCCTGTTTGATTTGCAAATAAAAATCACACAGAGCAGGCCGGGTTGCAGTGGCTCATGCCCAGGAGGCAAAGGCTGCAGTGAACCAATATTACAACACTGCGCTGCAGCCTGGGTGACAGAGCAAGACTCACAAACAAACAAATCTCAAAAACAAACAACAACAACAGCAACAAAACACACCACTTCCTACCTCTGTCTGCTGAGAAGTCCTAGAAATGATGATTACCCTGCAGCAAGAGTGTCCCTGATACCCAGATTGTGGTCTCCCAACACTGTTTCCTGCCAGAAGGAATAGGGACTCCATGAAGAATGACTGTAGGGCACGAAATATACAAGATAGTCTGGAACATCTTGTCACACCAGGAAACAAGCTACAAAACACCATAGGCCAGGTCATGAATGCTCAAGAAGGGGCTCCTACTAGCCGAAAATGGGATAATTTGAACATCAGTGAAGATAATTACCTGAAAACAATGAAAACTCATTAAATAGGCCCATATTAATGAATTTGCAGTGATATTAAAACACCAAATTGATGACATTTGCATGATGCTGGAGAATCAATGCATTATTTTGAAAATTAAAGGAAAGAATTGGCTGGGTGTGGTAGCTTATACATGTAATCCCTTACACTTTGGGAGGCTGAATCAGGGGGATCACTTGAGCCCAGAAGTTTGAGACCAGCCTGGGCAACATAGCAAGACCCCGTTTCCATAAAAAAGTTTAAAACTTAGCCAGAGGTGGTGGCATGCCTGTGGTCCCAGATACTCTGGAGGCTGGGGTGGGAGGATCACTTGAGCCCAGGAGGTTGTGGCTGAAATGAACCATGACAACACCTCTGTACTTCAGTATGGGTGACAGAGCAAGATCCTGTCTTGAAATGAAAAGGAAAGAATTAAGCATTTATTCTGCCTTTCCCACACAAACCATAAACTGCAGAGTAACCAAAAGTTAATATAAGGAGGTTCTTTTTTATGGAAAGATTCTAGCTAATAAATAAGGAATAAAGTATTAGAAATACCACTGTTTCCCAAACCCTAATAAATTAATAGATCTAGCCAATAAGTACCAATGGTTGTTAGCATCACAGAAGAGAGACAACCAGACTTTATGTCCATTGGACTTCCCGATTCCATTAGACTTCCATTGTACTTCCATTACAAAATAGCCACTAGTGTATTGTGCCAAATTATGGAACCTAAATCTGAGCAAGTCTGTACTAAACTAGTATGACTATAATGGACAGGGCATATTAAATGAAACCAGGCTGGGCGTGATGGCTCACGCCTGTAATCCTAGCACTTTGGGATGCCAAGGTGGGTGGATCACTTGGGGTCAGGAGTTCAAGACCTGCATGGCCAACATGGGGAAACTCCGTCTCCAGTAAAAATGCAAAAGTTAGCCAAGTGTGGTGACGCATTTCTATAATACCTGCTACTTCAGAGGGTGAGGCAGGAGAATCACTTGAACCTGGGAGGCAGAGGCTACAGTGAGCCAAGATCACGCCACTGCACTCCAGCCTGGGCAACAGAGTGAGAATCCATCGCAAAAACATAAATAACAAGGAAACTCTTAAGGATGTCATCAGTAATACTGGAACTGGGGCTGTGCAGCACAACAGTATGGTTTCTTCAACTCACTTGCAAAAGGAAGAAAAATAGGGGAGAACTGAAAGATTAAAAGAGACTACTAAAGAGATAGCAACCATTTGCTCTGTGTGATTTTTTTTTTTTTTTTTTAAGACAGTCTCACTCTATCACCCAGGCTGGAGTGCAGTCGCGTGATCTCGGCTCACTACAAGCTCCGCCTCCCAGGTTCACACCATTCTCCCGCCTCAGCCTCCCGAGTAGCTGGGACTACAGGCACCCGCCACCACACATGGCTAATTTTTTGTATTTTCAGTAGAGATGGCATTTCACCATGTTAGCCAGGATGGTCTCGATCTCCTGACCTCGTGATCCACCCGCCGCGGCCTCCCAAAGTGCTGGGATTACAGGCGTGAGCCACCACGCCCAGCCTGCTCTGTGTGATTTTTATTTGCAAATCAAACAGGCAAAATCTTTTAAAAAGAGAAAAGGAAATATGAATAGTGACTGGTGAAACTTCATGATGTTATGGAATTATTTAAGTGTAACAATGGTATTCTGTTTAGTTTCCTTATTTTAGTCCGGGCACGGTGGCTCATGCCTATAATCCCAACACTTTGGGAGGCCAAGGCAGGCAGTTCACTTGAGGCCAGGCATTCAAGACCAGGCTGGCCAACATGGCGAAACCCTATCTCTACTAAAAATTCAAAAAATGTGTTGGGTGTGGTAGCGTACACCTGTAGTCCCAGCTACTCAGGAGGCCGAAGCAGGAGAATTGCTTGAACCCAGGAGGTGGAGGTTGCAGTGAGCCGAGATCACACCACTGCACTCCAGCCAGGGCAACAAGTGAGACTCCGTCTCAAAACAATAAAATAAAGTCCTTATTTTAGAGATACATGTTAAACTATTTACAAGCAAAATGATGTCTAGAATTTAATTCAGGATGATGGGGACGCAGAGGAGCAGCCGGGGGCAGAGACAAGGAGTTAATGATTATTGAGGTTGGACAATGGAAACTTGGGGATTCATTATACCATTCTGTCTACTTGAAACTTTCCATTAAAAAAAAGTTTAACCTAATTCCACTTGAGGTTAACAGGAAGGATTCTAAGTAGAGATTTTAGAATTTAAAAAAATTAAAGCATTAATGCTGCCAGAAAAATAGGCACTTAGGGTCACATGTGAATCTAGCATTAAGCAGTCTAAAAAGTAAAAGAAAGTAAAAGTTAAAAAAAATTGCAGAATATGAAACCCCACCAAAATAATCTGTGGCTCTTTTTCAAAATATAATTTCAAGGCCAAGCATGGTGGCTCATGCCTGTAATCCCAGCACTTTGAGAAGCTGAGGCGTGCAGATAACTGGAGACTAGGAATTAGAGACAAGCCTGGCCAACATAGCGAAACCCCATCTTTACTAAAAATACAAAAAATTAGCTGGGCGTGGTGACGCATGCCTGTAATCTCGGCCACTCGGGAGGCTGAAGCACAAGAATTGCTTGTACTGGGGAGGTGGAGACGGAGGCTATAGTGAGCAGAGATCGTGCCATTGCACTCCAGCCTAGGCAACAGAGCGAGACTCCATCTCAAAAAAAAAAAGTAATTTTATTTTAGATTTTGCAAGAGCTAGTAATTCATTGGCCTTGAATTAGTTATTCTGGCTGACGGTCTTACCATCAAAAGTTCCGGCCGCTTCCTCTCCCTATCTACATACCTCTTTTCTTTGTCAGTCTAGGAAAAAATTGTGAAAGACATTGAAATCCACCAAATCCACCATGGTGGTGCATTCCTGTAATCCCAGCTACTCGGGAGACTTAGGCAGGATAATCACTTGAACCGGGGAGGCGGAGATGCAGTGAGCCAAAATCATGCCATTGCACTCCAGCCTGGCGAACGAGAGTGAAACTACGCCTCAAATATATATATATGTAGAAATATCAAGGCCCAAATGCTATTTCTTTTTATTGTTTTCAAATGAATGTGTCTGTGCTTTGTTGCCTATAAAAATGTCTTCTGTTTCCTTGCAGAGTGAAGAGTTCCACATTTATACCCAGTATTGCACTAACTATCCAAGGTATGGATCAAGAATGGGACAAGAGTACTTTTGCTCACTTTCACATTGTTTCAAGTCAGCTGGTGCAGTACATGTCGTTGTTAGGTGTTCTGTGCCTGGCCTTGTGCTGAATAATATGAGAAGAATGCAAAACATGCTGAGAACAGATTATATATAGGGGCACCCAGATATGGATCCATCTGGGCTTTGGGGCTCCCTGCAGAGCCAGTGTGGGGAAAAATTGAGAAAGTCTATGGAGAAACCAAAAAAATGACTAGGTATCTCCGAAAGGAAACTAAGCAAGCTGTTGCATCAGGGTGAGTCTTGCCTGCTAGCCCTTTTCTGTGCGTGTCATGTTTTTAAGAATTTTGGAAACACTGCTAATGAGTTTTTATAATTTAGGTGGGGAGAGAACAGGTTCTATTTTTTCCAAATAAATTTTACGAACTATGTAAGTTTAAGGGAGTTCAGAGGAAGGACAGATCATCATAAGCCTAGATGAGAAGAGGGGCTTCATCATTATCACCTGGGTTGTTGGTTCAGTTTTTCTTGCATTGGAAGTCAATGTCACAAGGGCCCTGTAGGAAGCATCCTTGGTCAATGTATTGACCATTTCAGTAAGAGAGTTGGGCCTAAGATGATGGGCTACAACTGTAGGAATTTTTTTTTTTCTCCAGAAGACATCTATTGGGCCCTTACTAATTCCTAAGCACTGTACTAAATGCTGTAAATACAAAATACTAAATTTAACTTTTCAAAGAAATCCAGAGATATTGAGGGATTTTTTTTTTTTTTTTTTTTTTTTTTTTTAAAGCAGAGCACCCATCCCGGTGCCTGGCCCCTCCTAGGTTCTTCATAAGTGCTAGTTCATCATCATCCCTGCCCCTTCCCCATTTCATGGATGAAGTAACTGAGGCTCTGATAGGTAAGGTGATTCTCTGAGGGGTGCATAGCTGATGAATGCCCCAACCTGGATTTGAACCAGGGTTTCTTCTCCGACTTCTAAGACCTCGTGCTACTATGAATATGTCCTTGTAAAAGTTGCTGATACTGTGATTCTCCCCCTGCCTTTTTATTTTCCTTTTTTTCCACATGATTAGCAGACTTTGAGTTATGGAATGTTTTGTTTTGTTTTTTTGAGACAGTCTCACTCCACCACCCAGGCTGGAGTGCAGTGGCGCGATCTCAGCTCACTGCAACCTTTACATTTGGGTTCAAATGATTCTCCTACCTCAACCTCCTGAGTAGCTGCAATTATACCGCGCCCTGCCAGACTTTGAGTTATCTTAAGGACCAGCCAGGAAGAAGAGCGCTAGGGAGACTTTACACATTCTGTAGCCAGTCTTGGTAGACAGGTCCCTGACGATAAAGTGGATGGTGGGATCCACCTAGAAGAGAAGCCAACAGGCTGAGCCCTGAGTGTTACTTCTGGAAGGAAGAACAAATAGGTTCCCTGCTCCCCACTGTCAGCAGTAACCTCGGAAAGCCAGTGTAGATTAAAAGACCCAGGATGTTGCTGCATGTGGTGGCATGCATCTCTAGTCCTAGAGCTACTCAAGAGGCTGTGGCAGGAGGATAACTTGAGCCCAGAGGCTGGGGCAGGAGGATAGCTTGAGCCCAGGAGTTGGAGGCTACAGTGAGCTATTATCGCACCACTGCACTGCAGCCCAGGCAACAGAGCAAGATCCTATATCTTAAAGACCCAAGAAGCAGCCAGGTCCAGTGACTTATGCCTGTAATCCTAGCACTTTGGGAGAGCAAGGCAGGCAGATCACCTGGGGTCAGGAGTTCGAGACCAACCTGGGCAACATGGCAGAAACCCGTCTCTACTAAAAATACAAAAATCAGCTAGGCGCGGTGGCACATGCCTGTAATCCCAGCTACTTGGGACACTGAGGCAGGAGAATCCCTTGAACCTAGGAGGCAGAGGTTGCAGTGAACTGAGATCACACCACTGCACTCCAGCCTTTTTGACAGAGAAAGAAAGACTCTGTCTTAAAAAAAAAAAAAAAAAAAAAAACCCGAGAAGCCAGAAGTTCAGAGGCTCAACTTACTCGTGGCAAATACTTTCCCTGGGAGGATCCTTGCTTTCTCCAGTTTCCCCTAAAAAAACAAAACAAAAAATAAATAAATAGACCCACATGCATATTAGAACATTTATTATACATCCTTATCTGTAGACCCACCCATAGTTAATTTACATGGTTTCACTTAAACAATTTTCTCTCTTAAAGGATTTGTTTCCATCTTAATGCTGAAAACATCAGGAGATTGCAGGATGCCCCAGCTAAATCCCATGATTCTAAACCAAAAGCCAGCCTGCCTCACACCCTAACTCAGAGGGATCACAGAATCGGCCCTCAACTTCTCCACAAAACTTCTTCCTCAGGGAAGGGAAAAACGTTCAGATTCTGAAGAATCAACAAAGTTCCGGACCCAATTATGAGAATCTAAAATGATACAGGAGCTTGTTTGGGGAATTATGTTTGTGTAAATTTCATTATAAACATATCATTTGAAGAAATAACTTCTTAATTTAAACTTCCAAAATTGCAAATTCAGATTTTGTGATTTACTAAGAAGAGTACAAAATAAAAACAGCCTCTGTATATGCTAGGCTGCCTCAGAGCCAGGGTAAAGGCAAAATCATTTGCACAAGGACATTTTTAAGAGCTTGTCATTCATGGAGCACTGTCCCAAGCCTGGTGTATGTTGGCAGGAAATAGCAAACAATACCCTTGCCTTCAAGCAGTTTCTATTCTTTTGAAGGTCAGATGCAACTAAATGCGATGGTGAAAGAGCACGTTCTGGAAGATCAAATAAATGTAAATTAACACAGGACCAACTCAGTAATGTGTAATAAAAGCTCAAGGTTAAGGATAATTTTCTGGAGAAAGTTGTCTTTTTTTGGAGTTAGAGTCTCGCTCTCTCGCCCAGGCTGGAGTGCATTGGTGTGATCTCAGCTCACTGCAACCTTTGCCTCCCGGGTTCAAGCAATTCTCTTGCCTCAGCCTCCCAAGTAGCTGGGATTAGAGGCACGTGCCACCACACCCATCTAATTTTTGTATTTTTAGGAGAGATGGGGTTTCACCATGTTGGCCAAGCTGGTCTTGAGCTCCTGATCTCAAGTGATCCACCCGCCTCGGCCTTCCAAAGTGCTGGGATTACAGGCATGAGCCACTATGCCTGGTGAGACAGTTGTCTTTAAAAAAAAAAAATTGAGTCTGACTTTGAAGAAACATGTTAGCAGAGAGGTACTCAAAAGTTGTTCTCAGTGAAGAAGACATGTCCATTTCTTGCCCAGTTGTGTGGTTTTCATATTCATAGAGAAATATTTTAACTTGTCTGCTTGTATCCAATCAGTTTGCTCTCTCAGACCCAAAGTTCCTTTCTCCCACTTAACAAGCCAAAAGTGCCAGGTGTTTCAGCCTATGTGACAATTTTCCTTCCCCCTTTGGAGCCAGGCTGATGATATTAGATGTCACAGGCACATCTTGACAGTGTCCACTATCTTCATACCAGTCACACGTCAGTGATTTTACTGTGAGGAGACACAAGCTCCCACACTCTTCCCCAGGGAGGGGCGCAAACCCGGCCAGGTCCTTGTCCTCAGATGCCTGCCTGTGCCCAAGACTTCCAGGAACCTGGAGCTCAGCATACTCCTAATTTGTTGCAGGTTTTTACCCTTAAGCAAGAGCCCAAGCCTTTAGGTGGCCAAAGGGATACAGAGCAGCCAATTCTGACTCTAAAGAACCTTAGAAACATTCCTGGGTTACACGATGGAGAGTTTTGAAATCTTGACTCAAGGGGAAAATAAATCAATGTGAATAGATTTTTCTCAAAGTAGATTGGCACAAAAGGGATTCTAATGGTTTAATTATGAAACTTCCATTTAACTTCCTCACAGCCTTATTTTCTTGTTTGGCTCTATCTGATTTTCTCAATTAATCCTGAAAATGTTACTGACTTAGGGAGAAAAGGGCTGAAATTATTTCCACCTGCTTCCTTCTACATTTTGAGAACAAAAGATTTTTAATTTACATGTGTGTGACTGCACAAGCCATTAACTTGCTTTGTGATATGAGCATTGTTTCAACCATTGCCTTAAGATGTTTTGGGGCTATCTATGCCCAGCACCTGGGGGGGATCTGGGTTGAAGGAATTCTTTGGAACACCCTGATCTGAGGCACACTCCATAGGAGCAAGACTATCTGGCTTTCCCAGAAGCTGTATTTTGTGTAAGGACAACAATTTGGAGGTGGAAAGGGAGACCTGTTCAAAGATTCCCCCAAGGGAAGAGGTCTCTAAGGAAGGCCACCACATAGGGTCCCAGTTTGTGCATCATATAAAAGGGGCCAGCAGAGGGGGTGATAAATGCTCTGACAGGGAACCGGATCTTCTAGCAGGAAGGAACTCCTTTTTCTTAGTAAAAAGAAAGTCTGCCTACTCTTTATAATCTAACCTGTGGAAATGGAATATAGACGTGCTGTGTGAGCACTGCACAGGGATACCCAGATAGGGCACAGCTAGGGGCTAAAATCCCACTCAGATAAATTTTGCGAAGCCATGAACCCTGGCACAAGGCTGCGTCTCCTAGAAATGCAGTGAGCTGAGATCCGGCCACTGCACTCCAGCCTGGGCGACAGAGCGAGACTCCGTCTCAAAAAAAAAAAAAAAAAAAGAAGGAACTTGTTCCTTAGGAGCCATGAGTCCAGGGTGCCACTGCCGCTGGGTCCAGTGCCTTTATCTAATTCCCAGAGGGACCCCTTTCTCCAATTTACCTAAAGGCATGCTGATCTGGCTGCAGCTCTGGAACTACCCTACCCATTTTAGAGCAGTTACACTTGTAATGGCATTTAAAACTTGAATATCCACATAAAGCATTACAGTTTAGATAAAAACATGGATTCTTCCTGCAGATCCGTGGCTGTGCTAACAGAGTGCATGAGGAACAAGATACTGGCCAAATTCTTCAGGGAACGTCAGGAAACTCTGAAGCACTCGCTGCCTCTGGGGTCCTATCTCTTGAAACCAGTGCAGCGGATTCTCAAGTATCATCTCCTTCTGCATGTAAGTTTCTGCCTGGCGTGAGCACTTTCCAGAGGATGGGAGTTTTGTGTGTATATATTAAGTTTGGTGGAAAATACCAGAAAATGCTGTGGACATATGGAAACATTTCCCACACTCATATTTCACAACTGACTAATCTGCTTTGAGGATTTTGGAGATATTTATATTCTGGGCCTGTAGCCCCATTGACAACAGCCAAGAGAAGAGATTAATCTTAGTTCTGATTCTGATGGGGCTTAGGAGTGCCTCGCCCTGTGCACTGACAGTTTCAGGCAGGGAGCTATCATGCAAATGGAAAACAGATTTTGTAATGTTTCCATCAGCCCCGATTCAGTAGGCAATTGGAAAGGAAAGCTGTTTGTCATAGATTGGCTTTTGTACGGAGAGCAAAGAGAAGGGGCTAAAAAGGGAGAGGACAGATGAGCAGAGTCGTAAGTGACCTCCACGCTGGGCTTAGCGTCACTTCAGGTGTCTCTCCTCTTATATTATTTTCCACTACTTTTACAAAATTCAAGAAGGCTTTAGAAACAAAGATAATCATATCTCTTAAATTCTTTTTTCTTTTCTTTTTTTTTTTTTTTTTTTCTTGAGACAGGGTCTGGCTCTGTTGCCCAGGCTGGCATGCGTGGTGTAATCACAGATCACTACAACCTCCACCTCCTGGGCTCAAGCAGTCCTCCTACCTCAGCACCCTGAGTAGCTGGGACTCCAGGTGTCCACCACCATGCCCGGCTAATTTTTTTGTATTTTTGGTAAAGATAGAATGTCACCATGTTGCCCAGCCTGGTCTCAAACTCCTGAGCTCAAGCAATCCTCCTGCCTCAGTCTCCCAAAGGGCTGGGATTACAGACATGAGCCACCACGCCCGGCCTCAAATTCTTATTTCTTACCCTCCAAAAAAGTTGATGCGAATGAAAAAAAAAAAAAAATACCTATGATAGTAGGTAATTTTCATTCTGTAAGTAGGACTTGCTTACTTTTGTAGCAGGAGAAAGACAGTGCAGTGGAGTGGTTAGGAACAGGGCTCTGGGAAAGACCGCCTGGGTCTAAATCTTATCATTTGCCCACATTCACTGTGACTCACAGGCATTTGATAACAGTAAGCTATTGTTTTTTATTATTTTTATGATACATTAAAATCCCCTTTTTAAAGGAATTTTAATTCAGAGTTCCTCTCCACATCAACAGGCCTGCAGTTTACAGGTATCTTTTTTTAAGTGATTCCAGGTTTCTAACTTGGATAATTATTCCAGGTTTGTTTGGTTCATATATATTTAAAATTTCAAGAACTTTGTCCATCTTTACTAGCAATTTCTTAGCTTCGTCTGTTTGCCTGGGTGGCTTATCTTTGGAGAATCTTATGTTCGCTGAAGTCACATCGGGGATATTATTTTAATTTTTAAATTGATCCTTATGACCTCTTAGATTTATTGGGTTTATTTGCGAAATCAGTGTCCAAATAACTCTTAAATAAGATTTGTCTCAGGACACATCTCTGCTGAATTCTGTTAATATAATGTCTAAGACGCGTGTGTCCCAACAATCTCTAATATGGTCTTCTAGACAGTGAGATGGCCATCAGTCAAAAGGAAAGTTTAAGATCTCAGTTAAGCATGTGAGACAACAAGTCAAGATCCTTACAAAAAGTTAATTAACAGGAAAAACAGCCTTTATCCTGCATATTAAGGGCTGGCAGTGAAGAAAAAAAAAGTGGTTAGATTAATCTAAAACTGACTTCTGGTTGCTTTTGAAGTGTTTTCTGTTTTCATAGATGATCAGAGGGCTCCCTCTATGTCATTCACATCATTTCTTTCTTTTTCTTTTCTTTTTTTTTTTTTTTAAGATGGAGTTTCTCTCTTTTGCCAGATTAGAGTGCAGTGGCACAATCTCAGCTCACTGCAACTTCTGCCTCCCAGGTTCGAGTGATTCTCCTGCCTCAGCTTCCCGAATAGCTGGGACTACAGGTGCGCACCACCATGCCCAGCTAATTTTTTGTATTTTTAGTAGAGATGGGGTTTCGCCATATTGGCCAGGATGGTCTCGATCTCTTGACCTCATGATCTGCCTGCCTCGGCCTCTCAAAGTGCTGGGATTACAGGAGTGAGCCACCGCGCCCAGCCCATTCACATCATTTCAAAGTTATGTAGCCATCCATGAAAATCCCCACAGAAATATCCTCTGTACCTCCCAGTCTGTTTACTGATGAGCACAATTGTCTCTCAGGCTAAAAGAAGAAATCATTATGTTTTCAAATTTGCCATTTAGGACCTTGTTAACAGCTGAGTCCAAGCATGGAAAGAAAATGTAAATTCTTTTACAGTTTCTAGCTAGATGAAAAAGTTGAGTATTCAGTAAAAGTAAACAAAGATTTACGTCATTACTATAAAATAATGGGACTAATCTTCAAGTTATACCATAACATTTAACCTCCACCTGTTAGCTGATTATGTATAATAAATGTAACAAGAACGATCTAATTGATTAGTATTTTCTTACCGTTTTAGGCACTAATATAGGATTACTGTTATTGTTGTTTTTAAGAAGGCAATAGTTTCAGTTTAATAAGCACTTATTTACCACCCAGCTCTCTGCTGGGCACTGAGGAGAGAGAAAGAATCAAAGGAACTATATACAATAGTCTGTATCTTTAGACTGTTGAGGATCAAGGGACAAGTATCTTATGTGCTCAAAAGAATTAGAACAAAGATCCTGTCCCTCTCTCATGTTCCTGGGATTGTGGGCCTCCAGTGGTAAGATGATTGCTAATGTAACATACTTCTGACCATCAGAGAATTGAGTGCTGAAACCATGAGATCCTTCTCAACACTCTGAAGGATTGTCTTTAGTCCACTTCATTTGGCCTTTAAAACCTTGTCTGTAGGAAAATGTGCTAAAATGCCTACTTGCTATAGAGATCGTTTTGTAAAGATAGTTTTCACTATATTTTTGAGTCTGTTAAATATTAAGGTCCTGTATGAAACATTTTGCTTCCTAAATAAATAAGGGAAAAAATAAGTATGCATTTTATCTTGTAAGAGTGAGAACTATATTACTGAGAACTGTTTAACATTGGCCACCAGGAAGCTCAGAACTCTACAGCTATAAAATGAATTCCCACATCTGTTATAATAACTGTAATATCACTGTGATACTCAATGGGCTACATGCATGTTGTATTTTATCATGTTTATCCTGGAATTCTATTCCAGTTTTATCTTTCCTATCCCTTTTTTTTTTTTTTCTCCTTATCGTACCATTTTGTTGCAGGTATTTCCAGCCTCAAAATCTTAAAGAATGATGGTAGTCTGTAAATATTTTATCAATTAATTAATTATTTATTTATTTTAAGGCAGACTCTCACTCTGTCACCCAGGCTGGATTGCAGTGGCCCAATCTTGGCTCACTGCAACCTCTGTCTCCCAGGTTCAAGTGATTGTTCTGCTTCAGCCTCCAAAGTAGCTGGAAGTACAGGCATGCGCCACCATGCCCAGCTTATTTTTGTATTTTTAGGAGAGACAGGGTTTCACCGTGTTGGCCAGGCTGGTCTCGAACTCCCAACCTCAGGTGATCCACCCATCTCGGCCTCCCGAAGTGCTGGGATTATAGGCGTGAGCCACCACACCCAGCTGGTAGTGTGTAAATAAATAAGTAAAAATAAAATATAAGGAACTAATCATAGAGGTGGCATTTGTTTCACTGGCTGTATGAAAAAAATGGGAAAAAAATTGTTCTTTTTTGTTTAAGGAAATAGAAAATCACCTTGATAAGGACACAGAAGGCTATGATGTGGTGCTTGATGCTATAGACACAATGCAGCGAGTCGCCTGGCACATCAATGACATGAAGCGGAAACATGAGCACGCGGTCCGGTTACAGGTGGGCCTGCGAGGTGTCGGTGCCCGGCAGGGTTGCAGGTGTACTGACTGACTGTTTTCCCAATAAAATATTAAGACTGTGCAAGTACTGCACTACGCTCACGGTCTTCAGTGTAGTTCTCCCTGAAAAAAGTTCAGGACATCAGTAATACTGACCATTGTCTAGTATGGCTATTTAAGAGAAAGTGACATTATAACTTTCTTTTTTTTTTTTTTTTTTTTTTTCTGAGATGGAGTTTCGCTCTTGTTGCCCAGACTGGAGTGCAATGGCACAATCTCAGCTCACCACAACCTCTGCCTCCAGCGTTCAAGCAATTACTCTGCCCTAGCCTCCCGAGTAGCTGAAATTATAGGCATGCCTGGCTTATTTTGTATTTTTAGTAGAGATGGGGTTTCTCTATGTTGGTCAGGCTGGTCTCGATTTCCTGACCTCAGGTGATCCACCCGCCTCAGCCTCCCAAAGTGCTGGGATTACAGGCGTGAGCCACCAATTTTGTATTTTTAGTAGAGACGGGGTTTCTCCATGTTGGTCAGGCTGGTCTCGAACTCCCGACCTCAGCTGATGTGCCCACCTCAGCCTCCCAAAGTGCTGGGATTGCAGGCATGAGCCACCACACCCAGCCAACATTATAACTTTTAAGCTAATTGTTTGCTTATAGCCCCTTTGATGATCTAAGTTAAAATTTTGAGTCTTCTACTTCTATGAATTGCAAATTTAGTAATTCTTGTTTAAAGCAACTTTCCGTAAACTATGTAAACACTTGTTAAGCCTTTATTCCTCTGCCACCAGTTCCTGCAAAATCATGAGGTGGTGTGTGGGTGGTCATAGGCAGGGGACACAGAGGAGGGGGAGCCAAGGCTGAACCAGCTCCTTTACAGTCACTTGGGATGTGACCCTCCAGCATGTCATTTTAGTTTCCTTTTTTTTTTTTTTTTTGTTTTTGGAGATGAAGTTTCACTCCTGTTGCCCAGGCTGGAACGCAGTGGCACAATCTCAGTTCAGTGCAACCTTCGGCTCCCGAGTTCAAGCGATCCTCCTGCCCCTAGTAGTTGGGATTACAGGGGCATACCACCACGCCCGGCTAATTTTCTGTTTTTAGTAGAGATGGTGTTTCACCAGGTTGACCAGGCTTGTCTTGAACTCCTAACCTCTGATGATCCACCTGCCTCAGCCTCCCGAAGTGCTGGGATTACAGGCGTGAGCCACCACGCCCTACAGTTTCCTCATTTTTAAAATAAGACAGAGAAGTTTGCTAAAGGCCTATCCAGCACAAACATTTTGAGCCCTAAATCTTAAGAAACTTTTGACAGATGTTGGGCCAGTGAGCATGCCCTGGGGACTTCAATAGATGCACTATGAAAAACAAAACAAGAGGCTGCGTGGGCCCAGAGGCCAGTTCCAGGCTCCTGGCTGTCCCTAGAGTGAGACAGAAAAGCCCAAAGTGACTCCACACTATACAGAGTGGCCTTGCCTAACTCGAGAAAAAGGGATACCTTATTTGGCTCATAAGTCAGAACAAACTCTGTAGGCTTCAGGTATAGGCAGCCAGAGTGTGGTGTGATGTCATTGACTATCAAAAATCGGAGGAAGATGACATTCCCATCTTCCGGGCTGCTGTTGTTTTTTTTTTTGGCAACGGCAACAAAAGTTTAATGCTTTATCATACAAGTGTTTTGCAGACATAATATCAGAATCCATTGAATACAGTCGTCCCCCTGATCCGCAGTTTCACTTCCGGCAGTTTCATTTGCCTGTGGTCAACCAAGGTTAGAACATTTTAAATGAGGGCCAGGAGTGATGGCTCACACCTGTAAGCCCTGCACTTTGGGAGGCCGAGGCAGGTGGATTTCTTGATATCAGGAGTTCAAGTCCAGCCAGGCAACATGGTGAAACCCTGTCTCTACTAAAACTATAAAAGATTAGCTGGGCGTGGTGGCACATGCCTATAATCCCAGCTACTTGGGAGGCTGAGGCAGGAGAATTGCTTGAACCCAGGAGGTGGAGGTTGCAGTAAGCTGAGATCGTGCCATTGCACTGCAGCCTGAGTGACAGAGCGAGACTCTGTCTCAAAAAAAAAAAAAGAAAGAAAAAAGAAAACTACAAAAAATTAGCCGGGCATGGTTGCACACACCTGTAACCCCAGCTACTTGGGAGGCTGAGGTGGGAGAATCGCTGGAACCCGGGACACAGGGTTGCAGGGAGCTGAGATCACATCACTGCACTCTAGCCTGGGAAACAGGGCAAGACTCCATCTCAAAAAAGAAAAAATTTACATGGAAAATTCTGGAAATAATCTGTAAATTTTAAATTGTGTACCATTCTGAGTAGCGTGATGGAATCTCATGCTGCCCTTCTCCCTCCCACCTAGGACATGAATCACCCCTTTGTCCAATCACACTGCCTACGGCCACTCACCTGTTAGTCACTCAGCAGCTGGCTTGGTTATCAGATCGACTGTCTTGTTTTGCAATGCTTGTGTTCAAGTCAACCTTATTCTCTTCATAATGCCCCCAAACGGAGCAGTGATGCTGACATATTGTTATAATTATTCTAATTTATTATCAGTTATTGTTGTTAATATCTTATGCCTAATTTATAAATTAAACTTTATCATAGGTATGTATTTGTAAGGAAAACATAGTATATTTAGGGGTCGACACTATCCCCAGTTCCGAGAATCCACTGGGGGTCTTGGAACATATCCCCTGCAGATAAGGGGGACTGCTGTATTCAGAAATGTCTAAATGGCTGGTTTTTCATATTCTGTGAAGCTGCTTGACATTCTGAAGTCATTACTGAATCAGACTCTGGCTCAAACTAATACTCCATTTCTGTTCATTTCTGTTTTCAACCAGTAAAGTTTTTGTTGTCTTGTGGGTTCCTTAATTAAATGGTGCTTGTGACTGTTTTTGTTTTTCAAAATAATAAAATCAACTTCCTTTAAAAACACTGATATTGATATACAATAAATTCCACAGAAAAGTCAAAGTCATGTTATTAGTTTATATTTATCAATTTCCATTAAAAGCACTAAAACGGGGAGTGGGGCAAGTGGGGGTGGTTAATGAATACAAAACTTTACTTAGAGACAATAAGATCTAGGCCAGATGCGGTGGCTCACACCTGTAATCCCAGCAGTTTAGGAGGCTGAGGCAGGCAGATCACCCAAGGTTGGGAGTCTGGGACCAGCCTGGCCAACATAGTGAAACCCCATCTCTTCTAAAAATACAAAAATTAGCCAGGCATGGTAGTGGGTGCCTGTAATCCCAGCTACTTGAGAGGCTGAGGCAGGAGAATCACTTGAACCCAAGAGACAGAGGTTGCAGTGAGCCAAGATTGCGTCACTGCACTCCAGCCTGGACAACAGAGCGAGGCTCTGTCTCAAAAAAAAAAAAAATGTTGAATAAGATCTAGTATTTGATAGTACAACAGGGGTATTACAGTCAACAATAACTTATAAAATAACAAAGTGTAATCAGAATGTTCATAACACAAAGAAATGATAAATGCTGGAGGTGACGGAGGACCATTTACCCTGATGTGTTTATTATGCATTGTATGCCTGTCAAAATATCTCATGTACCCCATAAATATATACACCTACTGTGAACCCATAAAATTTTAAAATTTTAACAAAAAAAGTACTGAAACATAAGTTAGGGGCAAAGAAAGGTTCCTTTCGTTTCCCTGAGTAAGTAAATTTAAACTCAAGAAATTTCTGAGAAAATGACGTGGATGATTTATATAGGCTTTAGTTTTGAATTACTTACGTGTGGTATGAACTTCGGTATCTAGAAGAAAGTCTTCAAGTCAACAACTCTGAAGGGTTTTTTCCCCAGAGAAGAGGGGATGAGAAAAATCAAGGGAAGGGGTTGGATGCAGTGGCTCACATCTGTAATCCCAGCACTTTCAGAGGTCCAGGTGGGCAGATCACTTGAGGTCAGGAGTTGAAGACCAACCTGGCCAACATGGCAAAACCCCATCTCTACTAAAATTATAAAAAAATTTAGCCAGGCATGGTGATGGGCACCTGTAATCCCAGCTACTCAGGAGGCTGAGGCAGGAGACTCGCTTGAACCGGCGAGGTGGAGGTTGCAGTGAGCCCTGATTGCGCCACTTCCTTCCAGCCTGGGTGACAGAGCGAGACTTTGTCTCAAGGAAACAAAACAAAACAAAGAAAATCAAGTGAAGGAGGCCTATCTGAGAGGGTCCCATACTGGTGGCCCCTGGACCTGGCTTTTGAAAGATGTAAGGGCTGCTGTGAGCCACAGCATGGCATGATGAAGGAATGGAAATAAGTAAGTAGCAGCTCATCAACTAACAGCCTGATTTCATTTCTGTTAGCCCTTAAGTGACACCACCTGTAAATGCAGATCCATGTCATAGACCATCAGATACCATGTAGATCGTTAGACCCCGTCAGGGACGATTTGGCACCATTCTTCAGGCTCAACAGATGGGCCATCAAGCCCTTGGTGCCTGACTTCTGCCTCCTGTTAAATGCCGTGGCCCATTCCCTTTCTCAGGAGATACAGAGTTTGCTCACTAACTGGAAGGGGCCAGACCTGACCAGCTATGGGGAACTGGTGCTTGAGGGAACCTTCCGCATCCAGCGAGCCAAGAATGAGCGGACACTCTTCCTCTTTGACAAGCTGCTGCTCATCACGAAGAAGAGAGATGACACGTTTACATACAAAGCTCACATCCTGGTAGGTCTGCACGCTGGCCATGGGCAGGGACTCAGATCCCCAGTTCCATTCCCTCCTGAGTGTGCCTCACCCCCTCTGCTGTCTCTGCTCTAGTGTGGCAACCTCATGCTCGTGGAGGTGATTCCGAAGGAGCCGCTCAGCTTCAGCGTCTTCCACTACAAGAATCCCAAGCTGCAGCACACAGTCCAGGTAGCGGCCAGGCCCTGGCCTCTCCACAAGGCCCCTTTGTGTAATGATGAGTGCTGTGTACCAGGCGGCTTTTTGAGAGCGTTCTGGCCACATGGTCATTTCCCATCTCATCAGAGGGTCCTGTGGGTGGTGGTATCAAGTTGTCTGACTGTCTGCATCTCGTCTTGGCAGGCCAAATCCCAGCAAGACAAACGCCTCTGGGTTCTGCACCTAAAGAGACTGATTCTGGAGAATCATGCAGCCAAGATTCCAGCTAAGGTAGGACACTGAATAATTAATGCACAGTGAAACGGGAGAGAGAGCAGAGAATCATTTGAACCTGGGTGGCGGAGGTTACTGTGAGCCGTGATCACGTCATTGCACTCTAGACTGGGTGACAGAATGAGACTGTCTCAAAAAAAAAAAAACAAAGAGACTGGGTCAAAAAAAAAAAAAGTTTAGAATTAGAATCTGGGAGTGACAACCATTAATCAGATCATCTAATTACTAATGAAGTCCCAGCAAGGCATCCTGATAGGATAAATGTTCAACTTCAGAATAAAAAGGTTGGCATGGTGGCTCATGCCTGTAATCCCAGCACTTTGGGAGGCTAAGGCAGGTGGAACACTTTAGCCTGAGAGTTCAAGACCAGCCTGGGCAACAAAGTGAGACACCCGTCTCTACATAAAATATAAAGGTTAGCCCCCAGCATGATGGCACGCACCTGTAGTCCCAGCTACTCTGGGAGGCTGAGGTGGGAGGATCACCTGGGTCCAGGAGGCAGAGGTTGCAGTGAGCTGAGATTGCATCACTGTACTCCAGCCTGGGTGACACAGCAAGACTCTGTCGCAAAAAAAAAAAAAAGAAAGAAAGAAAATTGAGAGACAGGAAATGTAGGAACTATGTCTCAGCTAAACCAGCCATTAACATCAAAAAGATTCACATGGGGCCAGGCGCGGTGGCTCACACCTGTAATCCTAGCACTTTGGGAGGCAAAGGTGGGCAGATCACCTGAAGTCAGGAGTTCAAGACCAGCCTGGCCAACATGGTGAATCCCCATCTCTACTAAAAATACAAAAACTAGCTGGGTGTGGTAGCACATGCCTGTAGTCCCAGCTACTCAGGAGGCTGAGGCAGGAGAATCACTTGAACCTAGGGGGCGGAGGTTGCAATGAGCCGAGATCGTGCCATTGTACTCCAGCCTGGGTGACAGAGGGAGATCCCGTCTCAAGAAAAAAAAAAAAAGATTCACACGAGTCACGGGCTCTGTGGAGTGGTGGTGGTTTTCCTTCTGGGGCTTAGAAGAGGATGCCATGAACCGTCTGCCAACCATGAAGACGTAATAGATGCCGTGGAAGAATAAAGTGTTCAGTTAAGTGGAGAGAGGAAGGAAAACATCTTTTACCTCGGTCTTAAAGGATGAGATTTTTTTTTTAACACAGGATCTTCTTCTGTCGCCCAGGCTGGAGCACAGTGGTGCAAACATGGCTCACTGCCGCTTTGACCTCCTGGGCTCAAGAGATCTAACCACCTCAGCCTCCCGGAGTAGCTGGGACCACAGGCTTGTGCCACCACGCCAAGCTAATTTTTGTATTTTTGGTAAAGATAGGTGTGGTCTCATCATCTTGCCCAGGCTGGTTTCAAACTTCTGGGTTCAAGTGATCTGCCTGCCTCAGCATTTCCAAAGTGTTGGGATGACAGGCATGAGCCACCGTTCCCAGTCTTAGTAATATTTTTATAAGTGGGAAAAAAGGAATTAAGGAAACCAGACCGACCTAGAGACCTGCATTTAAAAAAAAAAAAAAAAAAAGAACGAATGCACTGTGCTCAGGGTGCACAGATGGTGCTGGGATGGGAGGACTGAGTTCTCAGGGGCTGAGGCAGGGGCTGGGGCAGGGAGGGGAAGGGCAGGAGCCCCTGGAGGGCTGTGGGCATGCACTCTGAGGAGTCTGGATGCATTCGCACTGGGAAATTACTGCAGGCTTTGGAGGAAGGGGAGATGGCGTGGTCAGTCCTGTGTTCTGAGAGTGTAACTTTGGGGACAGGGTGATAAATAAGTGGCAGGAGTGAGGTTGGAGGCTGGAGAAGATGGTAACCCACCACCATGGCCTAGAAAGGAGCTGAGCAGTGCTGCCATGGAGCCACAGCGACAGAGGGGACAAATGCAGAACATGCCACTGAGGCAAGGGGCAGGATTTTGCCCACTGAGAGTCAAGGCTGAGTCGGGTTGAAGGAGAGCATGGTACTGTGGGTTCTGAGACAGACAGAAAGGGAGAGGAACCCGTGAGATGGGAGTGAGAGAGAGGAGCCCTCTGCTGTCACTGGCACCCATGCTGCTGGGCAAGGGCAGCCACAGGTGGAAATTCAGGTCTTGGAATGTAAGGATCAGGAGACATTTGCTAGAGGCAGTAATTGAAGCCCTAAGGTTTAAAAAGATGGCCCAAAAAAATATGCAAAGGAAAGACAAACCCTTGGGAATCCCAACATCTAAGTTATCCTCAAGCAGGTGGGGGGATTTGGAGAACAGCCAAAGAAAGATGGAAAGAGTAGCAGAGGAGGCAGGGAGGACGCCTGAGGAGGAGGCGCTGCGCTAACAAGGAAAAAACACATCTCAGAGACAGGGGAGACACAGTCTCAAAGGCTGCTGAGGTCAAGGAGATTTAAACAGAAAAGCAGATTTTAGATTTGGCAACTAAGAGAAAAGGGAAAGGTCACAGTGGGTTGAAGAAAAAGGGAGATTAAGAAGGAACAGAATGCGTATAGACTTTTTTATATATAAAGTTCACAAAAGGAAAAAAGATGATAGTTTGGAGAGAGAGGCAAGAGCAAAGCAAGACTCCTTGTCTGGGTCGAACGCTGAGTCCAAGAGCGGATGGCATGGCAGGAGAAGGGAGATGGGAGAGGAGACAGTGGCTCACTTCCTGTTGGAAGGGAGCCTGGGGAGGTGGGAAGGGAGAGGATGGGACACACAGGAATAGGGGCTTATCTTGGAAAGGGCTGGAAGCATCTCTCTTGAGCCAAGGGAGAAAAAGATGAAAGACAGAGGAACTTCGAGGTGGACTTGGGGGAAGACAAAGCGTTTGATTTCACTCATGCAGGTGATAAAGTCATCTGCTGGGTGAGTGAAGCAGAGATCAGGGCTGTCTGAGGGAAAGTGGAAGGGATCAGAAGAACACTTGCTAAAGATAATGGACCAGGCCGGGCGCGGTGGCTGACACCTGTAATCCCAGCACTTTGGGAGGCTGAGGCGGACGGATCACGAGATCAGGAGATCAAGACCATCCTGGCCAACACGGTGAAACCCCATCTATACCAAAAATACAAAACATTAGCCGGGCGTCATAGCAGGCGCCTGTAGTCCCAGCTACTCAGGAGGCTGAGGCAGGAGAATGGCGTGAACCCAGGAGGCGGAGCTTGCAGTGAGCCCAGATCGCAGCACTGCACTCCAGCCTCAGTGACAGTGAGACTCCATCTCAAGAAAAAAAAGAAAGAAAGAAAGAAAATGGACCAGTCACTAGAGATAACTAGAATAATCTGTGGAAGGCATCAAAGACCCAACTGAAGCTGGCCCCCATGAATCAGTGTGATGACGTCATTTCAAAATCTGCTCAGCAACTTGGAAGCTACTGGTGCATGTGGGTTCCTCCGGGTTGGGAACCGGCAGAGCTGGTAGGGGAAGGTTCCCAGGGCGGGGGTGGGGAGGGTGCCAGTGAGCACGCAGTTGCAGTAATTGGGCATGACATCAGGCTGAGTGGAGAGGAAAACCAGCTGGCAACAGAAGCGTGGGGTGAGGGACTGCAGTATTGTCATAAAGCCTGGTTCAGCAGGACTTAATGTTGGAGAGAAGAAAATACACCAATCTGTAGTTGAAGAAGGGACTTTTGGAGTCCTGCCTTAGAGGTGGGGCGGTTTTGAGTGTGATCAGGTTCTGAAGGTGGCTCTGATTCTGTGTTGCTGCTCTGGAGTGGAGGAAAAGGTCATTAGAGATAAAGTGATCAAGGAACCAGGGTGAGGGTGGTGGGTGGATCATTCACATGGATGGTGAAATGGTCCAAGCTGAGGCTGGGAGGAGTCAGGTGGAGCAGACAATGGGATGATGATTATGAAAATTGAACTGGGTGGAAAATAAGAAGGGCTGAGATTTCTGAGAAAGGGGATAGTCTGTTTTGTTCTCTGTATATTTTGACAAGCATTTGAAGCTTGTTCTGAGGACTGCCAGCAGTGATTTGGTCCTCAGGAAATGAATGTGCATAGGTGTGGACTGGGACCTAAGCATGAGTTTTCGTTTCATCAGGGTGTTATGAGATGAAAGGGAGCTCATGCGGAGAGGGGAATGCATTTTCTTTATTATTGAAATAAATAATATGATTAGTCATTTTGTTGCTGGCCTGCTGCCTTAGAACGCCCTTCTGAGCAATGGCAGAGCGTCTTTGATGGGCCCTACCTATTGTTTACCTGTCTAGTGGGAAAATCAAAATTGCTAACAAGATTCTGAAAGGCAGTTACAAAACGAGAAACCACCTTACATACCTGTCTTTCTCCACACTAGGTGTGTGTGTCCCCGGAAGTTCCCTTTAGGTACTGAAATGGTTAATATAGTCAGTATAACATCGTACTTTCTCCCCAGGTTGTCGATCCCTTCTATCTAAAAACATCTTTTCAGTTACAACTTATTGAGCATACACAGTGCTGAGTACTTATATTCTTATTTCACCCTCACCAAAATATGTTATGAGGTAGTTCTTACTCTTCCCATTCTAGAAAAAATAAAAACAGAGGCTGAGAGGCATTAAATAAACTGCCCAAGTTTGTATAACTAGTACATGACCAAGCCTGGATTCAAACCCGGGTCTGTCTGGCTCCAAAGAGCATCCTAACCACATTGTTCCCACTGGCAATTAAAAACACGTTTTTCTTTTTTGTTTTGTTTTGAGACAGGGTCTCACTCTGTCACCCAGGCTGGAGTGCGGTGGCGCAGTCTCCATACAAGAAAAAGCACACTGCAACCTCTGCCTTCTGGGTTCAAGTATTCTTGTGCCTCAGCCACCTGAGTAGCTGGGACTACAGGTGCACACCACCACACCTGGCTAATTTTTGTATTTTTAGTAGAGATGAGGTTTCACCATGTTGACCAGGCTGGTCTCGGACTCCTGGCGTCAAGTGATCCACCAGCCTCAGCCTCCCAAAGTGCAGGGATTACAGGCAGAAGCCACCATACCCAGCCTCAAACACACGTGTTTAATATAGTTTATTCACTATAATGTAATCATAATTTTCTATTTAAGCAGGATTATTATTAAAGTGAACTTTCCACATCTTTCCTTGAGATACTTATTTTCCTAAAGTTTTCAGAATGTATTTATATTATTTCTATGAAATAAATGCATAGTGGGAAATTTTAAAAATCAAGAAATGTATCACCAGTCTAATAATATCAACACAGCTGTGGGAAACTCATTAGTTACAGCCTCCCAGCTGCCTTCCGTTCTTTTAATTCAATTATGGTCCTTGGCTGACACCTAGTGGAAAATCTGGAAACAGTACTTTAAAAATTAAATGTCAAGACAAAAAAAAAACATTCTTGAAGTCAGCTCTACAGATACCAGGGAACTTCTTGGAAATAGCCATATTGCCCATTAGTGTATGTGGTAAATAAATTAAACTCTTCTCCAAATTAATTGAGAATAAAGGTGTAGGTATTTTGCATTTTATATATTAGCATGGTTCTGTAATTGCACTTCCCAGAGACTAAGCTAACATTTGTGTTTGTAATTAATTTCAACTCATAATCTCAGACGCTGAATGTACAAGAGAGATAGCTATCAGTGTTACAAAAACTGTAGCATTTGTTTTCTCTAAGGTGACTCAGCCCCACGCTTTTTCACTAAATATGATCACCACTTAGCCGAAATATTTGTACTGTGATATCACAGATGGTAGCAAAATAGAGTAAAATTATTTTAAAAGTTATTTTTAGCGTAGTGTTTTCTAGGTTAAATTATACTACCCTTAAAAAATGAAAATGACTTTAAAGAGGCAAGAAAGGCTACAATCCCCTAGGACAGTGGTCTTCAACCTTTTGGGCACCAGGGATTGGTTTTGTGGATTTTTCCACAGACAGAGGCAGGGGAAGGCTTTTGGGATGATGAAAGCACATTACGTTTACTGCACACTTTATTTCTATTACTATATGGTAATATATAATGAAATAGTTATACAGCTCACCCTAATGTAGAATCCAGTGGGAGCCCTGAGCTTGTTCTCCTGCAACTAGACGGTCCCATCTGGGGGTAATGGGGGACAGCAACACCCCAAGTGTGTTGTTTATGTACAGTCTGTTCTAATCTTATTCTGGTCACTGTCACTGCAGAAAAGCCTGCTTTACAAAGATAGGATGTTGAAAATGGAAGCAGGCTTTTGTGCTTTTGTGGCAATCTCAGGATATTTGCCTGGACTTTAATCCAGAATATACGGACATTTGAAGTTGTCTCAAACATACTTTTTTTCTTTTTCTTGAGATGCAGTCTCGTTCTGTTGCCTAGGCTGGAGTGCAACGGTGCTGCAACCTCTGCCCCCCGGGTTCAAGCAATTCTCCTGCCTCAGCCTCCTGAGTAGCTGGGGTTACAGGTGCACACCACCATGCCCAGCTAGTTTTCATATTTTTAGTAGAGACAGGGTTTCACCATGTTAATCAGGCAGGTCTTGAAATCCTGACCTCGTGATCTGCCTGCCTCAGCCTCCCAAAGTGCTGAGATCACAGGCATGAGATACCACGCCCGGCCTCGAACATACTTTTAAGGCCACCGGATGCAGCCATACAATTGAAGTACATCGACTCACTTGCCACGATAAAGCCTGCCACCAGATGCAGCTTCATTGCCCCTTGTCACTCACTGACAGGGTTTTGATATGAATCTGCAAGCAATTGATTTTTTATGATCTCTGTGCAGTCAAACCTCTCTGCTAACGTTAATCTGCTCCCCAGTGCTAGCATCACTGCCTCAGCTCCACCTCAGATCATCAGGCATTAGATTCTTGTAAGGAACGCTGCAACCTAGATCCCTCGCATGCATAATTCACAGTAGGGTTCACACTCCTATGAGTATCTAATGCTGCCACTGATCTGATAGGAGGCGGAACTCAGGCTGTAATGTGAGCCTTGAGGAGCCGCTGTAAATCCGGATGAAGCTTCTCTCGCTTGCCCACCACTCACCTCCTGCTGTACGGCCCAGTTGCTAACAGGCCATGAACTAGTACCAATCTGTGGCTCCAGGGTTGGGGACTCCTGCCCTACGAGGGTGGGTGGAACTCACCAGTTGAGCTGACCATTGAATCCTAATGACTGTTCTGAAAGAGAGGTTCCATGATCCCACTGTCCAGTTGAGGAAGCACACTCTGGGATGGGAGAGCACCCACCTGGTGAAGTGCCTAAGCTGGGATCACAGACATTGTCCTTCAGGGCCGTCCCACTCGGAGATTCTGGGGCACATAAAAGAGATGGGAGGTGCAGGGAATTGGGGAAACAGAGAGACTTAGCTCATAATAATCACATAGCATTCTGCAGGAAGAAAGACAACAATGAGAGGAAACTTCTAGCAGCCATTTTGCAATTAACTCAAAATAGTTACACGGCCCCAGAGTCGTGGTGAGGGCTGGTGATAAAGATACCAGGCTCCATGCCTTCAGCTTTTGGGTCAGTAGGTCAGGATTGGGTGGCAAGCATCTGCTTTTTTTTTTGCAATGGAGTCTTGCTCTGTCACCCAAGCTAGAGTGCAGTGGCATAATCTCGGCTCACTGCAACCTCCGCTTCCTGGGTTCAAGCAATTCTGCTGCCTCAGCCTCCCAATTAGCTGGGACTACAGGCGCCCACCACCTTGCCTGGCTAATATTTGTATTTTTAGTAGAGACGGAATTTCACCATATTGGCCAGGTTGGTCTTGAACTCCTGACCTTGTGATTGTGATCTGCCCACCTCGGCCTCCCAAAGTGCTAGGATTACAGGTGTGAGCTACTGCGCGCAGCAGAGAATCTGCATTTTTAATAAGTTGGCCAATGAGTGCTAATGATCAGCCAGGCTTAGGAACCAGCCTCCCTCCGTTCTCTTTCACAGGGTTGGGGGTGCAGTCTTAGCTCTGGTGCCTTGATGGTGTAGCAGCCATTACCCACATGGGGGCGCTCATCTGCTTGAATTCCCTGAACTATGTGTAAATGCTTAAAATAAAGAGCGAGTTTTTAACTCTATTTATTCAGGTGGGATAAGATCTGTGTTGAGATTTGGAGTTTAAAGAAAAACAAAGCAATTGGAATTACAGCCCCACTTTCTCTCTTTCAGGCCAAGCAAGCAATCCTTGAAATGGATGCCATTCGTAAGTTTTATTTCCTTAACACAATTTGAAATTTCATTGTCTATTTGTATCTATCACATTTTCTGTCTTAAAGTTCAAGAAAATGTCAATTGTTAGAAAATAGTATCTTTCTAATCAGTGTTTTCACAAATTGGGTGGACAGTATAATCCCTTCTTAGTTCATTGGCTTGTTTCTACATTGGTTCTCCCAGGTTTATCTGAGTCCCTTGATGGCTGGCCACAGTCTGGGTTTCTGCATCATCTAAAAATGTCAGTTATGTCTCCAGGGTCAACTCTACCCCCACCCACCCCCAACCTCTACCACCACCAAAAACCAGGGCTTCACAATGCATTTCTTACTTCATCCCTAACAGAATATTGATTATCTGCAAGAATCTCAATCACTTCATAGTATTGGTTTCCCTGATGCAGCAGAAAATTCTAAAATCACAACCACCCCACATACGTGAGTGTATTTCTAGGCTTACAAAAGCAGAAGAGAAGAAATATTCCAGGTCCTTCCTATTAAATAAGACCTTATTCAACAGCATTTATCACATCTTTGTTATTTTTCAGATTAAATAGAATAAAAAGAGAAAACAATGGCTTTAATTGCAATCAGGTCTGCTGGACACTTGTACTGAAAACACTTCTACTTTTACTTAACCCTTTCATAATACCTTACTTTGCGGAATCAAGTGCAAACGTTGATTCCCTTCCGTCCAGCCTGGCACTTGTTAACTCCCCAGGGGGAAAAGCAGCATCAGCAAAGTGGAAACAGGCACATTCCCACCATCGCTGCAGCTGAGGCTCCCATCTCCCATCCAACAGACCTGAGAAATGATGCCTGGAACTCCCCAGCAGAGTGCTAGGCTGTATTCTCTAGACCTCAACATTTCAGCCTGCAGAAATTGCCTTCAGATTTTATTTATTTATTTATTTATTTATTTATTTATTTAGGCTGGGTGTGGTGGCTCAAGCTTGTCATCCCAGCTAACAGACTCCTACAAGTCCCAATGTAAACAAAAAGCCCTGAGATACATATACAGCACCAGTTATGGGAGGAGGATCATATCCATGTCAGATGAAGAAGAATAAATCCATATAGGCCAGGCACGGTGGCTCACACCTGTAATCCCAGCACTTTGGGAGGCCGAGGCGGGTGGATCACCTGAGGTCAGCAGTTCAAGACCAGCCTGGCCAACATGGTGAAACCCTGTCTCTATTAAAAATACAAAAATTAGTCAGGCATGGGGGCGGTCACCTGTAGTCTCAGCTTCTTAGGAGGCTGAGGCAGGAGAATCACTTGAACTTGGGAGGTAGAGGTCAGCAGTGAGCCAAGATCATGCCACCGCACTTCAGCATGGGCGACAGAGCAAGACTCCATCTCAAAATAATAATAATAAAAAATCCATATAAATCTACGCTAGCCATAACCATTTTCTGAGAAGCCCCCGACAGTGCAGTCCCACTGATGCATGTGGTTATCTTTACAGATCATCCAGGCTTCTGTTACAGTCCTGAGGGAGAGACGAAAGCACTGTATGGCTCTAAAGAAGGTTCTGCTCCATATCGGCTGAGAAGAAAATCTGGTAAATAGGATTTTGTCATAAAAATTTAATACTAATGGGGGACTGGAAATGAAAGTCCCTTTGAGTCTGACGAAAGGGCATGTTCTATCTGGTTTCTCAGCTCACTGCTGGTCTGAATACATTTGCGGCTGCCTTAAGATGGGACTCACAAGCTTTTGATCTAAAACTCTTTTTCTCTGTAATCCCAGCACTTTGGGAGGCAGAGGCAGGTGGATCACCTGAGGTCAGGAGTTCAAAACCAGCCTGGCCAACATAGAGAAACCACATCTCCAGTAAAAATATAAAAATTAGCCAGACCTGGTGGCGGGCACCTGTAATCCTAGCTACTCAGGAGGCTGAGGCAGGAGAATCACTTGAACCCGGGAGACAGAGGTTGCAGTGAGCCAAGATCATGCCACTGCACTCCAGCATGGGTGACAGAGTGAGACTCTGTCTCAAAAAAAAAAAAAAAAAGCCTCTTTTCTACTTAATATTTCCCGTGACTATCAAGCATGCCAGTCAACTAATTTGCTTTGTACGTCTTACCACTGGCATGCAGATACTTAAACCGTATTTGCTATTGCTAATGAAAAATCACATCCTATGAGTTACACAAACAAAAGATTATCCAAAGCTAAAATTTTAATTCATATTTGCTGCACCAGACTCCATGAAGTATTGCCTTAGTTCAGACAGGTTTGGGGTTTTATTTCAAGCAGTCTTTATTCATTACCCCCTTTATGCTTTGCTAAAGAATAGGAATGCAAGGATCAATAATCCACGTGACTCCTGCTTGCAAGGAGCTCATGGTGCCAGAGACAAAAAATGCAAATAAGGCTGGGCGCAGTGGCTCACACCTGTAATCACAGCATTTCGGGAGGCTGAGGCGGGAGGATCACCTGAGGTCAGGAGTTTGAGACCTGCCTGGCCAATATGGTGAAACCCCATCTCTACTAAAATTACAAAAATTAGCAGGGTGTGTTGGCAGGCACCTGTAATTCCAGCTACTCGGGAGGCTGAAGCAGGAGAATCACTTCAACCCAGGAGGCAGAAGTTGCAGTGAGCCGAGATCACGCCACTGCCTAGGTGATAGAGGGAGACTCAGTCTCAAAAAATAAAAATAATAAATAAATACTAGTCCGTGTGATGGAGAAGTGCCAGAGGTTGGTTGGATGGAAGGAAGAGCAGAGAGACAAAAAAAGGAAAAATAAGAGAGAGGTTAACCCTGTAGGGAGGAGAGAGAAGGCTTCACAGAGCTGAGAACCGGTACCCAAGACAGAATCTGGCAGCAGGGGAGGCAGATGGAACAGGAACAGCATATGCGGAGGCCCTGAGGCTTGAGCCAGTGTACTTTAGGACAGACATCTGTTGCCAGTCGTTCAGCCTGGGGAGAAAGTGGGATGGTGCTGGGGGCTGGAAGAAGAGGTGGGTGAGGTGAAATGGAAAGAGATGTGGCTAGAGATACGCAGATGGGGGCCTGATTCTGGAAGCCCCGTATGTCATGCATAGGGTTCGAACTTGATCCTGCAAGCTGTGGAAGGATTTTAAGCAGTGAACTCAGAGAACGATTTCCTTGTCAAGAAATAACTCTGGCTGTGTGTGGAGAATGAAGTGAGCAGGGAGACCAGATAGGAGGCTGTGGTGATCATCTTGTTGAGAGATTCTGAAGGCTTGGATTAAGAGAGGGGTGACTCGGGGAAAGGATTACAGGGAACCCCCAAGACTGTGATGGAAGAAAACAGGAGAAATGTAGAGTAACAGCCTGGTCGCTAACCCTGGAGGGTGATGTCAGCGATAACCAAGAGAGGATATGCAGATGAAGGAGCAGATCTAGGGGAGACAGGGGAGCTGGGATGGAGATGTTGAGTTTGCTGAAGCTGACACTTGGGACAGGGTCTGGCATAAGAATATACAGTTGATGCCGGGCGCAGTGGCTCTCGCCTGTAATCCTAAGACTTTGGGAGGCCGAGGCGGGCAGATCACTTGAGGTCAGGAATTCAAGACAAGCCTGGCCAACATGGTGAAACCCTGTCTCTACTAAAAATACAAAAAATAGCTGGGCATGGTGGCGCGTGCCTATAATCCCAGCTACTTGGGAGGCTGAGGCTGGAGAATTACTTGAACGCGGGAAGCAGAGGTTGTGGGGAGCTGAGATCGCACCATTGCATTCCAGCCTGGGAGAGAAGAGTGAATCTCAGTCTCAAAAAAAAAAAGAATGTACAATTGAACATCATCAGCTTGTAGGTGTTAGTGAAAGCTGAGGAAGCTGCTCTGCTACTGACAGGATTGACAAAGTCAGATTTTGCTTTTCTATTGGGTGACTCCTGATAACACAGCATAACATTTATTCTACCATTTTAGCAGAGTGAATGTCTTGCTCCTGTGTATCTCTGAGCAAAGGGAATTTTGTTAAATTTGATATAAAAGTTATAGAGCTCTGTTAATCTGTCAGTAGAATCATACTCCTTTTATGAAGAATAAAGAAAAAGGTTTGATTTGGTTTTGCAAATGATGCTGGCTTTATTTTGTCTCCCAGAACCTTCCTCACGATCACATAAAGTTTTGAAGACTAGTGGTAAGTCATAAAATATATTTTCTTGTTTCATTCTTGTTGATATTCACTAAATCAAATCACACAAAAATAAATACCAGATAAATTACAGATTGACAGATTTGATTTGATTACAAAAAGATTAACTTCTATATATAAATAAAAGTGTCCCATTATAAAATATATAGTCAAAGCCAGGCACAGTAGCTCATGCCTGTAATCCCAGAACTTTGGGAGGCCAAGGTAGGCAGCTCTCTTGAGGCCAGGACTTCGAGACTAGCCTGGCCAACATGGTGAAACCCCGTCTCTACTAAACATATAAAAATTAGCCAGGCCTACTGGCTCGTGCCTGTAATCACAGCTACTTGGGAGGCTGAGGCAGAAGAATCGCTTGAACCTGGGAAGCAGAGGTTGCAGTGAGCAGAGATCACGCCACTGCACTCCAGCCTGGGCAACACAGTGAGACTGCGTCACAAAAGATAATAATAATAATAAAATTTAAAATAAAATGTACAGTCAAATGACATAAAATACTTATAATACATTTGACAGGCATAAAAAGATTAATATTCCTATTATATAAAGAAACTCCATACATCAAAAAGAAAAGACAGAGGACTCTTTTATTTATTTATTTTTTATTTTTTAAGACGGAGTTTCGCTCTTGTTGCCCAGGCTGGAGTGCAATAGCGCGAGCTCAGCTCACCTCAACCTCCACCTCCCGGGTTCAAGTGATTCTCCTGCCTCAGCCTCCTGAGTAGCTGGGATTACAGGCATGTACCACCACGCCTGGCTAATTTTGTATTTTTAGTAGAGATGGGGTTTTTCCATGTTGGTCAGGCTGGTCTCGAACTCCCGACCTCAGGTGATCCACCCGCCTTGGCCTCCCAAACTTCTGGGATTACAGGCGTGAGTCACCGCACCCAGCCCAAAGGACTCAAAAAAAAAAAAAGAATTGGGCAGTTTCACAAAAACACACAAACTGGCAATAAAATTTTTTAATGGCCGTCCACATTCATAATCAGAAAATCCATACATTTAAATGGAATAAATAGAAGGGAAAAAACTATAAGCTTGGCCAAAACATATAGAAAAATAGTCACTCCAAAAGTATTGGTGGGAGTGTAAGTTTTTGCCATGCTTCAGGGGCAAAATTTGGTAATAGTTGTTTGAATTTAAAATATACATTTGCCCTTAACCCAACTGTTTCACCTGCACAGATGTACTTACCCACATGTAGATGGATTTATCTACAAGTTTGTTCTTTGCAGTATTTGTAATAGGGCACTATAAAAATGCCCATGCAGTCGGAAATATACTTAAGGAAATTGTAGTACATCCATACACACAATGGAAGATTCTACAGCTGTCAAAAATAAAGCAGATCTCTACCTATTTACAAGAGTGTCCACATATATTTAGCAGAATATACAAAGTTGCATATTGAATCCTTATTTTAAAAGTGAAACAGGCTGGGTGTGGTACCTCCCAACACTTTGGGAGGCCGAGGAGGGTGGATCACCTGAGGTCAGGAGTTGAAGACCAACCTGGCCAACATGGCAATATCCCGTCTCTACTAAAAATACAAAAATTAGCCAGGTGTGGTGGCTTATACCTGTAATCCCAGCTACTGGGGAGGCTGAGACACAAGAATCACTTGAACCCAGGAGGCAGAGGCTGCGTTGAGCCGAGATTGTGCCACTGCACTCCAGCCTGGACGACAGAGCGAGACTTCATCTCAAAAAAATAAATTAATTAATTAAAGCAAAACCTTTATTGTGGTGGGGTGGGGGTAGTACAAGAGCTGGAAAGATAAACATTCAGCTGTTAACTGTTGTTTCCTTGGGGGATGGGATCTATGGAGAGGGAAGGGCCTCAAATGCCTCTGTGATCATCTTTAAAGAGGAGACACCCATAATTAGGCTAGCTCTAAGGGTGTCTTCTGTAAGGACGTGGCTATGTAAATCTCTCCCCACAACTCCACTGGCAACACTCCTTTGTTGCAAGAAAGCTGCATCTTTCAGTTAAAACCTATAAAATATTGCAAAATCAACAGAAGCAGTATCATCTTTACATAATTGTCATGGAATGGGGCATGTGCATTTTTTTTTTTTTTTTTCCAGGAAACAACACATTTTTGTTTGGAAGCTTTTGAAACATCTTGAGCATGAATTAGTTAGTTAATGGCCACCAGGGATTAATGAAGACAGCTAGCGCTCAGATGCATGTAAAGTTGTTTGATGTAGTGTGGGGGTATGCAGCTGGGAGAGCTGACAGGGATTTTCTGAAAATTAGATGTAGGGGGCCCAGAAGTCTCTTGGGTTTCAATTACTAGTAATAAGTTTCTAAGTTCTATAAAATATTAGTGCTTACTTATATAGGAAGTACATTTTCATTCTCCAACTTGAAAAAAAATCTTCTATTTTTCAGAAACAGCACAAGACATCCAAAAGGTAAGCTCTATCCCATTTCTTACTTGGAAATGTTCGCTTCAGACACCCTTCATAGATGTCACTTCCCCGTCTCTCTCAGCCCCCGCCCGTATTGCAAGTGTCAACAGTTATTTTACATTTTGGAAATTTGGTATTTTACATTTTGAATTATTTACATTTGATTTAAGCAAAGACTCGTCCTTATCAACTTCTTCCCTTTCCCCAGCCCACATCTGAGAACTATGGTGATTATCTATTCATCCTCTGCCCCGCATCACACCTCAGAGACTGTAACCTTATCTTAGGGTGTAATACCTGCCCGGTACTCACGTGAGCCACCTCGCATTGTCCTTTGCCTCCACCAGTGTAAGACCAAGGCCCCTGCCTCCTGGATATAACTCCCTCCTCCAAGCGCGAGCCTTCATTCACAAGGGCGAGGGGCTCCCTTCTAAGAATATGGTTCTGCTGCTGACATAAGAGATGATGACATATGATCAAATGAGACTTTGTTATATCAAGTTTTGATTTTTCTTCCCCTGACAAAAGCTTAGGAGAGGGAGAATAAGAACTGTATACTGTATTGGAAGGTATTATATCCAGCTGTATTACCTATGAAGAATAGGTATTTTCTCCTGACCTGAGTGGTTTGTCCAGTGTGGCTTAATTAACAATTCTTAGAGAACTAATCATGGCTCCTTGTTTAATGTTCTGTATCTAGAAGAATATGGATATGAAAACCTATCCCTACAATCTCATTTCCACCATGGCTTAGCACAGAAACAAAGTGACCCTGTTGATAAACGTTGTATCTTTCCATTAAAACCAAGAAAATGTCTAAAAATCAACAGAGTCTTTTTTTTTTTTTTTTTTCTTTTGGGACTGGCTCTCACTCTGTTGCCCAGGCTGGAGTGCAGTGGTGCAATCTCGGCTCACTGCAACCTCTGACTCCCGGGTTCAAGTAATTCTCCTGCCTCCGCCCCCTGAGTAGCCTAGTAGCTGGGACTACAGGAACCCACCACTATGCCCAGCTAATTTTGTATTTTTAGTAGAGCCAGGGGTTTCACCAAGTTGGAAATGCCAGTCTGGAACTCCTGACCACAGGTGATCCACCCGTCTCGGCCTCCCAAAGTGCTGGGATTACAGGCGTGAGCCACCATGCCCGGCCGAACATAGTCTTACCTTTAAGTGACTGTCATGGCTGAGGCGTGTGCATTTTTTTTCAGGTAATACATGTTTTTGTTTGGAAACATGTGAAACTTATTAATATTAATTGGTTCATTGTCCTGAAATATGGCATAAGATTTTGATTTCATAAGTGGAGTCACTGCAGAAGGCTCCCTGCTCTTCAAAGCAGCCATAGTAGCATTGTGGAGCCATGCCCCTCTCAGTGCTAAAAGAAGGAATCTCCCTGTCAAAGAGTTCTAGAGATTCAATCTCAGGAGCTGCTTGGAAACTTTCTACAGCAATGCTCAAGCCAGGTCCATATGGGCATAACCAAACCTGATACAATCAGAAGGCAAGAAAGAAAACAGCCATGCTTTCTTTTTGTGATAAAATTCCATCTCCTAATAGTAATGTGCTGAAGGTACATTAAATTCAAGGAGATCAGATTTACTGCTAATTAAAGAGTTTATAACAACTAGGCATGTTATACAGGTGGCTCACACCTGTAATCCTAGCACTTTGGGAGGCCAAGATTGTCAGATCACTTTGAGCTCAGGAATTCAAGATCAGCCTGGGCGACATGGCAAAACCCCCCTCTCTACAAAAGAAATACAAAAATGAGCTAGGTGTGGTGGCTTGTGCCTGTGGTCCCAGCTACTTGGGAAGCCAAGGCTGGAGAATTATTTGAGCCGGGAAGCAGAAGTTGCAGTGAGCTGAGATAGTGCCACTGCACTCCAGCCTGGGCAACAGAGTGAGATTCTATGTCATAAATAAATAAATAAGTCGTTTATAACAGGAAATATTCCATAATAATAGCTTACTATTTCTCCCAGAATATATATTCTGAGACTGCATATATGTGTGTATGAGGCGGTTAAGCTCATGTGTAAGCTGTGGATTAAGACACGGATTCAAATCCATTTCTGCCATTTATAAACTGTGTGACTGCAGGCAAATTGCTTAACCTTACCAGGACTTGGTTTCCTAATTTACAGAACTGTTATAAAGATTAAATGCAACATGTTCTTAAAAGTGCTTATTAATAGAATATTTGGCACAAAGCAAGTGTTCTATAAATTATAGCTAATATAGGCCAGGCGCGGTGGCTCACGCCTGTAATACCAGAACTTTGGGAGGCCGAGGCAGGCGGATTGCCTAAGCTTGGGAGTTCACAATCAGCCTGGCTAACATGGTGAAACCCCGTCTCTACTAAAATACAAAAAATTAGCCAGGCATGACAGCATGCGCCTGTAGTCTCAGGTACTCCGGAGGCTGAGGCAGGAGAATTGCTTGAACCCGGGAGGCAGGGGTTGCAGTGAGCTGAGATCGTGCCACTGCAGTCTAGCCTGGGTGACAGGGTTAGACTCCTAAAAACATGATAGCTAATATCATTGTTAAATAGCTCAAATGCTGAGAATGTGGAAGGACAGGAAAAAAGTTCATTCAGGCTGTGTAAAATTGAGGTATCAAAATTATTAAGCTGGTGCAAAAGTAATTGCAGTTTTTACCATGACTTTCAATATTGTGACCAACCATATGCTGATGCTTTCCTTTAAAAAAAAATAATTTTTATTTATTTATTTTGAGACAGGGTCTTACTCTGTCACCCAGGCTGGAATGCAGTGGCACAATCTCAGCTCACTGCAACCTCCACCTCCCAGGCTCAGGAATCCTCCCACCTCAGCCTCTCAAGTAACTGGACTACAGGCATGCGCCACCACGCCCTGCTAACTCTCATTTTTTGTAGAGACAAGGTCTGACTATGTTGCCCAGGCTGGTCTCAAGCTCCTTAACTCAAGTGATCCTACCACCTTCACCTCCCAAAGTGCTGGGGTTACAGGTGTGTGTCACTGTGTCCATCCTGCCTGTCTGTCTTTCTCTCTCTCTCTCTCCCCCTGCCCCCTCTTTCTCTCTCTCTCTCCTTTCTTTCTCTCTCTTTCTCTCTTTCCCTCTCACTCTCTCTCTCTCTCTTTCTCTCTTTCCCTCTTTCTCTCTTTCTTTCTTTCTTTTCAAAATTTTTTTTGCAGAGACGGGGTATCTCACCATGTTGCCCAGGCTGGTCTCTAGCTCCTGGGCTCAAGTGATCTGCCTGCCTTGGCCTCCCAAAGTGCTGGGATTACAGGCATAAGCCACCGTGCCTGGATGATTACTTCTTAATTTAAGAGCGTCTTCAATTTTCTTAATGATTAATTTGATGTAAATTTACAGCTTCCAAAAAACTACTTTTTTTTTTTTTTTTTTTTTTTGAGACGGAGTTTTGCTCTTATTGCCCAGGTTGGAGTGCAATGGTGCCATCTCAGCTCACTGCAACCTCCGCCTCCCAGGTTCAAGCAATTCTCCTGTCTCAGCCTCCCAAGTAGCTGGGATTACAGTCATGCACCAGCACGCCCAGCTAATTTTGTATTTATAGTACAGATGGGTTTCTCCATGTTGGTCAGGCTGGTCTTGAACTCCCGACCTCAGGTGATCCACCCTCCTCAGCCTCCCAAAGTGCTGGGATTACAGGCGTAAGCCACTGTGCCCGGCCAAAACTGCTATTTTCATTTCAAGTGTAATTACCTTAAAAAGATAACTTCAATATTAACAATTCAGGTCTCCTAATTTTCTAAAACCTATGAGAATTTTCTGGGATGGACGATCTTAGGAAGGATCACTTTTGGCTGAGAAACACGAAATAATTTTGTTGCACTTTAAAAGTGTTCTGTCATAATTTAACTAGTTAATATTAACCTTGTTTTACTTTATAAAAAGTAGTTACTGGCCGGGCGCGGTGGCTCAAGCCTATAATCCCAGCACTTTGGGAGGCCGAGACGGGTGGATCACGAGGTCAGGAGATCGAGACCATCCTGGCTAACACGGTGAAACCCCGTCTCTACTAAAAAATACAAAAAACTAGCCGGGCGTGGTGGCGGGCGCCTGTAGTCCCAGCTACTCCGGAGGCTGAGGCAGGAGAATGGTGGGAACCCGGGAGGCAGAGCTTGCGGTGAGCTGAGATCCGGCCACTGCACTCCAGCCCGGGTGGCAGAGTGAGACTCCATCTCAAAAAAAAAAAAAAAAAGTAGTTACTGAGTGCCTGTATTTTTATAACATTACACCAGTGCAGTCTGTGTACGGTGAAGAGGAAGATATATTAAATAATGTGAAAAACATATATATGAACAAATATTAGGTATAAATATTGTGTGTGTATGTATGTGTGAAAAGAAATAAATGACTAATTGAATTGCTTAAGTTTTAATAGAAAAATAACATTTAGGATGAAATTTTATTATTGTCTCTCTACTCTCTTCCCTCTCTAATAGATATTCCAATTAACATATGTCCCATTTTCATTGGCATGTGATGAAAAGTTCTTGCTTATTTGACATTTCCAGTAGGTTACTGTAGTGTTTTATTAGAATATATGTCCCTGGTACTAATTAGGTCTTAACCCTTTCAAGCCTTTGAAGTTAATCCTTCTATCTGCAGAATAGGATCAGAGGGTGTCTGCACCACCGAGCTCCATCCAGAAAGGTTCCAAGTTATAAAAGACCTCATTATTTTCTTTGATTAGAAATCACTAATTTGGCCGGGTGCAGTGGCTCATGCCTATAATCCTAGCACTTTGAGAGGCGAAGGTGGGCGGATCTTTTGAGGCCAGGACTTTGTCTAAGACCAGCCAACACAGCAAAACCCTGGGCCAACACAGCAAAACCCTGTCTCTACTAAAAATACAAAACTTAGCCAACCATGGTGGTGGGCATCTATAATCCCAGCTACTCCAGAGGCTGAAGCACGAGAATTGCTTGAACACCAGGAGGCAGAGGTTGCAGTGAGCCAAGATCACACCAAGTGACCCAGGCTGCACTCCAGCCTAGGCGACAGAGTGAGATTCTGTCTCAAAGAAAAAAATAAAAATTAAAAAATTATTAATATCGTTCCTATTTTACTTCCTTATAGGCAACTAAATGTTAATTAAATGTATTTTGAAATAAGTAAAAATATCGTTAACTCAACAGAGGATTAATTTACATTCCTACAATAAAAACTCTTTGCCTAGAATCTATAAACCAAGGTAGTGTTGGCCATGTTCCTGGTGGGTCTGCAGATTTAAGAGAAATCCTTGGAGTGTGCGGTCAGGTCAGCAGCAGGGGCTTTTGGTATACCAGAAACCACGCTAAAACCCCTAGGAGAAAAGCACTGGCTCTACAACGTCTTAGAAAGTCTCAAATAGAAACCAGATAGCATGGCCCTTCACTTCTATATATATTAATTTATGCAGTGAATATTTGTCAAGTGTACACCAGACTTATTTGAAGAATCTAAGAGTTTTCTGTATGTAGCTTCTATCGTGCTTTGGGGCAAGGGGTTTGGGGTTAGACCTGGGTTCTAGCACCAGCCTTACTACTGACTAGAGCAAGTTACTGAAGCTTCAGGAACCTAGATTTCCTTACTGTGAGATTGGTACAATCATATCTATTTCATAAAATGATTGCGAACATTAAGTTTGGAGAATGTCTGCACATTGCCCAGCCTAGTTCCTAAGTATATATTAGTTCCTGTCCTTCCCTTTTTGAAAATATCTGAAGTGCTTTTCAAGTCAGTTAAACACTCAGCCAGGTGCAGTGGTTCACACCTGTAGTGCCAGCTACTTCGGAGGCTGAGGTGGGAGGATTGCTTGAGTCCAGGAGTTTGAGATCAGCCTGGGTAACACAGCAAGACCCCATCTCAGAAAAAAAAATAAAAGAATGTTAAAGCCTAGCGGGGGAGGCAGTGTGTAAACACAGGAGAAATTCCTGAGTTATGTGTCTTCTCCATGGTGCTGTGATTTAGTTGATATGTTTCCATCTTCCTCAGGTTTCTAGAGAGGAAGGATCTCCCCAGCTGACTTCAGCAAGGCCATCTCCTGCCCAGAGAAACAGTCAGCCTAGCAGTTCTGCCATGATCAGCGTGCTTCGAACGGGTGGAGCCCTCAGAAACATCTGGACTGATCACCAGATCAGGCAAGCCTTGTTTCCCAGCCGGCGGTCCCCGCAGGAGAATGAGGATGACGAAGATGATTATCAGATGTTCGTGCCGTCCTTTTCCTCCTCAGATCTGAACTCTACCCGACTATGTGAAGACAGCACTTCTAGTCGCCCTTGCAGCTGGCACATGGGACAGATGGAGTCCACAGAGACCTCCAGCTCTGGTCACAGGATTGTCAGGCGGGCCAGCAGTGCTGGGGAGAGCAACACGTGCCCTCCTGAAATAGGAACTAGTGACAGAACTAGGGAACTGCAGAACGGCCCCAAAACAGGAGGGCAGGAGGAAATGGCTCCCTTTGGGTCATCCATCGAGTTGACTATTGATGACATTGACCATGTCTATGATAACATCAGTTATGAGGACTTAAAACTAATGGTTGCTAAGCGGGAAGAAGCTGAATCCACTCCCTCTAAATCAGCCAGGGACTCCATTCGCCCCAAGAGCATCCCAGAGTTAGCCTTCACAAAGAGGCAAGCTGGCCACAGTCAGGGCTCTCTTTATGCACAAAAAGATGGCGCTCTCTCAGGTGGAGAGGCATCCAGCCAAAGCACGCATGAACTCCAAGCGGTTGAGGAGAACATCTATGACACCATAGGGCTCCCAGATCCTCCGTCGCTGGGTTTTAAGTGCAGCAGCCTAAAGCGTGCAAAGCGGAGCACCTTTTTGGGACTGGAGGCTGACTTCGTGTGCTGTGACAGCCTGAGGCCGTTTGTTTCCCAAGACAGCCTCCAGTTCAGTGAGGACGAAGCCCCTTACCATCAGGCCATCCCCGATCATGATTATCTGAGTTTGCTGTACGACTCTCCCAGCTGTAACTTGTCTATGCCTGATAAGCCTGTATCTGATAAACTGTCTGAAGAAGTAGATGAAATCTGGAATGACCTGGAAAATTACATCAAGAAAAACGAAGACAAGGCCAGAGACCGTCTCCTGGCAGCATTTCCTGTGAGCAAGGATGATGTGCCAGACAGGCTGTACGCAGAGAGCACCCCTGAGCTGAGCCGGGAGGCAGGGCGCTCTGTGTCCACACTATCCCTGCCCGAGAGCCAGGCTCTCCTCACGCCTGTGAAGAACAGAGTCGGCAGAGCCAGCCATGCCAACTGCCCCTTTGAGGAAGACCTGATTTCTAAAGAAGGCTCTTTTATGAGCCTTAACCGGCTTTCTCTAGCCAGTGAATTGCCCCTCATGGACAATCCCTATGACCTGGCCAACAGTGGCCTGTCTCAAACAGACCCAGAAAACCCTGACCTGGGGATGGAGGCCACAGATAAGACAAAAAGCAGGGTGTTTATGATGGCTCGGCAGTACAGTCAGAAGATTAAGAAGGCAAATCAACTTTTAAAAGTGAGAAGTCCGGAGTTGGAGCAGCCGCCGGCCAGTCAGCATCAGAAATCCGTGCACAAAGACCTGGCTGCCATCTTGGAAGAGAAGAAGCAAGGAGGGCCCGCCATTGGTATGTGCACCCTGCCCTTCTTCCTTCTCCAAAGTAAGAGGGGAGAGCAGTTTTCAGATTTCAGATGTCCTTTAAAAGGACACACCTGTGAGAACACTGACACGCTTTGTCATCTCAAAGTAAGACCACAAACAAAGCCATCCTGGCCTTTCCCACATCACCCCCTATGAATTACGTACACTGTAGCATGATTTGGCCTCAGCGGGTGGTGGTGTGCATGTAACATCGTAACTACAGAGATAATATTTTAAGGAAGAGTTTTCTCTAAGGTAATCTAAAGTATGAAAAAAGCAATCAGTTTTAGCTTAACTGTGATATCTCCAATTTTTCCAGTACATCAGTAATTTCTTAGGAGGAGGAGGGGTGTGTGTAATCTTCTAAGGTTTGGAAGCATATAGAATAACATTGTTTCTTGCTTCAGGATCTCGACAAAAATGCCAACTCATGCTAACAAAAAGAGGGTTTTTTTTTTTTTTTCTACTTTTTTTTTTTTTTTTTTTGGAGACAGGATCTCAGTGTCACCCAGACTGGAATACAATGACATAATCACAGCTCAGTGCAGCCTCAGCCTCCCCAGACTCAAGCAATCCTCCCACCTCAGCCTCCTGAGGAATGGGGACCAGAGGCACTAACCACCACGCCCAGCTACTTTTTAAATTTTTTGTAGAGAAAGGGTTTCACCATGTTGCCCAGGCTGATCTCAACTCCTGGGTTCAAACAGTCCTCTTGCCTCAGCCTCCCAAAGTGCTGGGATTACAGGCGTGAACCACCATGCCAGCCATTATACTTTCCTTAGTTGCTCACGCTATAAATCAGTTGTTTTCTCACATATTTCCATTACTACTCAGTTTTGTGTTTTTTTTTTTTTTTTTTTGAGATAGGGTCTGGCTCTGTCACCCAGGCAGGAGTGCAGTAGCATGAACATGGCTTACTACAGCCTCTGCCTCCTGGGCTCAGGTGATCCTCCCACCTCAGCCTCTCTAGTAGCTGGGACTACAGGCGTGCACCACCATGCCCTGCTAGTTTTTTTTTTTTGGTAGTTTTTTTGTGGAGATGGGATTTTATCATATTGCCCAGGTTGCTCTCAAACTCCTGGGCTCAAGTGACCCTCCCACCTTGGCCTCCCAAAGTGCTAGGAGTACAGGCGTGAGCCACCACACCTGGCCTAGTACTCGATTTTTTAAAATAGATGCTGTAATGCATTCAACACTATCTCATTTAGTATTTTCATATATGCTTCTGAGTTTAATGCTTTAGTTAGACTCCTTTGTGGAGCACTACTAAACCAGAATCTTCAGTGTGATATTGTAGGATGAGGACTATGGGAATGAGATGCTCATGGTTAGGCCTTTTTGAAGGCCAAAATTTAGCACTGATCTCTGGGGAAGAGCCTACGTGTGAATAAAGCCCCTGATTGTCATGGAAAGAAAAGTCCAAGAGTAGTGGCTCTCGCCTGAGGAGCTTTTACCTCCAGGTGCAGAGAGATTTCTGACTACAGGCTCAGGAATATGCATTTCAAATAGTATGCCCTTTTCATCATATTTTAAGAAATCCTGCCCCAGATTTTCTAACAAAGGACCACCTTGGCATCAAATGAGAGGAGTCTATTCTGTAATTAGAAGTGAAAGCTGGGTGATGGCTTAGTGTCAGGACAAGCATTGATCATCAGCTTCATTAGCACGTTGGGGCAGGTTGATGCCACTAACTATTAAATGCTGTCTTTGGGATTGACTTATTGACATCCATGGAAACTGAAGTATAGGAAAGGGATATCCAAATCTTAAATGAATCCACAAGTTACGTAACAAGAATCTGTAGGGAACTTTGTTTTTTTTTTAAATTTTGAGAATATTTAAGAATTGTCTAAAGTTTAAATCTTCAGTACAATTTCTTAACAGATAGGGAAATGAAGTCCTGGAATTGATGCCTGAAGGATTTCGCAGAGTCTGAGTTATTTTTAATCAAATGAAGGTTTTGTATGCATGTGAGACCAGAATGCATGTATTTTTCTCCTTGCCGTGATGCGCTACGAGTAATTCAAGTCCCTATTCTGATGCTAGCGTTTGCTAAGCTGGTTTGCTGTTACAAGGAAAGTGACTGAGTTCCAGCTGCAGGAGGACAATTTTGGTGGGGCAGGGGAATATATATGGCCTTAGAAACAGTTGTATATTGGCAATTGCAAGCACTAAGTCTGGGTTGGGGCTCCTCAGAATAAGAGAAAATATAATGCTAGAGTTTTTTATGATGATGGCTTATGCCCACAGACTATCATTGAGAAAGGAGTAATTCTCTGGGGCAGGTTGTTTTGAATATGGACCATCTGTTAAAATACAAAGCTCCAATCTTGACAGAAGCATGTCCTTTGATACCAAATCATTAGGGCCTATGACTACCCTAAATAGTCTTCTTTTTTACCCACCTTTTAAGTATTAAATGATTTCACATTGGGGTTTTCTTTTCACTTCTGGTTGGCTCTCCTTTTTGTTTTGCCTGCTGGTGTGTCTTGGGATGCCTCAGGATCTTTTCTCAGCTTTGCGTCTGGGTCCTTTCTTGACATGGTGGGCTCCTGTCGACATTCTCCCCAGCAAAGAGGAGGAAATCTCTCCAGAGTCATCTTCTGAGAGTGCTGTCTTCCCCGCCATCTGGCAGGGGCACGTCCCTAGGACCTGACGAGTTATATCCACACCTCTTCCAGCTGGGTGATCGAGACCACTTCCTGTGCCCACTAGGCTTTCCATCAGTTGACATGATGACTCCTTTTCTCTTTCTTGTTTATCTGGGCACAGGACGTCGTAATCGAATGGACCGATTCTCCAGACTTCTCCGTGTGGGCCTTGCCGCTTTGCCAGGAGCTTGCTCTCGGTGCTGTGCGGAAGGAGGAGCACCTTATTCACCTGCTGAAACTCTCGAGCATCTTTATTGAACTCTCTAGCCGGGGTCTCCAGGCCCCGGGTCAGATTTCTGCCTATAAATCACCCAACCAGGTCCAGTTGCTCCCACATCTTAGAGCCTGTCATAGCACGCTGGTCATCTTGTTCCACCAGACCTCCCTCCTGATGGTCTTTGACAGCAAGGAGGCCTTTGGGTTTCTGGGTTTTTTGGTGATGTTTCACATGGGAGAAAACTCCATACAGGCTTGAGAAATTGTCCTCCTTGTGTAGAGTAGGGAAGGCACAATTTTATGCTTTTGTCTGCATCTCGAGCAACATCAGAAACATTAATTTTAATCCTCTGTCTGGAGGATTAAAATGTTTGATATTTCCCTTGGCAAAGATTATTCTAAATTTTTGTCTGAGATCATAAGAACTCCAACTTTCAGATCTCAAAAAAGGCAGTAAACCGGAGACATTCTTGCAATTGTCATGTAATCATAACGTATATGTTCTATACAAGCTGTTAATACTAGAACTAAGGATATGGGGGAGCCTCAACTCAGCTAATACGAAGCTTTTTAGGCCAGAGGTGTCATCTCAGACTCACTGTTTCCTATACATCTGGCTAATAGAATCTGTTTAATTATAGCTGGAGCTCTGGAAGCTTGTTTCTTGTTCACATAGATGTCACACAAGCTGTAGACTCTCTTAGAAGGTCAAGTTGAAACAAACAAAAAACCCCCTTAGATCAGCAGGTGCAGTGACTCACACCTGTATTACCTACTAGTGAGATACCTTTTATTCAAAATTGATAAATGGTCAACTCTATCATCCAAAGATAAACTGTACCCATGATGAGTTATCCATGGGAAGCATTTTAGCTGTCTTCTTGCTTCCCCTTTTTCTGCTATGACCTGGAATATGCATCCATTTTTAAAACTAGGCTTAAAATAAAAGGAGGAGGCTGGGCACAGTGGCTCACACCTATAATCCCAGCACTTTGGGAGGCTGAGGTGGGCAGATCACTTGAGGTCAGGAGGTCTAACAAAGGACCACCTTGGCATCAAATGAGAGCAGTCTATTCTGTAATTAGAAGTGAAAGCTGGGTGATGGCTTAGTGTCAGGACACTGCCTGGTCAACATGGTAAAACCACGTCTCTACTAAAAATACAAAGAATTAGCCAGGTGTGGTGCTGGGCGCCTGTAATCCCAGCTACTCTGGAGGCTGAAGCAGCAGAATCGCCTGAACCCAGGAAGCAGAAGTTGCAGAGAGCTGAGATTGCACCACTGCATTCCAGCCAGGGCAACAGAGCAAGACTCTGTCTCAAAAAAATCAGAACAATAAGTAAATCAAACAATAATTAAAATAAGAGATAATAAGAGAAGTCAGAACAATAAGTAAAATAAAGGAGGGAGTGAAAAAAATATCTGAGTAATGAATTAGTTATTGAGACCAGTTTCTGTCTAGAACTATGCTAGGTGCTATATGGGGAGTTGAACGAAATGTACAGCATTGTTCTCCCAGACCAAAAGCTCAGAGGCCAGGCGGGGTGGCTCACACATGTAATCCTAGCACTTTGGGAGGCCAAAGCAGGAGGATCGCTTGAGCTCAGGAGTTTGTAACCAGCCTGGATAACATAGCAAGACTCGATCTCTACAAAAAATCTAAAAATTTTAAGTTTCCAGGCACAGTGGCTCATGCCTATAGTCCCAGGTACTCAGGAGGCTGAGGCAAGAGGATTATTTGAGCCCAGGAGTTTGAGGTTGCAGTGAGTTATGATAATACTACTCTACTCCAGCCTGGCTCACAGAATAAGACCCTGTCTCAAAAAAGAAAAGAAAAGCTCAGGGACTAATAAAGTAACTTTCATAAAATAGCCAAGTGCAGTGACTTACACCTGTAATCCCAGCACTTTGGGAGGCCAAGGCCGATGGATCACTTGAGGCCAGGAGTTCCAGACCAGCTTGGCTAACATGGCAAAACCCTGCCTCTACTATAAATACAAAAATTAGCCAGGCATGGTGGTGCGCGCCTATAGTCCCAGCTACTAGGGAGGCTGAGGCAGGAGAATTACTTGAACCTGGGAGATGGAGGTTGCAGTGAGCCGAGATTGTGCCACTGCACCCCAGCCTGGGCAATAGAGTGAGACTTTGTCTCAAAAAATAAAATAAAATAAAATAAAATGAAAATAAAGTAACCTACATAAAATAATTAGCAACACAGGAATACAAATTGTGTGTGTGGGCACACAGGCAACAGCTAGGTACACACTATATAGGACTTCAGAGAAGAGAAATCAGAAAATGATTCAGGTAAGGAGAAGGATAGGGCTTATGGAGAATCTTGAGAGATGGGTAGGACTTGATTAAGCAAAGGTCAAGGAGCGTATAATAAGGAAGACAAAGGCCTGGGAAATACTGTGGATATTTTAGATGATATGTGATTTCAGATTATCTGGGCTAAAGTCAAGATCTGATTGTTCTTACAAGACTTGATGGTTAAATTTTGATACTGGAAGAGTTTGTTTGAATTTTTAAAGTTCTGCTACATTTTCCAAAATTGTTGTCTTCTTGGAATCTTGTAGAAGTTCAAAGCCTTCCTGATACAGCTGTGGGATCAGGCTCAGGGCTATACCGTATGTGAGAATGACTTGAGCAGACCATCTACCTTTCAGGCAGGTCTGCTAACTAATGACTATATTAAAGGCCCGGCTGCTTTTGATTGGGTTTCATAGTTAATGAAATATTATAGGTTTCAGGATGGCCACCATGGGCACACTGGTGTCTGTGGAGACTTTTACACTCTTTCTCTTAAGATATTGCTAAACCCTAGTTAGTATTAAGAGTCTTTACTGCGCCTTTTAAGGAATCATTTCTCAAATTTTCATAACTAGAAATTTCAACACTAATAATCTCTGTTCTTCCAAGGAATTTGGAGTTGAAAACTCAAAGGATCTGAGTATAGGTGTGGAATGAGAAGTTAGACTATTTACCTTGATCACAGGGAATAGGGGTGAGGGATTGGGATTACAATTAAAGGTCAAACAATAACAGGTTGTTTTCTCTCCTCATAGAAGATAGACTCAAAAGAAATGGCAAAACTCACCTAAATGAGTATTTATTAATAGTTTAAGTTCGAGAAATAGTTTACTGATAACACATCATTAAAAATGTAAATAGCTTAAAGAAGAAGAAGAAAACAGTATTAACTGCTGGTTGTCATATATAGGATACATTTCCTTCACAGAGATTGTGTCAATGTGGTCTGAGCAAGACACAGGATGCATTAGAGGAAGCTTGTCCAACCCATGGCCCACAGGCTGCATGCAGCCCAGGACAGCTTTGAATGTGGCCCAACACAAATTTGTAAACTGTCTTAAAACATTAAGGGTTTTTTTGTTTTGTTTTGTTTTGTTTTTGCGATTTTTAAAAAGCTCATCAGCTATCACTACTGTTAGTGTATTTTATGTGTTCCCCAAGACAGTTCTTCCTCCAGTGTCTCCTGGGGAAGCCAAAAGATTGGACACCCCTGCATTAGAGTTTTTTGACTCTAGGGTGGTTGTGCAGGTACCTGGATTGGGGAGGGTGGCAGATCTTGAAACTGACATCTCTGGGCTCCCATCTTAAATTATTTCTAGCCAAAGAGAATCTCCTACCCATAGCATGGTTAGTGTATTAATATTTAGAGATATCTGTACTCAGAATCAGGGCAAAGGGGAGAATGGACTTGTGGCTTAATTTTATGTGGCAAAAGCTTTTGTGGAAGTAACTGTTAGGTCCTATTCTTGAACCAATAGTAGAGGGCATTAGATTATAGAGTACATGCACAGACGGTTCCTTCTTAATGTTTTGGCGGCCTAGGCTTTAGTGCTCTGCTTCTTGGGGATGTGAAATGAGATGTGAGTTAGTCAATACATGTGGTTTTGAAGCACTTGAGGGGAGAACTTTCCTTAGTAGACATTGGTTCCCCAGACAATGGCGGTGGAGGGCTGTCTCGAAGCAAAAAGTGCAGGAACAGCCAGGAGCCAACTCCTCTAGGAGCAGTTGTCTGAGAGCAAAGAAGAATGATCAGAAGCCAGGGGTAGCTATTGCATTGTGGATTGTGGTCATGCTGCTTTTTTTTTTTTTTTTTTTTTTTTTTGAGATGGAGTCTCGCTCTGTCACCCAGGCAGGAATGCAGTGGCATGATATCAGCTCACTGCAACCTCCGCCTCCCAGGTTCAAGTGATTCTCTTGCCTCAGCCTCCCAAGTAGCTGGGACTACAGGTGCACACCACCATGCCTGGCTAAATTTTTATATTTTTAGTAGAGATGGGGTGTCACCATGTTGGCCAGGCTGATGTTGAACTCCTGACCTCAAGTGATCCACCTGGTGTGGCCTCCCAAAATGCTAGAATTATAGGCGTGAGCCACCACACCCAGCCCCTGCGATGCTGCTTTTAAACATTGCTTGAATGATTTTTCATTGACCAGGCTGAAGTGCTGACTTTCTTATTTTTATGATGCATGTTTTCAGCACTGACACTGTTTTATGCGTATAAAGAACACTAGAAACTTTCATTCTATATAGTGGACGCTTGCAGACCTACTGTTGAAACAGAATAATGGAGAATTAGATGAAATTAAATGAACTTTTAGGTGGCATTTTTATTTATATTAAACCATGGATTTGTGTGTGTGTGTGTTGCTTAGAGTTCAATGATTACTCATCCTTAAACATCACTTAGTCTTGTCTACTGTCAAAATTTTAAAATATGTTAGTTAGAATATTATTCTCTTATTTTTAATCTTCACATATAGGAATCATCCTGTGTGTATTTACTGTTTCAATATTTGCCTTCCAGGTGCCAGGATTGCTGAGTATTCCCAGTTGTATGACCAGATTGTATTCAGAGAGTCTCCCTTGAAAATGCAGAAGGATGCCTGGGCCAGCCCTCAAGAATCCTCCCTCCTGAGGTCTGCGTCACCTTCCCGGGTCCACCATGGTAGTGAAGATTGGCTTCTGCATTCAACCTATGGTAATGGAGAGTTAGCAGATTTCTGTCTCCCACCAGAGCAAGACTTGAGGTCAAGATATCCCACGTTTGAGATCAATACAAAAAGTACTCCCAGGCAATTGTCCGCAGCTTGCTCTGTGCCTTCTCTTCAAACCTCCGACCCTCTGCCGGGCTCTGTGCAGAGATGCAGCGTGGTAGTAAGTCAGCCCAACAAAGAGAACTGGTGTCAGGACCATCTTTACAACTCCTTAGGTCGGAAAGGGATCAGCACGAAATCTCAGCCTTATCACAGGTCCCAGTCATCTTCCTCTGTCTTGATAAACAAATCCATGGACTCCATCAACTATCCTAGTGACATGGGAAAGCAGCAGCTGCTGTCTTTACACAGAAGTTCAAGGTGTGAGAGTCACCAGGACTTACTGCCAGATATTGCTGACTCGTGTCAACAGGACACTGAAAAACTCTCAGATCTCACACTCCAAGACTCACAGAAAGTTGTGGTGGTCAATAGAAATTTACCCTTAAATGCCCAAATTGCAACACAGAACTATTTTTCCAATTTCAAAGAGACTGATGGAGATGAAGATGACTATGTGGAAATCAAGTCAGAAGAAGATGAGTCAGAGTTGGAGCCATCTCACAATCGTAGAAGGAAATCTGACTCAAAGTTTGTGGATGCTGACTTTTCTGATAATGTCTGCAGCGGCAACACATTGCATTCCTTGAATAGTCCGCGCACTCCAAAAAAGCCTGTTAACAGCAAACCTGAGCTTTCACCATATCTGACACCATATAATGATTCTGACAAACTGAACGACTATCTTTGGAGGGGGCCATCTCCCAATCAACAAAATATTGTCCAGTCTCTAAGGGAAAAATTTCAGTGTCTCAGTTCAAGCAGCTTTGCTTAAGGTTCTTCATAATAACTGCCTGAATCGACTTCTTATTTTGCTCATAAAACATTACAGATACTGATGAGGTGTTTTATGTGTACCAGATTAAAACAATTTTGTAAGAACCAGAGGTGTAAAATATACTTTCTTTTACAGCACAACTTTTTGAAATGGCTGCCAATGCAGCCAGGATTGTACTGTAGCACATGTTGACATCAACAGTATATTTTCTCATGCTGAGTGTCTTCATGTTTCATGTAAGTCAATCTTACTTGAAATTTTTTAGACTTTTAACACGATGGCCATAACCTGACAATAGTGCCCACACATTAAGAATGCAATAATCCTTTCCTATTATCCAGAAGACCCAGGTAGTTTTATCCTGTGACTTAAAGGCAGCAAGGAGACTTTGTCACGTTTTTAAAGGCAACGAAAGCTGTTGAAAGAATTATGCTTATATGTCACATTTTGGTTATATTTGTGGCAAGACCTTAGGATCACGTAAGCCAGAGATCTGTAATTGGTGTGTAGTCTGAGGTGCCCATTTTAGGGTTTTTGTGCTGGTATTCTTTTGTTTCATTTTGATGCAGAAATTGTATGACTGTTAAAAATCAAAATGTAGCAGGACCCATTTTCTGTACGCAAAACCCCTTACCACTATTCCTGGACAAGGCCTAGAGAATGAGCTGCTCATCATGTTTATGTATAATTTCTGGGGTGAAATGAATGATTTCCTTAATGACTTAGAGAAAACCAAGGTCAATAAAATGCAGATTGACTTAACTATTAGAATAGATGAGCTGGGCGCGGTGGCTCACACCTGTAATCCCAGCACTTTGGGAGAGCGAGGGGGGCAGATCACGAGATCAAGAGATCAAGACCATCCTGGCCAACATGGTGAAACCCCGTCTCTACTAAAAATACAAAAAAAAATAGCCGAGCATGGTGGCACCTGCCTGTAGTCCCAGCTACTCGGGAGGCTGAGGCAGGGGAATCCCTTGAACCCGAGAGGTGGAGGTTGCAATGAGCCAAGATGATGCCATTACATTCCAGTCTGGTGACACAACGGGACTCCATCTCAAAAAAAAAAAAAAAGATGGGATGACGTCTGGGAACCATTTGATTACCTCTTCAAATGACAGACAGTTGAAAGAGAAAAAACAAAACTGAAATCCCACCAGACCGTATTGTGTGCCTGTTTCTAATCAATACAAAGTTAAGTATGAGCTAAAATCAGACAAAGCACTTTAAACTTACCCTTTCCAGAGCAGCTTTGCACATGCACCCTCCCGAGTTTGGGATTCTGCCAAATGACCTCCTTGATCCTGGCCCTGAGGAGTCATTGGCTGCAGGAATGGGGCAAGAATCTATTTCCTAAACCACACATAACATGGGAGCCTTTTTTCATTGTTTTCAGGTATATAAAAGAATGACATCTTTGGTTACTAGGTGCTGACTAACACCTTTTATGTTCTGACCATTTGTGACATTTCAATGTGACACTGTATACTAATTTAACTCCTTAGGCAACAAAAAAACAAAAATAAGACATTTTGAATAAAAAGCAAAATCAAAGAAGCTAAAAAGAAAAATGAAGGCAGATAAATTGTGACTTTATAAACATATTCGATTTTATTGAAGACTGCAGTTAATGCAGCAAGAATGCTTTCTCAAGCGGTGGCCTTTGTATTCTCATTTTAATCAGGTGTACATTCTACAGCTTCTCGACCATGCTCTTAGTTTCTATTTTAAAAGATACAATAATATATGTAGGGAAAGGGGCCTGGGCTCTTCATTTAAAGGGTAAGCAGTAATATTGGGTAAGTGACATAATTCTTTCTCTTTGTAAGTCCTATGCCTCTTTTTCTTAACTGTAAAACATAAAATATGAGCATTTTTATCTTACAAATAGGTACCTAAGGCATTTGATTTTCTTTTTAAATAACAAAAAATAACCCAAGTTTCTTGCTTCTCCAAAATATTCTTCTTACAGCTTATAAAGGAAAGTCCACATTGAATAGCATGGTCTGGAAACATTCCTTCTTTATTGTCTTTATTTGAACATGATATGAGTTTTCAAGATGAAACAATCAAAAATAAGTACCACAAGAAAGTTTTTTTTGTTTGTTTGTTTTGTTTGTTTCTTGAGACCAAGTCTCACTCTTGGCCCAAGCTGGAGTACAATCTTGGCTCACTGCAACCTCCACCTCCCCGGTTCCAGCGATTCTCCTGCCTCAGCCTCTTGAGTAGCTGGGATTACAGGTGCCCACCACCACACCTGGCTAATTTTTGTGTTGTTAGTAGAGACGGGGTTTCATCATGTTGGCCAGGCTGGTCTCGAACTTGTGACCTCATGATCCATCTGCCTCGGCCTCCCAAATTGCTGGGATTACAGGCATGAGCCACTGCGCCCGGCCAAGAAAGTATGTTCTTAGAGGTGTGTGTAAGTGCATTTGTAGTACCTATGAGCAAAATTACCTGACTCTTGTCCCAGGAAAGCTGTTTCGCATTTTCACTTTTTGGTTGTTGTTACCCGATTCTATATAGTTCATATTATTGCTCTGTCTGACTCTCAGAAATTACTTCTTCACGCCAGTGTCTTGTTGCATGACTTTGATGTCACCCATAGGAATACTCCTCACTGCACGTAAGTGGGTATCTTACTGTATAAAATGTCTACATGGCTTTAGGTTTTAGGACAAATCTAGATTTATAGATCATTTCTGTTGGCCAGGACACAGGTTTTGAGAGCTGTGTGTATATATATAATCATGTTTGTATTTTTTTCCTGAAAGTTATCAATTGCTTTTGTTTAAAATAGTTTGTTTTAGAGGTGGGGTGGGGATGTATATAACAGGGGGAAAAGTTATATGTACTTTAAAGTATGTCAAGTTCTTACTAGTTTCCTGTACTGCAGGTTCAATTTTTTTTTTTTTATGTAAGTTTACTTTTCACTCGCTCTATTCTTTGTGGGAAAAAAAAAATGCATCTAGGAAAACATAGTTTAAATACTGTATATAAGATAATGAAAGTTAGTAATGCCCATTATTTAATAAAGTTTGTAAAGTACAAAGTAATTTATAGCGTGAATTAATGTGTTTTAGAACATCAAGATGTTTCCAAACTACATTTAGCTATAATACTTTGCCTTGCCTTGTGAACTATGGAGAAATTGGTTCAGGGTCACAATGATCTAACTATGTCTCAGTGGCCCATGATGGACCATTTTCTACATCTTTGGATTACTTTTGAAACAGTGAATTTGGTGTCTAGGATTGTTTTTGTTTTCTTGAGAGACAGCTAAATTAAATCAGTTGCTAAATTACCTTTTTAAAAAATTCACAGTAAGTAACAGAAGACAATTTGTTTAACTGTTTTATTATTGAATCAAAGAATTAATATAGCCAGGTGCGGTGGCTCACACCTGTAATCCTAGCACTTTGGGAGGCCGAAGTGGGTGGATCACTTGAGGCCAGGAGTTTGAGACCAGCCTGGCCAACATGGTGAAACCCTGTCTCCACTAAAAATGGATGGTGGTGCATGCCTGTAATCCCAGCTACTCAGGTGGCTGAGGCATGAGAATCACTTGAACTAGGGAGGCAGAGGCTGAAGTGAGCTGAGATCATGTCATTGTGCTCTGACCTGGGTAACACAGACTCTGTCTCCAAAAAAAAAAAAAAAATTACTATAGAAGTTTTTGGCACAAATTGAGGTTTTTTTCATGTAACTTCATGTTAATTTTCTTTAATAGAAAGTTTACAGGGAACAAAAAATATACTGCTATAAGTTGATAATTACAGACACTTTCCAAAGCAACTCTTTCCAAATATAAGTAAAAAGCTCTACCCATTATAATGAAAATGTGGATCACCTGACTTTCCTCACACTGAAGAAACAGCCTTCAGCTTTCAGTGTATTTTAGAGAGAAGAGTTACCAACCTCACATTGAGGAGCCCTCAGATCTGCCTTATCTTCCTGTTCCACCTTGAGGTGGAAAATGGATGGGTTCGCTCCAAGTTCAGTTTAGAGAAACAAATGACAGGAGAAGAACCGTGCCCTGTGTAATGGTAAACATAAATTCAGTCCTTAAAGAAAAATTTTAATGAGCAGGCTTATAATGAGCTATAAATACAGCTGTTGAACATGAATACTTGATAACATTTGTCTCTTAAGTTTCATTTGATGTAAAAACAATAAAAAAATCTGTTTGAAAGAGCAAATGTTACTACTTCAAGAACTCTGAGATCCTCTAATGCTGTATAAGTTTCTCTATCCAGATGGATTGTGATAACTACACTCAATTCTTTTTTTTTTTTTTTTTTTTTTTTTTTGAGACAGGGTCTTACTCTTATCGGCCAGACTGGAGTGCAGTGGCACGATCTCGGCTCACTGAAACCTCTGTCTCCTCGGGTTCAAGCGATTCTCCTACCTCAGCCTCTTGAGTAGCTGGGATTACAGGTATGCGCCACCATGCCCGGCTAATTTTTGTACTACTAGTAGAGACGGGGTTTCACCATATTGGCCAGGCTGGTCTCGAACTCCTGACCCCAGGCGACCCTCCCGCCTCAGCCTCCCAAAGTTCTGGGGTTACAGGCATGAGCCACCATGCCCAGCCTTGTTGGTGTTTTTTTAAAGAGATATGGTCTCACCCAGGCTGGTCGTGAGTTCCTGGCCTCAAGTGATCCTCCTGCCTTGGCCTCCCAAACTGCAGGGATTACAGGCATGAGCTATCATGCCTACCCTTTTTTTCAATGTTTTTGTTTAACAAAATAATATATATATGCTTATGATATATATATATATGAATAATATATATATGCTTATTCCACAGAGATACTGTGGAAATTATGCTGTATTAAAAAGCTTACATGCAAAATATGATTTTACAACCTATATAACTGTAAATAAAATTTGGAATGTCTGGTGTATAGCATATTTGAAAGCTCTTTAACAGAAGATCAAAAATTCATTTTTGATAGAATACTCTAGGCCAGGCACGGTGGCTCACGCCTGTAATCCCAACACTTTGGATCACCTGAGGTCAGGAGTTCGAGACCAGCCTGACCAACATGGGGAAACCCCGTTTCTACTAACAATACAAAAATTAGCTGGGCGTGGTGGTAGGCGCCTATAATGCCAGCTACTTGGGAGGCTGAGGCAGGAGAATTGCTTGAACCCAGGAAGTGGAGGTTGCAGTGAGCCGAAATCTCGCCATTGCACTCCATCCTGGGCAACAAGAGCAAGACTCCATCTTAAAAAGAAAAGAAATAATATTCTAAAATTTAGCACATGCAACCATTGTCTGCTTTGACCAGCTGAGGTAGAAATGGCTTTACCAGCTCCACACACTGCTGGGCAACTTGTAGTGTCCCATACATTTTAATCATTGAATAGAGTTAAAAACATCTGAGCCCAGAGCATGTGAAAAACATATTCAAACCAGATACACAAAGGAGGAAAGTAACAACAGCAAATACATTGCTTTAAAAAAATTCACAGCACACTCAGAAATCCAGTATCAACTTTCTCTAGTGTTCCTATTAGTTAGGTCAGGGGAGGTGGCATTTTGGAAAGACTCTGCACCTTTCCCATCTCATGGCTGATAGAATTCCAGAGACATTTACTCTGCAGATTTCCAGTAACCTTTTAGGCTAAGCATCTATATGGGCACAGGAGGGTGGGGTTATCAGACTCTCCTCAAAATTCCATGTAGACCAGTGCCTGTCCTGGTAATTTGCTTTTGATGATGTGATGAGAGCACAGAGCACCCTAGCATGTGGGGTTGAAGTCAGATAAGGTGGAAGGAAAAGGCCCAGAATGCTGAGATTTTGGGTGCCAAAAAACACACTTGCCGACTTTACAACTGTGGTACACACCCATGGAGCAAATTCCACTTTATGTATCTACAAAAAAGAGTCTTATTTTCCTGACAGTGGCTTATTCACATGCATCATACAATAGGAAAAAAAGACAAGCAGGCAGTTCCACCTCATTGGTTCCAAAACCATGTTTATTCAGCTCAATATAAAACAACAGGGCTTGGATGGTGATCAAATCATCTGCTCTAAGGGGCAAATACAAGCCCCCAGTTTGCCCTCCTGTTTACATAGCAATGTATGCCTCTCCACATAGTTCTCATGGAACCATCAAGACCATGGGGTAAGCAGATTCCTTCTACTAGAGCACAGTTAAGCCAGAGGCTGCAAACTGCTGGCCCAGGGGCTCAATCTGGCTTGGAGACAGTCTCGCACTGTTGCCCAGGCTGGAGTGCAGTGGCGCAATCTCAGCTCACTGCAACCTCCACATTCCGGGCTCAAGCAATTCTCTTGCCTCAGCCTCCCAAATAGCTGGGACTACAGGCACGTGCCATCACGCCTGGCTAATTTTTGTGTTTTCAGTAAAGACAGGGTTTCACCATGTTGCCCAGGCTGGTCTCAAACTCCTGGGCTCAAGTGATCCACCCCTCCTCGGCCTTTCAAAGTGCTGGGATTACAGGCGTGAGCCACCATGCCTGGCCCTAGGCGTGTATAATTTGAAAGGCCTAAGCATGAAATCCAAATTTCCACCTCTTAAAAAAAAAAAAAATGTGGGATGTGTGGACCTGGGTTCTGGTGAGGCCAATGCTGTGAGATCTAAGGAGGGGATCTAAAGGTGAAAGTCACCCTAAAAGGCAGGCACTTGCTTTGACCTTTGGGGGAAATGGTTCCTTTGTGTTTCATTATGGACTTGGTCAACAAATTTAAAGCAGCCGTGGTACACTTGAATACAGATGCTTTAGGTAGAAAATAAGAAATCTCTCTTCTTAAGGTAAAATAAACATATGTCACAAGTCTGTAGAATGTATTGCTGCTTTGGGGGAAGTTTTACACCTGGTCCACTTCCCTAGTTAATACTGTATTATCTGCCTGTCCTCTAGAAGCCTCCAGAGGCTTCAGGTTTGTGATACTAAATCATCTCCGCTCCATTCTCCTTTAATATTATGAATTCACTTGAATTCACTACTATATATACTCTGTTTCCCAAAACACCATCTCTAGGCTCAAACTCCCCTCTTGAGTGCCAGGAGGATTGAAGATTTTTCCTGCAGGACATCTCTACCTGAGTTGTCCGAAACTGATGTCATTTTTCCCCATGTACGACTCCTTTCTTCCTCAGAAGCTCCTCCTCTAGTTTGCAGTCTTTTTGTTGGACTACTGTAACAGTGTCCTAACTGGCTGTCTTACTACGGTCTTCCCCACTTCCTGTCTTTTATTCTGTGTTTTAAACACAGAATAAAATCCTCCAGGGCCAAGCGCGGTGGTTCACACCTGTAATCCCAGCACCTTAGGGGACAGAGGCAGGCAGATCACTTAAGGTCAGGAGTTCGAGACCAGCCTGGCCAACATGGTGAAAACCCATCTCTACTAAAAATACAAAACTTAGCCAGGCTTGGTGGTGCGTGCCGGGAATCCCAGCTATTCAGGAGGCTGAGGCAGGAGAATCTCTTGAACCGAGGAGGCGGAGGTTGCAGTGAGCCGAGATCACACCAGTGCACTCCAGCTTGGGCAACAAAGCGAGACTCCATCTCAAAGGAAAAAAAAAAAAAAATCCTCCACAAAGCCCTCCACAACCTGTCTCTGCCTTTATATGAATAGGAGCTGCTCCCTCTGCCTGCAATACCCTTCCCCTACTATCCAAAGGGAAACCTGCTGAGTCCTCAAAACCCAGCTCAGAAATGATTGCCAAGAACTGTGAGATTTTACCCAGCTTGCAAGCTAACAAGGTAACCTGCATCAGTTTCATAAACACTGGCAGAAGACACAAGACTCCTGGGTAAGAGATGAAGGACATGATTACAGCACAGCCAGCAGTACGAGCTTTACATTTGCATTGCTTCCCCTCGCCGCTCTAGTGTCAGAGCAACCGTGGTTCATTCCACAGCAGAGGACCCCTGAGCTCAGAAATCCCCAAACTTAAAAGAAGCTACTAGCAAATCTGCCAAACCTTTGCCCCTGGAGGAGACATTATCTTTATTCTATGGAGGCAAACAAATCTGCCTTCTGCCCTAAGGAGAGACACTATTTCTATCTTCCAACACTGTATGCTCTATAAATGTACTTGAATTGATAGTCTGGGGTAAAAGAATAATACAAGACGTTAAGAAATACAAAATCAGGAGACCCCTAAAGAATGGTCTCAAAACCATGCTAATTTTGTGACAAAGAAATTTTTTTTTTAATTTTTACACAATATGATTAAGGATGGAGAAAGACTGTTAAACCCAATTGAATGAGAATATACATTGGTATAGAATATTATAAATGAATTTAGCAATATGAACCAGTAACATTAAAAATTCATCCTCTTTGAGCCAGTAATTAGACTTCCGGGAATTTAAGAGAATAAATTCAGCTGCAGTTAAAGATTCATGTATCAAATGTCTCCATGCATGCCTCACCTGTAGTACCATACGCTGGTTGTTATTAATAATAAGACAGATTTTGCCAAGCATTGTTGGTGTCTATGCTACCCATACTCCTAGGGACCAGGCTTGCACCTTCCGGGGCCACGCTTTCCAGCCTAAACAATCAGAAACCAGTCTCAGACTGCACTCCCTGGGAGCTTCGGGAAAAGCTGCATCAAACCCGAGCTTCTCCCCAAGCCAGCAAACTACATGGCTCAGGTAGTCCTTCTGAGAGGTGACAAGGTGCTAGCAGCCCTGGCTCGCTCTCGGAGTCTGCTCTGGCGGCGCTCCTGGAGCCCTTCAGCCCACCGCTGCGCTATGACGGCCCCTCTCTGGGGCTGGCCAGGCCTGAGCCCATTCCCTCTGCTCACGGGGAAGTGTGAAGAGAGAGGCGCGGGCCAGGAGCTGGGCTGCGCCACCGTGCTGGCGGGCTGGCGTGTGTTCCAGGTGAGCGCCGGCGCCTGCTGGGCTTGATAGAAGGCTGAATCCTGTGCGTGGACCGCCATTCCCTCTTCCCGGGATCGTTGGCCACAACAGCAGGTCTCCCTCTCTTTCTTGCTTCCTCTCTTTTCCTTTTGATTGTCTGGAACCAGCTCCCTCTGTACTGTTGGAATGCCCAGGCTTGGTGCCCTAAACTCCCATGGTGAGCACCAGTGAGAGGTGAAGCCTAGGGGCTTCTGGGTCGTGTGGGGACTTGGAGAACTTTTCTGTCTAGCTAAAGGATTGTAAATGCACTAATCAGCACTCTGTCTAGCTAAAGGATTGTAAATGTACCAATCAGTACGCTGTAAAAACGGACCAATCAGCTCTCTGTAAGATGGACCAGTCAGCACTCTGTAAAATGAACCAATCAGTGTTCTGTAAAATGAACCAATCCGTAGGATATGGGCGGGGCCAAATAAGAGACTAAAAGCTGGTCACCAGCACCAGCAGTGGCAACTGGCATGGGTCCATTTAGGTGCTGTGGAGGCTTTGTTCTTTTGCTCTTCACAATAAACCTTGCTGCTGCTCACTCTTTGGGTCTGCACCACCTTTATGAGCTATAACACCATGAAGGTCTGTAGCTTCATTCCTGAAGCCAGGGAGACCACAGACCCACCGGGAGGAAGAAACTCCAGAAACATCTGAACATCAGAAGGAACAAACACCGGACACACCATCTTTAAGAACTGTAACACTCACCGCGAGGGTCCGCAGCTTCATTCTTGAAGTCAGTGAGACCAAGAACCCACCAATTCCAGACACACTTGCTGGGAGACGCAAAGTGTTGGAAATAAATGCTTATTCCCTACTGTCACAGAGAGGAATTCACAATTAGACAAACAGTTTCCTAAACAAGGCGATTTTTACCCTTTGCAGAAAGGTTGGTGCCTGTCAGCAATCCTGCTGGGAGTACCCACAAAGTAAAAAAGATACTAGACTATTTTTGCCTCCCGCCTGAGGTCCCTGTTGCTGTGTCCGGACTCCATTGGCTGGAGCCAGACCTCACCATCTAAACTAAAACCCGATTGGCTAACAGTTCAAAACTTTTTAAAATAGGTAAAGGCAGTGAGGAAGGAAGGAAAAAAAGGAAGTTGCTTATGAAAGGACATAGAAAAGTAATAATATTCCCAAATAAGGGAATCCCAAATAAGCTGCAAGCTGGGATATGCCTGGGCACGTCCAGCACGAATGTTTTGACTAAGGTACAGGGACATAGAAAGTACTACGTGTCTGTGAGCATGTTTAACATAGATACTGAAGTCAGAGTAGGCTTATTCTGTTACATTTGCTACATAAGGCTCAACAGAGTTATTACCATAAAATAAGAAACAGTTAGTTTTGAGAAAAGATATCAATAAGATTTGTGATTTAAAGGGGAAATGTTGAAGAGGAACTTTTGCCTGCTACACAAGGCTTCCTCATTCATTGAAGAGGAAAACTCTTGGTGGGGACAAGAGTGACTTTATTTTAAATACCAATCCACTGACTAATCCTGAGTCTGGGAATGCCTCCAAAATGTTGAGTTGATGTATTATTATTTATGTAGAAACATCCATTCACTGTAAGTTTCCTTCAAAACAACCCTGGTTACTGTTGCAGAAATCATAGGCTGTGACACTGGTAGCCACCTACACATTCCTTCCAGAGCACGTATATTTTTCCCTAAGATAGAAGCCCTGGGTCTAGGGGGTTGTGGTACAGAGATCCACCTATCTTGTAGCTGCCCAAGACCACATTTCTGTTTGTAAGTTTCCTTAATAAATCACCCAAAACCCACACATTGGATTTCTCTGCCTCCTTTGGTTTCCAGGCTCCTTCTGCATTTGGGGGTTACTGTGTATATACAGCCCTTTCACAGAACAAACTCCCATAGAAGTGCAAACTATGTTGACCCTTGTTTTATCCAAGTGTCCTGTCTACCTTTGTAGCCTTCCAGTATTTCCTGGGTCTGTGTCCTTGGCATTTTAGGGGCCACATAAACCACCAGGCTTCACACCATTACTCTGGGTTGCTGCTCCTCTGACCATCCTTCCTGGCTAGTCTTACACCCTGCATTCTCTCTCCTGACCCACCTTCTCACTGCTGCTGTTCTTCCCACATCTCTCCGCATGCTCTGGATCACTTTAAGTTCCATATTGAACAACTCTACATTCCTATATTTTAATGGAAGCAGTTCCCTCAATTCATTTTTTTTTTTTTTTTTTTTTTTTGAGATGGTGTCTCCCTCTGTCACCAGGCTGGAGTGCAGTGGTGCAGTCTCAGCTCACTGCAACCTCCAACTCCCTGGTTCAAGTGATTCTCCTGCCTCAGCCTCCCAAGTAGCTGGGAATACAGGCAAGTGCCACCACACCTGGCTAATTTTTTAGTAGAGACGAGGTTTCACCATGTTGGCCAGGGTGGTCTCAATCTGACCTTGTGATCCGGCCACTTCGGCCTCCCAAAATACTGGGGTTACAGGCATGATCCACCGCATCCGGCCAACTCATTTCTTTTTTAAACTAACACTTAGCTCTTCCTTAAGAATGTTTCTCCTGGGGACCTCTTAAAGGAAGGCTATTCAGCTGATAAGCAACTTCAGCAAAGTCTCAGGATATAAAATCAATGTGCAAAAATCACAAGCATTCCTATACACCAATAACAGACAAACACAGAGCCAAATCACGAGTGAACTGCCATTCACAATTGCTTCAAAGGGAATAAAATACCTAGAAATCCAACTTACAAGGGATGTGAAGGACCTCTTCAAGGAAAACTACAAACCACTGCTCAATGAAATAAAAGAAGACACAAACAAATGGAAGAACATTCCATGCTCATGGATAGGAACAATCAACATCATGAAAATGACCATACTACCCAAGGTAACTTATAGGTTTAATGCCATTCCCATCAAGCTACCAATGACTTTCTTCACAGAACTGGAAAAAACTAAAGTTTATATGGAACCAAAAAAGAGCCTGCATTGCTAAGACAATCCTAAGTCAAAAGAACAAAGCTGGAGGCATCACGCTACCTGACTTCGAACTATACTAGAAGGCTATAGTAACCAAAACAGCATGGTACTTGTACAAAAACAGACATATAGACCAATGGAACAGAACAGAGCCCTCAGAAATAATATCACACATCTACAACCATCTGGTCTTTGGCAAACCTGACAAAAACAAGAAATAGGGAAAGGATTCCCACTTTAATAAATGTTACTGGGAAAACTGGCTAGCCATATGTAGAAAGCTGAAACTGGATCCCTTCCTTACACCTTATACAAAAATTAATTATACAAAAAGATGGATTAAAGAGTTAAATGTTAGACCTAAAACCATAAAAGCCCTAGAAGAAAACCTAGGCAATACCATTCAGGACATAGGCATGGGCAAGGACTTCATGTCTAAAACCAAAAGCAGTGGCAACATAAGCCAAAATTGACAAATGGGATCTAATTAAGCTAAAGAACTTCTGCACAACAAAAGAAACTACCATCAGAGTGAACAGGCACCTTACAGAATGGGAGAAAATTTTTGCAATCAACCCATCTGACAAAGGGCTAATATCCAGAATCTACAAAGAACTTAAACAAATTTACAAGAAAAAATCAAACAACAACATCATAAAGTGGGCGAAGGATATGAACAGACACTTCTCAAAAGAAGACATTTATGCAGCCAGCAGATACATGAAAAAATACTCATCATCAAGGGCCATCAGAGATATGCAAATCAAAACCACAATGAGATACCATCTCACACCAGTTAGAATGGCGATCATTAAAAAGTCAGGAAACAACAGGTGCTGGAGAGGATGTGGAGAAATAGGAACACTTTTACACTGTTGGTGGGACAGTAAACTAGTTCAACCATTGTGGAAGACAGTGTGGCAATTCCTCAAGGATCTAGAACTAGAAGTACCATTTGACTCGGCCATCCCATTACTGAGTATATACCCAAAGGATTATAAATCATGCTGCTATAAAGACACATGCACACGTATGTTTATTGCAGCACTATTCACAATAGCAAAGACTTGGAACCAACCCAGATGTCCATCAATGATAGACTGGATTAAGAAAATGTGGCACATATATATCACGGAATACTATGCAGCCATAAAAAAGGATGAGCTCATGTCCTTTATAGGGACATGGATGAAGCTGGAAACCATCATTCTGAGCAAACTATCACAAGGACAGAAAACCAAACAGCATGTTCTCACTCGTAGGTGGGAATTGAACAATGAGAACACTTGGACACAGGAAGGGGAACATCACACACCAGGGCCTGTTGTGGGGTGGGGAGATGTGGGAGGGATAGCTTTAGGAGATATACCCAATGTAAATGATGAATTAATGGGTGCAGCACACCAACATGACACATGTATACATGTGTAACAAACCTGCACATTGTGCACATGTATCCTAGAACTTAAAGTATAATAATAAAAATAAAAATAAAATTTAAAAAAAAGGGAAGGCTATTCATTCTCCCACAATACAACATCTCAAGTTCAAGAGGTGGAGTCAGTGCTTCATGGATTCATGCTGTGGCTGGAGACCATTCCTTCTCCGCCCTCATGAATGAATGAACTATTGCATGGTGGCTATTTGGAATGCAAATCTTTTTTTCCTCTCTCTTTTTTTTTAGACGAAGTTTTGCTCTTGTTGCCCAAGCTGGAGTGCAATGGCTCTATCTCGACTCACTGCAACTTCTGCCTCCCGGGTGCAAGCAATTCTCCTGCCTCAGTCTCCCCAGTAGCTGGGGTGCAAGCAATTCTCCTGCCTCAGTCTCCCCAGTAGCTGGGATTACAGGCAGATGCCATGACGCCCAGCTAATTTTTGTATTGTTAGTAGAGAGACGGTTTTACCATGTTAGTTAGGGTGGTTTCTTACTCCTGACCTCAGGTGATTCGCCCACCTCAGCCTCCCAAAGTGTTGGGATTACAGACATGAGCCACTGTGCCCAGCCTGGAATGCAAATCTTTGTGTCACCTGACTCCTATCATCCATTGACCTTCTTACCAATTGACCTCATTCAGTGAAGGTGAGCCCACAGCTCAGAGTCAGTTTTCTTATCCTATACTCTCTACCCCTATATACTACTACCATCCTGAAAATATCTAGAAAATCCGTATTTGCTGGATATTTCGATGGATGACCTACCCAACATCTAGCCCCTTATTTTCTTCACTTGCTCATGGCCAGTGACCTTCACCTGCATTCACTTTAACCACTGTACAAAACAACAGAGGGCTTCGTTGTAAACGACGGAAATTGACTCTAGCGAACTTAGATCACCAATTTGAGATGTTTCTCCACCTCCTTCTTGATTGTTAAGATGGTGGTAAAATGCACATAAAATTTGCCATCTTAACCATTTTTAAATATACAGTTCAGTGGCATTAAGTGCATTCACAAAGGTGACATGAACTCCAGAGAATATGCCGCTTGCAGCTTTGATGATTGTATCAACGGTGTTAAGTCTCCCCGTGGCTGCAGGAGCAGCTGCAGCTAATTATACTTACAGGGCCTATGTGCCTTTCCCACCCTTAATTCGGGCAGTTACATGGGTAGATAATCCTATTAAAGTATATGTTAATAAAAGTGCATGGGTATCTGGCCCCACGGATGATCGTGGCCCTGCCCAACCCGAGGAAGAAGGAATGATGATGAATATTTCCACTGGGTATCGTTATCCTCCTATTCGCCTAGGGAGAGCACCGGGATGCTTAATGCCTGCAACCCAGAATTGGTTGGTAGAAGTACCTACTATCAGTGCCACCAGTGGATTTACTTATCACATGGTAAGTGGAATGTCACTCAGGCCACAGGTAAATTATTTGCAGGACCCTTCTTATCAAAGATCATTAAAGTCTAGGCCTAAAGGGAAGCCTTGCCCCAAAGAAATTCCCAAAGAATCAAAAGGCCCAGGAGTTCTAGTTGGAGAAGAATGGGTGGCTGATAGTGCGGCGATATTACAAAACGATGAATTTGGAACCATTATAGATTGCGCACCTCGAGGTCAATTCTACCGCATTTGCACAGGACAAACTCAATCGTGTCCCAGCGCACATGTGAGTCCAACTGTGAACAGTGACTTAACAGAAGGTTTAGATACAAATAAGTACAAAACATTAGAGTCTCTCTACCCTTGGGAATGGGGTGAAAAGCGAATCTCATCACCTCGAACAAAGTTAGTCCTGTTACTGGTCCTGAGAACCCGGAACTTTGGAAGCTTACTGTGGCCTCACACCACACTAGAATTTGGTCTGGAAAACAAGCTATAAAAACAAGAGACCATAAGCCATCGTATACTATCGACCTAAATTCCACTCTGATAATTCCTTTGCAAAGTTGTGTAAAGCCCCCTTATATGCTAGTTGTTGGTAAAATAGTTATTAACCCAGATTCCCAAACTATAACCTGTGAAAATTGTAGACTGTTTGCTTGCATTGATTCAACTTTTAATTGGCAGCACTGTATTCTACTAGTGAGAGCATGAGAGGGACATGGATCCCTGTGTCCCTGGACCGACCATGGGAGACTTTGCCATCCATGCATATTTTGACTGAAGTATTAAAAGTCGTTCTAAATAGATCCAAAAGATTCATTTTTACTTTGATTGCAGTGATTATGGGATTAATTGCAGTCACAGCTATGGCCACTGTGGCAGGAGTTGCATTGCACTCTTCTGTTCAAACAGTACACTTTGTTAACAATTGGCAAAATATTCTATGAGATTGTGGAATTCACAACCTGGTATTGATCAAAAAGTTGGCAGATCAGATTAATGATCTTAGACAAAATGTCATTTGGATGGGAGATAGGCTCATGAGCTTGGAACATCGTTTTCAGTTACAGTGTGACTGGAATACGTCAGATTTTTTTACTACACCCCAAGCCTATAACGAGTCTGAGCATCCCTGGGACATGGTTAGATGCCATCTACAAGGAAGAGAAGATAATCTTACTTTAGACATTTCAAAATTAAAAGAACAAATTGTTTGAGGCATCAAAAGCCCGTTTAAATTTGGTGCCAGGAACTGAGGCAATCGCAGAAGCTGCTGATGGCCTCACAAATCTTAACCCGGTCACCTGGGTTAAAACTATCAGAAGTTCCACTATTGTAAATCTCGTATTAATCCTGGTGTGCCTGTTCTGTCTGCTGTTAGTTTGCAGGTGTACCCAGCATCTCCGAAGAGATGGCGACCATCGAGAATGGGCCATGATGATGATGGCGGTTTTGTCAAAAAGAAAAGGGGGAAATGTGGGGAAAAGAAAGAGATCAAATTGTTGCTGTGTCTATGTAGAAAAGGAAGACATAAGAAACTCCATTTTGATCTGCACTAAGAAAAATTGTTCTGCTTTGAGATGCTGTTAATCTGTAACTTTAGCCCCAACCCTGTGCTCACAAAAACATGTGCTGTGTTGAATCAAGGTTTAGTGGACTTAGGGCTGTGCAGGATGTGCCTTGTTAACAATATGTTTGCAGGCAGCATGCCTGGTAAAAGTCATCACCATTCTCCATTCTCTATTAACCAGGGACACAATGCACTGCAAAAAGCTGCAGGGACCTCTGCCTAAGAAAGCCTGGGTATTGTCCAAGGTCTCCCCCGACAGAGACAGCCTGAGATATGGCCTTGTGGGAAAGGAAAGACATTACATCCCCCAGCCTGACATTCGTGAAGGGTCTGTGCTGAGGAGGAGTAGTGAAAGAGGGAGGCCTCTTTGCAGTTCAGATAAGGGGAAAGTTTCTGTCTCCTGCTCGTCCCTGGGAATGAAATGTCTCAGTGTAAAGCTGACCATGAGATAGGAGAAAACCACCCTGTGGCTAGAGGTGAGATACGCTGGCAGCAATACTGCTGTGTTACTCTTTGCTACACTGAGATGTTTGTGTAAAGGGAAACATAAATCTAGCCTACATGCACATCCAGGCACAGTACCTTTCCTTGACTACTCATGATGTAATGGCTTACTAGGTGCCAAAGGAAGTTTATGGCTATCAGACAACTGCCTGCTTAGATACCAGGCACTACTCTTTGAGGGACCAGTGCTTCAAATATGAACGTGTGCAGCCCTCAACCCTGCCACTTTTATTCCAGAGGATGGGGAACCAATCGGGCATGACTGTCAACAAATTATAGTCCAGACTTATGCTGCCTGAGATGATCTCTTAGAAGTCCCCTTAGCTAATCCTGACCCTAACCTATATACCGATGGAATTTCATTTGTGGAGAACGGGATACGAAGGGCAGGTTATGCCATAGTTAGTGATGTAACCGTGCTGGAAAGTAAGCCTCTTGCCCTAGGGACCAGCACCCATTTAGGAGAACTAGTGACACGTACCCAAGCCTTAGAACTGGGAAAGGGAAAAAGAATAAATATGTATACAGATAGCAAGTATACTTATCTAATCCTACATGCCCATGCTGCAATATGGAAAGAAAGGGAGTCCCTAACCTCTGGGGGAACCCCCATTAAATACCACAAGGAAATCATGGAGTTATTGCACATGGTGCAAAAACCCAAGGAGGTGGCAGTCTTACACTGCCAAAGCCATCAAAAGGGGAAGGAGAGGGGAGAACAGCAGCATAAGTGGCTAGCAGAGGCAGGGAAAGACCAGCAGAAAGGAAAGAGAAAGAGAAAGTCAGAGAGAGAGACAGAGAGAGGAAGAGACAGAGACAAAGAGGGAGTCAGAAAGAGAGAGACAAAGAAGTCAAAGAGAAAGAAAGAGAGATGGAAGTAGTAAAGAAAAAAACAGTATGCCCTATTCCTTTAAGAGCCAGGGTACATTTAAAACCTATAATTGATCATTGAAGGTCTTCTCTGTAACCCTATAACACACCAATATCACCTTGTCAGTGTAAACAAGGGCGTAACCTGAAAGCACTGAGGCCACTGACAACCCGTAGCCTTCCAATCAAAAATCCTTAACCCAGCAGGTTTCCTAACAGGGGATCTAAATCTTAATTAATTACCCATACAAAGGTCCAACCAGATCTAGGAGGAACTCCCTTCAGGACAGGAGGATAGATGGTTCCTCCCCTGGCAATTAAGGAAAAAAGACACAATGGGTATTCAGTAAATAAGGAAACTCTTATAGAAGCAGAGTTAGGAAAATTGCCTAGTAATTGGTCTGCTCAAATGTGCCAGTTGTTTGTACTCAGCCAAACCTTAAGATACTTACAGAATCAGGAAGGAGCCATCTATACCAATTCTAAGTTAATATGGGCTGAACAAGGTCTTACTAATAGCAAAGAATAATTGAAATCCCAAACTTACAAGGTTTTCAACAAAAGTAAAGTTTGCTAAAAGTCAACAGTGTAAACATATATTATCCTAACTTCTAACCTTGTGGAAATCAGACCCTATCAGTACCCCTCAAAGCTCAAGTCTGTCAGTGCAGAACCATACAACTAATACCCCTACTTATAGGGTTAGGGATGGCTACTGCTGCAGGAACCAGAATAGCCAGTTTATCTACTTCATTATCCTACTACCACACACTCTCAAAGGATTTCTCAGTTTGCAAGAAGTAACGAAATCTATCCTTACTCTACAATCCCAGATAGACTTTTTGGCAGCAGTGACTCTCCATAACTGCCAAGGCCTAGTCCTCCTCACTGCTGAGAAGAGAGGACTCTGCACCTTCTTAGGGGAAGAGTGTTGTTTTTACACTAACCAGTCAGGGATAGTACAAGATGCTGCCCAGCAATACAGGAAAAAGCTTCTGAAATCAGACAACGCCTTTCAAAGTCTTATACCAATCTCTGGAGTTGGGCAGCATGGCTTCTCCCCTTTCTAGGTCCCATGGTAGCCATCTTGCTCTTACTCGCCTTGGACCCTGTATTTTTAACCTGGTCAAATTTGTTTCCTCTAGAATTGAGGCCATCAAGCTACAGATGGTCTTACAAATGGAACCCCAAATGAGCTCAACTAACAACTTCTATCGAGGACCCCTGGACCAAACTGCTGGCCCTTCCACTGGCCTAAAGTGTTCCTCTGAAGGACACTACAACTGCAGGGTCCCTTCTTCACCCCAATCCAGCAGGAATTAGCTAGAACGGTCATCACCCAATTCCCAGCAGCAGTTGGCGTGTCCTGTTTAGAGGGGGGATTGAGAGGTGACAACGTGCTAGCAGCCCTCGCTCGCTCTCGGCACCTCCTAGGCCTTGGCATATGCTCTGGCTGCACTCGAGGTGCCCTTCAGCCCACTGCAGCGCTTTGAGGGCCCCTCTCCAGGGCTGGCTGAGGCAAGCGCCTCTGCTCATGGGGAAGTGGGAAGAGAGAGGTGTGGGCGGGAGCTGGTGTTGTGTGTGGTGCCTGTGGGTCAGCGTGGATTCCAGGTGAGTGAGGGCTCAGCAAGGCCGGCACTTGGCCCTGGCCAGCACGTGCTGGGCTTGATTGGAGGCTGAATCCCATGTATGGACCACCTTTCCCTCTTTGTGGTATCGTTGGCCACAATAACAGGTCTCCGTCTCTTTCTTGCTTCCCTTCTTTTCCTCTTGATTGTCTGGGATGAGTTGCCTCTGGGCTGCTGGAGTGCCCCAGCTTAGGTGCCGCAAAATCCCACAGTGAATGCCAGTGAGAGGTGAAGCCGGCTGCGCTTCTGGGTCGTGTGGGTACTTGGAGAACTTTTCTGTCTAGCTAAAGGATTGTAAACGCACCAGTCAGCGCTCTGTAAAATGGACCATTGGTGGGACATGGGTGGGGCCAAATAAGGGAATAAAAGCTGGCCACCTGATCCAGCAGCAGCAACCCACTTGGGTTGCCTTTCACACTGTGAAAGCTTTGTTCTTTTGCTCTTCACAATAAATCTTGCTGCTGGTCACTCTTTGGGTTCGCACTCCTTTATGAGCTGTAACACTCACGGCGAGGGTCTGTGGCTTCACTCCTGAAGCCAGCGAGACCACGAGCCCACCAGAAGGAGGAAACTCCAACACATCTGAACATCTGAAGGAACAGACTCCAGACGCACCATCTTTAAGAGCTGTAACACTCACTGCAAAGGTCTGCAGCTTCACTCCTTAAGTCAGCGAGACCACGAACCCACCTGAAGGAAGAAACTCTAGACACATCTGAACATCTGAAGGAATAAACTCTGGACACACTATCTTTCGGAGCTATAACACTCACCATGAGGGTCGTTGATTTCATTGTTGAAGTCAGCAAGACCGAGAACCCACCGGAAGGAACCAATTCCGGATGCACTGCCCTCCCCACTCGACTGAACAGCTCTCAGTATCTCATATTCATCATGCTCCAGACTTTTGCTCATGTGGTGCCTTCATTTCCAACATTCCCACTTTTCCAACATTGACCTTCCCTTAGCTCAACTGCTAAGGTCTTATATCCAGGTGCCACCTCTTTTGCCTTCTTCAGGAAGCTTTTTTTTTTTTTTGAGACAGGGTTTCACTCTGTTGCCCAGGTTGGAATGCAGTGACACACTCACAGCTCATTGCAGCCTCAATCTCCCAGCTCTGCCAGTAAACAGATGGACCTCTCTGGACCCCAGTTTCCAGAAGTTGAACATCAAGACAATAGCTCTCAATTCCCTACATTTGTTAGGATTGTATGAGGGGTCCTTCCAGTGCTGTCCTAGTATGGTGCTTGGCTAATGGAAAACCAATCTCTGTAACTTGGACTAGTTTTATTCCCACCTTATTTGGGAATTATGGGAATGTAAAGTTATAAGACTGTAAAAATATAAAGTTAACAATCTGACCCTCACTTGGGAATTATAAAATTACAATCTGATATCCACTTTACTTGGAAATTATGGTCAGCTCTCTGTATCCTCAATCAACCCGGGACTGACAATATTTGAAAAAATTAAAAATAATCGTAGAAATAAGAAAGTACAGTGTAACATCTATTTACATAGCGTTTACATTGTATTAGGTATTATAAGTACAGCAGGTCCTGGAATAACATCATTTCATCATTTTGCTCAGTGGTTTTCTTATAATGATGAGGAAATAAATAGATTTCTGGTTGGGTCCACTGTCACGTTTTGTCCATGTCTGTGTGGATTTTCTCTCTGTCTTCCGGTCTCCTGTCACATCCCAAAGCCGTGCAGTGCACTTCAGGTGAAATCGCATCTACATGGTTCGAGTGTAAGTGTGAGTGTGTGGGAGTGCGCCCTGTGAGGCATGGTGTCCTACCCTGCCTGGTGCCCTGAGTTGGAATAAGCCGGTAAAAATCATCTCACTTTTACTAATCTTTATTTTTCTCTAAGCGGGGGGATAGGGAGTGCTTTTTAAAAAGAAAAACTTGTTTTTTTTTTTTTTCTTTGAGACAGACCTGTGCTCTGTCGCCCAGGCTAGAGTACAGTGGCATGATCTTGGCTCACTGCAACCTCTGTCTCCTGGGTTCAAGCGATTGTCCTGCCTCAGCCTCCTGAGTAGCTGGGAATACAGGCACGTGTCACCACACCCAGCCAATTTTCTGTATTTTTAGTTGCGATGGGCTTTCACCATGTTGGCCAAGCTGGTCTTGAACTCCTGGCCTCAAGTGATCTGCCCACCTCAGCCTCCCAAAGTGCTGGGATTATAGGCGTGAGCCAAAAACTTTTCTTAAATGTATGCATGGCTCACACTTATTTCAATGTTTAATATTAGAAGGGTTCCGGTCTTTATTTGTAAGTTTAGGAGCGATTTTGTGACCACAGATATGTTGTAGGAACTTCACTCATATCAATTAGCTTTTGGTCAAACTGGTTTCCTTACAGTCATTTGGCTTAAAGTTTCAGTTTCCAAGAACCCCTCCACAATGTTAGGTGAGGACTTAGGGAATATAGGTGATATGCCAATACTTTTGTTTTTTTTTTCACCAAGGACTTGAGCATCTGTGGACGTGGTTCCCCTGGAGGGGCCCTGGAACCAATCAGGACTATAAAATCCTTTTAAGGTTTTAAGAAGACCATTGTTATCTCTGTGCTCTGAAGAGATAGAGCACTGACGAAGCCCCGCAAGCTCACCGAGATTAAGTGCCCCTGCCTAAAGTTACAAAGCCTCTTATCCTCAGGCCACCTCCAGTACAGTAAATCCAAGCCCTTCCGTCTAAACTTGCGGCCCTGAGTACCAAGGGTCACCTCAGCCTTTCAGGCTGAAGGGAGGGAGGCAAAGTCTCAGGGCAGGGTCTGAGCCTCATTCCGCACCCCACCCTCTGTCTGGTACAGCCAACCAAACCAAAGTGCCCCAAGCCGTGACATCCCGGCCAGCGGCTCCCAGGCCCCCGCCCTCCGCACGTCACGGCCGCCGGGTGCAGTGCCCCCTAGGGGTCCCTGCGGACGAGGAGGAAGCGCCAGGTTCTTCCAGCCGCCGCCAGCTCGCCTGGCACGCGCCACGCCGCCCTCGGCAGCCGCAGCTCCGTGTCCCCTGAGGACCCGCCGCCTCGCGCCATGGGCACGCGCCTGCCGCTCGTCCTGCGCCAGCTCCGCCGCCCGCCCCATCCCCCGGGCCCGCCGCTCCGCCTCCGTGTGCCCTGTCGCGCCAGCAGCGGCGGCGGCGGCGGCGGCGGCGGCGGCAGCGGTAGCCGGGAGGACCTGCTTGGACAGCGGCGGCTGCTGGATGGCCAGGCCCGGAGCAGCCGCAGCCCCGGCGGCCGAACGCCCGCGGCGCGGGACTCGATCGTCAGGTGAGTGTCGGGTCTGGCCCCTGGCTCGGTCTCCAGCGGCTGCGGCCCCGACCCAGTAGCGGAGCGCCCGGGGCCGCGGTGGGGAGCGGGGCGCGGGGCTGCGAGTGTTTGGTGCCAACTCGTTAGGGGCGCCGGGCAGTGTGTCGGGAAATGCGGGCTTGGGGACTGCGGCCGGGCGCGCTGGCGGAGAACCGGGGATCCAGGACCCGACCCGGCCCGCAGCGCAGGCGGGCGTGGGCATCCCCGATGGACGCCCAGCGGCACGGACCGCACGCCCGACTCCACGTGCGCAGCCGGCCGGCGGCTCTGATGCAATGGCGCCGGGCGCGACCCAGACGGTAAAGGGGCGGTGCGGCTGCGGCGGAAACCGGGGGAGGGGGCGAGAAGGAGGAGGAGGGCGGGGCTGCGGCTCCGCGCGCCGGCTGGCCTGGGGTTCGGGGCGGGCAAGCGGGGCTCGGAAGAGGCGGGCTCGGGCCCAGCGCCGCCCGCACGAACCTCCTTGGTGTTGTGCGCCCCTCCCCGCGTGCCGCCCCTCCCCGCGCGCCGTCCCTCCTGCGGGGCTGGGGTCTGTGGCTGACGTCCGCTTTTCCCGGAACGGCAAAGGTGGAGCCGGGCCTCTGGGGCAGCCGCCGGGGTAGTCGGAGAGGTCTCAGCGCTGGTTTCCAGCTCCGTCTTGCAGCGCGCAGGGAGTCCCCGCGCAGCTGAGTTTGCAGGGTTCTCTGCGGACCCAGAGCGAACTGGGAGCCCTGGACCGGGCCGTTCCCGTCCCAGTCCCAGCCCCTGGGCCCCAGCCTTCCCCGCCCTCGCCGAGAGGGGCGCCCAGGTCTCGGGCCTTGCAGGGCGAGCCCCTCGGGACAACGTGGAGGTGGCGAGAAAGCCCCTTCCGCCTGCCTCCGAACTGAGATTAGGAACGAATTCCAGGATGCAGTTTCCCCAGCAAGCGACCCACCTCCTCCATTCACATCCTCTTCCCTTTCCCTCTAGCCTTTTTTCTTAAGGTCATTGCCTGCTTGCCTTTCTTTCTGCCTTTCCTTCCTCCCTCTGCTCTCCCATTTTCCTCCCCACTTCCCTTCTCCCCTGCCTCAGTAGTAAAATACGTTTCCTAGGCTCTTTATTATGTGGCGGATGATTTTAAGGGGGCGTTCATTTAGTTTGCCTTGTTCTCTGTCTTCTTTTTCTTTTTGTTTTAGAAATGGAATCTCCCTCTGTTGCTCAGGCTGGAGTTCAGTGGGCAGCCTCCGCCTCCTGGGCTCAAGCGATCCTCCCACCTTAGCCACCAGAGTAACTGGGACCACAGGTGTGCGCTCCCATGCCCGGATAATTGTATTTTTGTAGAGGCAGGGTCTCACTCTGTTACCAAGGCTGGTCTTGAACTCCTGGGCTCAAGTCATCGTCCCTGCCCCCAAAGCGCTGGTATTAATTACACGCCAGGTCATTAGGTTTTAACCTGCACGTTGCTGAGACTCGTCTTACCAGTTAGTCTGAGGCCAGGATAGGCGGCAAAAAACACCCCCTCCCGTCATGTTGTTTTATTTTCTAGGTTACCTGAAACTTCCTTGTTTGCTCATTTCTTGTCTGTCTCACCCACCTGGAATATGAGCTTCGTGAAAGACAGCTGTCTCTTTGGTGTTATATCCTAGGTCCTGGAGAGAGTGCCCAGCATGTAATAGGCATTTGTGAAATGGTTACAGAAGGAATGCATCAAGATGTGGGGTCATCTGTGGGTTTTATTCATACTTTTTTTTTTTTTTTTGAGACGGAGTCTTGCTCTGTCGCCCAGGCTGGAGTACAATGGCACGATCTTGGCTCACCGCACCTCCACCTCCCAGGTTCAAGGGATTCTCCTGCTTCAGCCTCCCGAGTAGCTAGGATTACAGGAGCGCGCCAGCACGCCTGGCTAATTTTTGTATTTTGAGTAGAGACAGGATGTCTCACCATGGTGGCCAGGCTGGTCCCGAACTCCTGACCTCAGGTGATCCGACTGCCTCGGCCTCCCAAAATGTTGGGATTACAGGCATGACCCATCAGGCCTGGCCTATTCATGCATACTTTTAGGTTTAAAGCCATGACTGCCTTAGAGATGAGTAGAGAGGTTAGTCCCTAACCTCTGGGTTCCCCAAACTCAATTCCTTCAGGAAAATGGGAGGAGTAACAGTACCTACCTCAAGGGGTTATGGAAACAATTATGTGAGAGAACACGTGCAAAATACATAGCCCAGGACTGTCACATACAAGACAAGTTCCTCAAGAAATGGTGGCTGTTACTTTTTGTTGAGATGGAATCTCACTCTGTCGCCCAGGCTGGAATGCAGTGGCACAATCTCGGCTCACTGCAAGCTCCGTCTCCCGGGTTCAAGTGATTCTTCTGCCTCAGCCTCCTGAGTAGCTGGGATTACAGGTTTGCACCACCATGGCTGGCTAATTTTTGTATTTTTAGTAGAGACGGGGTTTCACCATGTTGGCCAGGCTGGTCTCAAACTCCCGACCTCGTGATCCGCCTGCCTTGTCCTCCCAAAGTGCTGGGATTACAGGTGTGAGTCACCGCGCCCAGCAATATTTTTACAATTCACTAAGCCAGGGGTCCGCAGACTTTTTGTATAATGGGCCAGATAGTAAATATTTTAGGTTTAGTCAGCCTAGAGGCAAAATCAAAATTATTAGTAGGTACATTTATAACGAAAGAAAAGACAAATTTAGGCCAGGCTCCATGGTTCATGCCTGTAATCCCAGCACTTTGAGAGGCCAAAGTGGTATGATCACATTCCCAGGAGTTCAAGACCAGCCTGGGCAACATAGTGAGACAACCATCTCTACAAAAAATTTTGAAAAATTAACTGGGCATGGTGCATGCCTGTAGTCTCAGCTACTCAGAAGGCTGAGGCAGGAGGGTCACTTGAGCCCAGGAGGTTAAGGCTGCAGTGAGTGAAGTTTGCACTACTGCACTCCAGCCTGGGCAATGGAGTGAGACCTTTTTATTTTTTATTTTTGCAATTAAGTATTTTTAATTAAGGTATGTACATTTTTTAGACATAATGCTATCGCACACTTAATAGATGGCAGTATAGGGTAAACATAACTTTTATTTTTATTTTACTCTAAGTTCTGGGAAACTTGTGCAGAACGTGCAGGTTTGTTACATGTTTGTTACATGGGTATACATGTGCCATGGTGGTTTGCTGCACCTATCAACCTGTCATCTAGGTTTTAAGCCCTGCATGCATTAGGTATTTGTCCTAATGCTCTCCCTACCCTTTCCCCCACCCTCTGACAGACCCCGCTGTGTGATGTTCCCCTCCCTATGTCCATGTGTTCTTGTTGTTCAGCTCCCACTTATGAGTGAGAACATGTGGTGTTTGGTTTTCTGTTCCTGTGTTAGTTTGCTGAGGATGATGGTTTCCAGCTTCTTCCATGTCCCTGTAGAGGACATGAACTCGTCCTTTTTTATGGCTGCAATTTTATTTTTGTAGAGATGAGGTCTCACTATGTTGGCTAGGCTGGTCTCAAACTCCTGGGTTCAAGTGATCGTTCTGCCTCAGCCTCCCAAAGTGCACAGATTACAGGCTTGAGCCACCGCGCCTGGCTATATTGTACCTTTCAATTGAGTTATGTGCATGGTTTACTAAAACTCTCTAGCCCTGAATTGATTCCCCGAGGATTGGAGCAAAGTGGGTGGGGGCGTGAGTCAGCTAGAAGTCACCTGGAATAGAGATCCAGGAGCTGAAGTGTATTAGGTCAGAAAAGTTAAAGAATGAGCTCCCTCAAAAGCATAGTGACCTGTTGTTCCTGGTGATGGGACTAGATGACCATAATCCCTCAGCCTCCACACCGAGCTAATTTTTGTATTTTTAGTAGAGCAGGGTTTCACCATGTTGGCCAGGCTAGTCTCGAACTCCTGACCTCAAGTGATCCACCCACCTCGGCCTCCCAAAGTCTTGGGATTACGAGCATGAGCCACTGCCCCTGGCCAGTAATAATACATTCCGTATAATATTCACAGTAATGGTGAAAATAACAAAGCTGCTGCTGATGGCTTAGTTCTGAGTTTTAGCTACACATGGCAGCCTAGCTAGAGAGCTCACATTCCTTCCCACTGTCCTCAAAGTGGAAGCTCACAAGGCCATTTTTCTCCTCCAGGGACATGAAAATCTCTGATTGGAAACATTTATGCTACTTTTTGGATTTATTGAGCCTAATTACTCCTTTTTCTTTCTCGCTTTGTTTGTCACTGTAGGAATGAGTAACCCCAAAGAATGAAACATTACACATATAACAAGTTGTGGTGAGCATGAACCTATTTTGTGTTATTAGCTGGGGTGGTAATAGCGTTGAACTCCTTTACACACCTGTACAGGCACACCTAAGATATTGTGCCTTCAGTTGCAGACCACTGCAATAAGGGGAATATCGCAGTAAAACGAGTCACACAAATTTTGTAGTTTCCCAGTGCATACAAAAGTTATGTTTAGACAATACTGTAGCCTATTAAGTATGCAATAGCTTTTTGCCTTAAAAAAACCCATAGATAAGGCCGGGTGCTGTGGCTCATGACTGTAATCCCAGCACTTTGGGAGGCTGAAGCGGGCAGACCACTAGGTCAGGAGTTCGAGACCAGTCTGGCTAGCGTAGTGAAACTCCGTCTCTACTAAAAACACAAAAATTAGCCGGGCATGGTGGTGTGCGCCTGTAGTCTCAGCTACTTGGAAGGCTGAGGCAGGAGAATCACTTGAACCCAGGAAGTGGAGGTTGTGGGGAGGCTCACCACTGCACTCCAACCTGAGTAACAGAATGAGACTCTGTCTCAAAAAAAAAAAAAAAAAAAACTTACAGATATATATACCTGAATTTAAAAATACTTTATTGCCAAGAAATGCCAGTGAGCTGGTGGGGGATTGTGCCTAGATATTGTTGATGGTTATTGACTGATCAGGGTGACTGCTAAAGGTTAGGGTGGCTGTGGCAGTTTCTTAAAGTAAGACAATGAGGTTTGTTGCACTGATGGAACTCTCTTTCATGGAAGATTTCTCTGTAGTACTGCATGCTACAGAGAAAATGGTAACATTTTACCCACAGTAGGACTTCTTTCAAAATGGGCATCAATCCTTTCAAACCTTGCAACTGCTTTACCAAGTACTTGATACCAACTACTGTAATCTTTTTTTTTTTTTTGAGATGGAGTCTTGCTCTGTCACCCGGGGTGATTGCAGTGCTGAGATCGTGGCTCACTGCAACCTCCGCCTTTCGGGTTCAAGTGATTCTCCTGCCTCAGCCTCCTGAGCAACTGGGACTATAGGTGCATGCCATCACACCTGGCTAATTTTTGTAGTTTTAGTAGAGACGGGGTTTCACCATATTGGCCAGGCTGATCTTGAACTCCTGACCTCGTGATCTGCCCTCTTCAGCCTCCCAAATTGCTGGGATTACAGGTGTGAGCCACCGCGCCTGGCCTAACTACTATAATTTTATAAATCCTTTGTTGTTATTTTATTTTATTTTATTTTATTTTATTTTATTTTATTTTTTGAGATAGAGTCTCATTCTTTCACCCAGGCTGGAGTGCAGTGGTGCGATCTCTGCTCACTGCAACCTCTGCCTCCCGGGTTCAATAAATTCTCCTGCTTCAGCCTCCCGAGTAGCTGGGATTATAGACATGTACCACCATGCCCTGCTAATTTTTTTGTTTTTAGTAGAGACGGGGTTTCACCATGTTGGCCAGGCTGGTCTCCAACTCCTGACCTTGTGATCCGCCCACCTCGGCCTCCCAAAATGCTGGGATTACAGGCGTGAGCCACTGCGCCCAGCCTAATAAGGCTGTTTTCTTATCATTTGTGTGTCTACGGGAGTAGCACTTTTAAATTTCTTCAATAGCTTTTCCTTCACATTCACAGCTTGGCTGTTTGGCACAAGAGGCCTAGCTTTTGACTTGTCTTGTCTTGGTTTTCAACACGCCCTCCTCACTAAGTTTAATTATTTCTAGGTTTTTATTTAAAGTGAGAGACCTACTACTCTTCACTTGAACACTTAGAGGCTATTGTAGTTACTTATTGTCCTAATTTCAATACTGTTGTTTCTCAGAGAATAGGGAGGCCAGAGGAGTGGGAGAGAGAAGGGGCAACAGCCAGTCCAGTGAAGCAGTCAGAACACACACCATCATGAACCATCATGGCCACGGTTCAGCCAACACAATTACAATAGTAACATCAAAGATCGTCAGTCACACATCACCGTAACAAACATACTAAAAATGAAAAAGTTTGAAAGCAAGAATTATCAAAATGTGAACGAAGCGAGCAGATGCCATAGGAAAAATGACTCCCGTAGACTTAAAACACAGGTTACCACAAACTTTCAATTTGTAGAAAAACACAGTATCTGTAAATTGCAATAAAGCAAAGCACAAAAAATGATGTATGCGTATACTTTTTTTTCTATCCACATCCAACCCCCAACCTTTGTTTTGTTTTGTTTTGTTTTGTTTTGTTTTGTTTTGTTTTGTTTGGTAGAGACCAGGTCTTGCTCTCTTGCCCAGGCTGGCCTTGAACTCCTGAGCTCAAGTGATCCTCTCACCTCAGCCTCCCAAAGTGCTAGGATTACTGGCATGAGCCACTGCACCCAGCCCCCACCCCCAACTATTTTAAAAGTCTAATTACTTCTTGATGATTGCCAACTTACCTATAGAAGTGTTCCTTTCAGCCCTGTGAGGTGACTCACCCCGGTAATTCCAGCACTTTGGGAGACTGAGGTGGGCAGATCACAAGGTCAAGAGATCGAGACCACCCTGGCCAACATGATGAAATCCTGTCTCTACTAAAAATACATGGTGGCGTGTGCCTGTAGTCCCAGCTACTTGGGAGACTGAGGCAGGAGAATTGCTTGAACCTGGGAGACGGAGGTTGCAGTGAGCTAAGATCGCGCCACTGCACTCCAGCCTGGCGACAGAGTGAGACTGTCTCAGAAATATAAAAAGAAGTGTTCCTTTCATCAACTCTGAATGGATCAAGACTATGTTCCTGAGAATATTATTGCTGTTAGTATGAATGTTTTTAGTGTTTAAGGGTAGCTTTGGGGCACAGAAAAAAACAAATGTGTACATTTATAAGAAAAAAGGGAAAGAGCCACTGTAGTATACCTGTTTTGCAGATGAGGAAACTGAGGGTCTTAGAAACTATTGCCCATGCTAGTAAACGAAATGTCCAGTACCAGTCCTGGGCCGTATTTCCACTTAGTGTCTCAGAACTACCTGGACTCTATTAAAAATGCGCATTTCTGGGCTCTACTGAGACACGTTGAATCAATCTTTCTGGGGTGAAACACCAGAACCATTATTTTTTTTGAGACAGAGTCTCGCTCTGTCACCCAGCTAGAGTGCAGTGGCACCATCTTGGCTCACTGCAGCCTCCACCTCCCGGCTTCAAGTGATTCTCCTGCCTCAGCCTCCTGAGTAGCTGGGATTGATTACAGGCGTGCACCACCATGGCTGGCTAATTTTTGTATTTTTACTAGAGACAGGGTTTCACCATGTTGGCCAGGATGGTCTTGAACTCCTGACCTCAAGCAATCCATTCACCTTGACCTCCCAAAGCGCTGGGATTACAGGTGTGAGCCGCTGCACCTGGCCCGGAACCTTTATTTTTACCGAACTCTCCAGTGATCTTTATACCATGAGCCGCTTGGGACCCACACTCCAGTGCTTTCCTGGACCCAGACAAAAATAAGAACCTGGCATAGCCAAATTAACAGTCACAACAGGCTGGGAAGAGCATGGCATATGGGCCTCAGTCACCCATTATTGGATGGATGGATTTTAGTGCTTATTTATAAGGTGATTTGTAAACTTTCCCATATGGTCACATTTATTCAGCACAATAATACAATTAATTCCCTGGGAATGAAGTAGCTTTATCCCAAGTGTTTCCAAACAAAACTAACTGAAATGTTCCCAGGTTATAGACAGTTGCCTGCACCCAGTCCATCTGTTCCAACCCAGCTGGCAGTAGAAAGGCTGGTCCTGGTTGTGAGTCTGAGCAGCTCTCTCCTCTAAAGCCCCGTCTGGGAACTACAGTGCCTCCGGTTCCATTTGTCAGCTGTGTCTCTCTGAAAACTGGGGAAAGCTTCCCAGTGCCTTTCTGCTCTTGGCAATGTACTGTTGATGGCATTGCCTGGAACTTCTTCGCCCTGCATTTCTGTTAGGTGCGGTGCAAGACCCTGTCGGAGACTGAAAGCAAAATGTAAAGGTGGTCTTAGCACTGAAGCCTGGGGGCTGCTGTGGCTGCACCTTTGGTCTGTTTTGAAGGGAAAAAGCCAGCACCCAGTGCTCATGTGCTGCTGAGAACATACCACAGGGTGGTGGCGAAGTTAACCTCTGCAGTCGCTCATCCCAGAAGATTCCAGAAAGAGCTGAGCTCCTAACACTTTCTTTCTTTCTTTTTTTTTTTTGATACGGAGTCTTGCTCTGTTGCCCAGGCTGGAGTGCAGCGGCATGATCTCGGCTCACTATAACCTCTGCCTGCCAGATTCAAGCGATTCTCCTGCCTCAGCCTCTTGAGTAGCTGGGATTACAGGTGCCCACCACCATGCCGAGCTAATTTTTGTATTTCTGATAGAGATGAGGTTTCCCCATATTGGCCAGGGTGGTCTCGAACTCCTGACCTTGTGTCCGCCCTCCTTGGCCTCCCAAAGTGCTGGGATTACAGGCATAAGCCACTGTGCCTGGCCTTTTTATTTATTTATTTATTTATTTATTTTTCTTTTTTAAAAAAGAAATTGAGTCTTGCTCTGCCACCCAGGCTGGAGTGCAGTGGTGCAGTCATAGCTTACCACAGCCTCAAACTCATGGGCTCAAGCAGTCCTCCAGCTTCAGCCTCCCAAGTATCTGGGACCACAGGCATGTGCCACCACGCCCAGCTAAATTTTTTATAGAGATGGGATCTTGTTATGTTACCCAGGCTGGTCTCAAACTCCTGGCCTCAAGCAGTCCTCCCGCCTTGGCCTCTCAAAGTCCTGGGACTACAGGTGCATGCCACCATGCCAGGGCTTCTATCACTTTTACCTAGGCCTGCTCACCCCAGGCCGGCACCTTCCTCAGAGGCGGGAGGTGAAGGTGGCTGCTGCTGGGCATATGGGAGGTACAGGTGCAGACTATGTTGTGGATTCTCAGAGGACTGAGAAGCTCTCTCTCTCTCTCCCTAGGAGGCTTTCATAGTGTTACCAAAGTGGGTCTTCAGTGTTTCTGAACTTTCCTCTCCTTCATTTCCTTCCTTACCTGATTCCTTCTTTAAATTCCAGGACCTGGATCTTAATGTTTTTGTCCAACAGCAAGCCCCCTGTCTTCACCCCGCCAATCCCCTGTCTTCACTTCCCTCTTCCCACTTTATTTGCTTTCCCCATGGACCCATACTGAGGGTTTTGGGAGGATGGCAGCGGAGTATGGTGGAGGAAAGGGATTATTTAAAGTAGAAACCCGAAATTTTTATTATAGTAAACTTGGAAAATACAAGAGAAAAATTCACCCCTAGAAAATTATTGTAAACATCTAGTTTGTTTCCCTCTGCATAGTTTAACAACTGGATTGCCACATTTTACCTTGAGTTAGTGTCTTGATTTCATTGTTATGCTGCCTCCCCACTCCATGCTGTACACTTGGAGTGTGTCCTTCTGTGGTCTAGTTATTTTCACTTGGAGGAATGAACTTTCTGAGAAAATGTGTCGTGTCAGTCCTTTCTACTCATTAACCAAGAAATCACAATGTTGTTTTTCTTTCTCAATGTAGAGAAGTCATTCAGAATTCAAAAGAAGTTCTAAGTTTATTGCAAGAAAAAAACCCTGCCTTCAAGCCGGTTCTTGCAATTATCCAGGTAAGCTGAGAACAAGGTTCAGTCCTACTATTTTAGGATGACTTTCAATTAAGAAAATGATTGTATGCAAAAGAGCACCTGCATTTCTTGCCAAAGAGGAGAGGGCTCAGTTGGCAATGCTGTTTTCTTTGGTCTTTTGCTTCTTTGGGGTCGTGGGTGAAGTACTGCTCTGCTTCAGAGTGTCTTCTTGTGTGACTTTTCCTCTCTGAGGTATGAGTAGCTTTCAGAGGTCTAGGAGATAGGCACTTACGTGCATTGCATTACACAGGATATATCGTGGTCCATGTGTGCTCACAAATGCTTACCAAATGTGATTTGAAGGTGCTGGGGGAAAAAGTCCCACTTTGTTTCAATGGAGGCAGATGCTAGATGAAACATGAGTATTTGGTAATCTTTTCACTCTATCTTTTAAAACCTGCCGTAAACTTAATGGGACAAAAGTCATTACCCTGTCAAAAGAACTTTGCATTCCACATATTTCTTTTGGCTGCAGTCCCTGGTTCTGAGCCACAGTTGGCTCCAGTTGCCATCCTGATTGGCACACTTGTGTGATGGCAGGTGCCGAGAAATAACGAGGTGAGCCAAGCCTGGAAGCAAACACAGCCCGACAGTTGGGCTGCTACCGCGGGGCTTGGCATGCACTTAGGTTATCAAAATAGCAGCCTCTGGTTCCATCATGCTGCCGTGCTGCGTATTTCAGGATGACAGAGCTGTGCTCAAGTTACTTACATTCTCTGGGATCTGTATCCACATCTCATTACAAAGAAAGGCAAGTTAGAACAATAGAAAGAAAATTAGATTAGGGCTCGGGCCTCTTGGGAATCTACTGACTCCCTGGCTTTCCATCCAAAAGCAAACGATTTCAACTCCTACCTTTGGTGTTCTCATTTTTTGGCTTCTTTTTGTGATGGGGTCTTGCTCTGTTGCCTGGGCTGGAGTGCAGTGACATAATCTTGGCTCACCACAGCCTTGACCTCCTGGGCTCAAGCAATCCTCCCACCTCAGCCTCCTGAGTAGCTAGGACTGCAGGCACGCACCATCACACCCGGCTAATTTTCGTTTTTTTGTAGAGATGGGGTTTCAGCATGTTGCCCAGGCTGGTCTTGAACTCCTGGGCTCAAGCAGTCCACCGCCTCAGCCTCCCAAAGTGCTGGGATTACAGACATGAGCCACTGTGCCCAGTCAGCATCCTCATTTTTAGAGAGGGAAGCTGGCTATTTTACTATGTATGTCTTCTAATAGGAGGGATATTATTTTCCTTAAAAAAGTGACATAATTTGAAGGCCTGAAGAATTACTCTGTTAAATACTGGCCACGAGTCCCTTTTTATAAGCAGCAAGATTGTTTTTCTGCACCTTCCTTATTATCTTTGTAATTAGATCATCTGTAATCACAAGATTCATCTCTGGATTATCTTTTATGCCTTTTCAAGCTATTTTTATGTTGTTATGTTGTTTTTACTCTCCTAAGGCAGGTGACGACAACTTGATGCAGGAAATCAACCAGAATTTGGCTGAGGAGGTGAGGACTGTTGCTTTTTAAAAACTCATTATAACTTTTAACAATACATTCTCTTATAGTGACGAATAACCTTGTGTTCCTTTTTCAGACTGGTCTGAACATCACTCACATTTGCCTCCCTCCAGATAGCAGTGAAGCCGAGGTAATAATGAAAGAGCTCTAAACTCTTGCTGCTTCTTTCCTCTTAAGACTTAATAGGCCCATGGCATCTCTTAGTGGTAGCTGGGACAGATCTAACCTTTGCTTGTGGCTGAATGTTAGAGGGAAGAGTTCACTTCTTTTCTCTAGGGTAAATGCTTCATGATATCCTTGTTCCTGATCATTTGTATATTTCTACCGAAGACTTGAGCTGCAACTTGTTGAGTTCAGTTGTGTTTCCTCAGCTGTGGTGGCAGCGTCATCTAGTGGAAATTGTCAGGCTGAGGCAAGGAAACTAGACCTCGGGCCACAAATCCCTGTGCCAGGGCCCAGCCCTTCTGTGGTTAGCTTTTCTTCCTACTGGCTTCAGGTGATAGAAAACCTCAAATAATGGAATCTTAAATAACGTACAAGTTTATTTCTCTCTCTCTCTTTTTTTTTTTTGAGATAGAGTTTCACTCTTGTTGCCTAGGCTGGAGCGCAATGGTGCCATCTCAGCTCACTACAACCTCCGCCTCCCAGGTCAAGTGATTCTCCTGCCTCAGCCCCCTGAGTAGCTGGGATTACAGGTGCGTGCCACCACACCCGGCTAATTTTTGTATTTTTAGTAGAGACGGGGTTTCACCATTTTGGCCAGGCTGGTCTTGAACTCCTGACCTTAGGTGATCCACCCGCCTCGGCCTCCTAAAATGTTGGGATTACAGGTGTGAGCCACCGCGCCCGGCTAATTTTTGTATTTTTAGTAGAGACGGGGTTTTACCATTTTGGCCAGGCTGGTCTTGAACTCCTGACCTCAGGTGATCCACCCGCCTCGGCCTCCCAAAGTATTGGGATTACAGGTGTGAGCTACTGTGCCCAGCCTAGAAGTGTATTTTTCTGGGACATGAATAAAGTTTGGAAGTAGGCAGTCCTTGGTTGATGACATCACCAAGTCGTAGGAGCTTGGGCTCCTGTCCCTCTGCTTTGCCACCTTTGTGGTTTGGTTAACAAGCACTTTGTTCTGATTGATCAGTGAGGCCCAGCAGGTCTGCTAGTCATTTGTGAGACAAAGAATGGGAATTTGTAGAGTTTGTATCTGGCCTTGTACTATGTAAACAAGGGGGCATCTGAGTCCTATGGGGAAGGGCAGTTCTTTGCAGTACACAGAGGGCAAGGGGATTTATTAACCTTCCCTCTTTTCAAGGATCACAGGGCTCAGGTAAAGTTCATTGTCATCAACAAGAAAAAGGAAGGACAAAGACAGGTCCCTGCTGTCTTTAAAGACATTTCCTGAAAGTCGCAGTTCTGCATCCATTCAGTTGTCCTCTACCTAGTTGCCTGACCAACTGCAAGGGAGGCTGGGAAGTGTAGTTTTTATACCAGGAAGCCTTAGGTCATTTATTAGCAAGCTAAAAATCAAGAGTTTATTACTAAGAAGAGAAAGGAAACAGTATATTGGGCGATAAGTGTTTGCCACACTTGCCTAAGTGTACAATTGTAGCATTGTACACTTTGTACATTGTAGCATGGTACAAATATGAAGTGTTAAATATGTAACAAATACCTGTGATACCAGCAGTGACAGCATGCAAAGGAGGTTGTTGTTCATTTGCAGGATACCCACTGTCTGCAGTGGAATTTGCTTTTCTTTCTTTCTTTTTTTTTTTTTTGAGATGGAGTCTCGCTCTGTCAGGCTGGAGTACAGTGGTGTAATCTTGGCTCACTACAACCTCTACCTCTCAGGTTCAAGTCATTCTCCTGCCTTAGCCTCCCAAGTAGCTGGGATTACAGGCACCTGCCACCATGCCTGGCTAATTTTTTTGTATTTTTAGTAGAGACACGGTTTCACCATGTTGACCAGGCTGGTCTCAAACTCCTGACCTCAGGTGATGGCCTGCCTCTGCCTCCCAAAGTGCTGGGATTACAGGCTTGAGCCGCCTCGCCCAGCTGCAATTTGCTTTTCTTTAGGTTGTTTTGCCACTGGTTGTTTTGTTTGTTTGTTTGTTTTGAGACGGAGTCTCAGTCTGTCACCCAGGCTGGAGTACAATGGCGCGATCTCCGCTCACTGCAACTTCCACCTCCCATGTTCAAGTGATTCTGCTCCCCGTTCAGCCTTCCAAGTAGCTGGGATTACAGGCACCTGCCATTATGCCTGGCTAATTTTTGCATTTTTGTAGAGATGGGGTTTCACTCTGTTGGCCAGGCTGTTCTTGAACTGCTGACCTCAAGTGATCTACCCTCCCTGGCCTCCCAAAGCGCTGGGATTACAGGCATGAGCCACCTCATCTGACCTTGCCACTGGTATTGATAGCCCTTGATTTTCATTGTTGTTGTTTATAATTGACACATAATAATTGTGCACGTGTGAGGGGTACAGTGTGATGTTTCAGTACTTGGGTATGTTGTATGATGATCGAATCAGGTTAGTTACATTCATCACCTAGAACCTTTATCATTTCTTTGTGGTGATAGCTTCCAAGATCTTTTCTAGCTGTCTTAAAATATACAATACATTGTCATTAGCTATAGTCACCCTACTATGTAATAGAGCACTAGAATTTATTCCTCCTATCTAAGTGTAACTTTGTACCTACTGATTGACCAACCTCTCCCCATTTTCCCTCCTCCATCCCTCTCCAGCCTCTGGTAACCTCCATTCTGTTCTCTATTTCTATGAGATCAACTTTCCTAGATTACACATGTAAGTGACATCCTATGGTATTTGCCTTTCTGCACCTGGCTTATTTCACTTCAGGTTATGTCCTCCAGGTTCATTCATGTTGCCACAAATGACAGGATTTCGTTCCTTTTTATGGTTGAATGATATTCCGTTGTGTATACAAACCACACTTTCTTTGTCCTCCATTAATGGGTACTTGGATTGGTTCCATCTCTTGGCTACTGTGAATAGTGCTGTAATAAACACGGAAATGCAGATGGCTTCTCAGCATAGTCGCTTCAGTTCCCGTGCATATATACCTAGTGGTGGGAATGGCTGGGTCATATGATAGTTTTTTTTTAATTTTGTGAGGAATCTTCATACTGTTTTCTCTAATGGCTGTATTAATCTGCATTCCCACCAACAGTGTGTACAAGCTCCCCTTTCCACATATCCTCGCCAGCATTTGTTATTGTGATTTTTGATAATAGCCATTCTAGCTTGATATCTCATTGTCATTTTGATTTGCATTTCCCTGATAATTAATGGTGTTGAGTGTTTTGTCATATACCTGCAGGCCATTTGTATGTCCTTTGGAAGATGGCTGTTCACATCTTTTGCCCATGAATGTTTTCAGTTTGATTTAATCCCAGTTGTGTATTTTTGCTTTCGTTGCCTATTTTGTTGAGGTCGTATCCAAAAAAATCTTGTTCAGACCAATGTCATGAAGCATTTCCTCTATGTTTTCTTCTAGAAGTTTTATTGTTTGAGACCTTATATTAAGTCTTTAATTCATTTTAAGTTGAATTTCTTAGAAGGTGAGCAACGAGGGCCTTGTTTCATTCTTCTGTGTGTGTATATCCAGTTTTCCCAGCGCTATTTATTGAAGAGTCTCTCTTTCCACAATGTGTGTTCTTAGCACCTTTGCCTTGACTTATTTTTTGACAAGGAATCATTTATTCCCTATTTTTCTTTGGGAAAATTCTAATAGAGTGAATTTGTATGGCATTGTATTAAAAAAGAATAAGTACCTCAATGTATTAATTAAGATTTGTATTGACATTTGTTGCTTCTACCAAATGCTTGGTACAGGTGACAACAGTTTCTTCACTTCATTCTGGTCTCTGCTTGGATATTGTGGCCTCTGACCACCCCTCCACCCATTACTCTGTTAGCCTTTTGCCCCACTGAACCTTTATTTTTCTGCATGTCCTTTATTCTTTCCAGTGATTTTATTATTATTATTACAATTTGGAAGGGAGGAACTTCCCTTCTCCACTAGAGTGTAAGATCCACGAGGACAGTTTTGTTTATAGCTGTATTTCCTTTACTTAGAACTGATACAGAGTAGGTGGTCAAACCATTTGTTGAATGAATGAAAGAATGCTGAATGAATGAAACAAAGCTTTCTTTCTGATTTTGTACCTCAAATGGTTTCCCCTGCCCCTAACAGGTAGTGATTTTTGCTAGGCAATGAAAAAAAAATGGTAAACCAACCCTTCCTCAGAGCCTCTGAGTGAGATCTATATGCAAAGATAAGTATCTTCTCACTTACGAGCAAATATTTTTGTTAAGTGAGATGAATCAGGATCTTATCTCCTGGCATAAAATAGACAGAGAGGACAAAGTATTGCTTATTTAGAAACACACCCAGACATTCATTAGCTTCCCAAAATGTAGCTTGGTCTTTTTCCTAAATAGTGAATTATTTTAGTGTTTCCCATAAAAGGAGCTGTGCATGCTAAGAATTTTTCTAGCACAAGCCTTTGGAAAGGCTTCTTATGTGTCATTGAGGTCCAGATAACCCGAGGGCCTCTGTGACCGCTTGGACGTCATCATTAGTGAGCTGTGTTGAACACATTGTGTTTGAAGCGCACAAGCTTAGCTGGGCCAGGTTGGAAGGCTTCAGATTTATGTTTCCTATCCTTCATGAAAACTGGCAGTGTGTTGGCTTAAAGTATGCTTGTTGACAGAGAAGTGTCCTTTGTCTATCTAAACCTTAATAGCTGTTGAGCTTTGATTTTGTTCTGTTTTGTCTTTTTCTGGCATAGAGTAGAGCCATAGAAGGGCAGAGAAGTCACTACAAAAATTCAGCCAACCCTTTTAATTTTTCTTTTTTGAGCTTTATACATGTGATGAAAAGAAAAAAATAGGCTTTTTCTTATGCTTTACACCAAGTCTTCAACAAGGAGCAAAACAACAACAGCAAGCTTTAACAGATGCATTTTCACGAATCCGCTTTTTATATAAAGCTTCCTTTGTTGTGTCTCATTTTCACAAAACTAATTTTTATTTTGGTTTTTTGTTTTCTCTTTAGATTATAGATGAAATCTTAAAGATTAATGAAGATACCAGAGTACATGGCCTTGCCCTTCAGATCTCTGAGAACTTGTTTAGCAACAAAGTCCTCAATGCCTTGAAACCAGAAAAGGATGTGGATGGGTAAGAAAATAAAATCAAATAATCCACCTTTATGGCTAAATCACTTTTTCTATTGTGCCTGCTTTTATTTTTCTAAATTTCTCCTATTTATTTCAACTGTGTCAGTAATTAGATGAAAAAAATTCTTTTAAATATTTCAGGAGTCTGTAGGATTTTTTTTTTTTTTTTTTGAGACAGAGTCTCACCCTGTTGCCTAGGCTAGAGCACAGTGGCGTGATCTCGGCTCACCGCAAACTCCGCCTCCTGGGTTCAAGTGATTCTCCTGCCTCAGCCTCCTGAGTAGCTGGGATTACAGGCATGCGCCACCACACCTGGCTAATTTTTGTATTTTTATTGAGATGGGGTTCACCATGTTGGCCGGGACGGTCTCGATCTCCTGACCTCGTGATCCACCTGCCTCAGCCTCCCAAAGTGTTGGGATTACAGGCGTGAGCCACTGTGCCTGGCCATCTGTAGGCTTTTAAAATTCTGCATGCAAAAGTTACATATTTTGGAAAATACATTAGCCCTTTTATAGTGCTTCGGTGCCATATAATCTTACGCTATCAGATTCATTTAATAAGTTTCGGTCTGACTTATACAATCTTTAGCCAGCTCTACTCTTCTAAGAGATTTTTCCTTGGTAATTCTACCAGACCAGAGAAAAAAACTTAGAAACCGGATTCCCCAGCAGTACCATATTCTGTCTTAGTCCCAGGCCAGTTGAGAAAAGCAAAATAAATACTTTTCCTAATGACACAAGGTTTTATTTGAAATTTGGAGGGGAACATCATAACTATTGGGTAATGTAATGTTGGGCTGTGATTCATGTCATAGAGTAACGTAAGCTTCATAGAACAAAGGATACCGGCCATCTCCAGTGGGGGATAAGCATGCTTCCTGGGGATTAAAAACCCCATTTTGCTCCATGGAAATATAGTAAGTATTTTGTACTGTGGCCAAAAAGAACACAATGTGTTTATGGTTATAGGTTGTAAGCAGATTTATGAAGTTAGATTCCAGATCCAGTAGACCCTGCAGGGGCTGGATGGGGAGGCTGCCACCTCCCTGAGACACCCAGCAATCTTCCATTCTAGCCTCTTATTGTGACTTGAGTAGGCCCAAACACAGGCTGAAAAGGTGTCACAAACAACTCCAGCCCTGGCCGGGCAGGGTGGCTCACACCTGTAATTCTAGTACTTTGGGAGGCCAAGGCAGGAGGATCACTTGAGCTCAGGAGGTCAAGACCAGCCTGGGCAACATAGTGAGACCTCGTCTGTATTTTTCTTTTTTTTGAGTCAGAGCCTTGCTCTGTCGCCCAGGCTGGAGTGCAGTGGCACGATCTCGACTCACTGCAAGCTCTGCCTCCCAGGTTCACACCATTCTCCTGCCTCAGCCTCCCGAGTAGCTGGGACTACAGGCGCCCGCCACCACACCTGGCTAATTTTTTGTATTTGTAGTAGAGATGGAGTTTCACCGTGTTAGCCAGAATGGTCTCAATGTCCTGACCTCATGATCCACCCGCCTCAGCCTCCCAAAGTGCTGGGATTACAGGCGTGAGCCACTGTGCCCAGCCCCTCGTCTCTATTTTTAAGTAACCAATTACATATTTTTTTTAAAAAAACAACAACAATCTCCAGTCCTGTCATAGACTAACTTTAAAAGGAGAAGAAGTCCTAATCAATGAGAAAACTTTCAGAACTTGAAGGTTCCAGGGCATAGTTTCAAGTCTTTCATAGAAGGAGAGGAATTCATGCTGAGGCCCAGCCAGGAAACAACCAACCAACCAAACAACAACAACAGAGAGTAAAAGGAGACAACTATGAAAATGGTTCTAAATGTCTCCATTCTGTTACTAACTGGGATTGACGTACTCAGTTTAGGCTAGATAGTTGTGGAATGTTTTGTCCTACATTTGAATAGGGAAAGGCACAGAACCCTTCAGAAGTTGTGTGGTCACTCATTTTTCCCACCGCTTCCCACCCCGACTTCTCAAGGAGATAAATATTGAGATCAAGTTGAAATCAGACCTGTGCCTCAATCCCAGGTCTTACTGGGTGACTCCAGATTTATAGGATTGGTTCTGGGTTTTGAGTGAACTGCAAGACCATGCTGTTGTGTGACTCTAAGGATGCTAGTCCATTGGGGTCCGTTGAAAGGAGCTCCCTGGAGTTGTAAAGTGAAGCCCTGTATGGCCTTAGGCTGTGTCCCGGTATATTGGCAGAACCAGGACACCCAAGGCCAGGGCCAGGGTGAAGTTTCCTAAGGTACTACCTTAGAAAATGAATGGTCTTTATTGCCTGCTTCCTCTTTAATTCATTTTTTATGGTTTTTTTTTTTTTTTTTTTTGAGATGGAGTCTCGCTCTGTTGCCCAGGCTGGAGTGCAATGGCATGATCTCGGCTCACTGCAACCTCTGCCTCCCAGGTTGAAGCGATCCTCCTGCCTCAGTCCCCTAGTAGCTGGGATTACAGGCACATGCCATCATGCCCAGCTAATTTTTGTATTTTTAATAGAGTCGAGGTTTCGCCATGTTGGTCAGGCTAGTCTCATACTTCTGACCTCATGTGATCCACCTGCCTCAGCCTCCCAAAATGCTGGTATTACAGGCGTGAGCCACCGTGCCTGGCTGTCTTTAATTCATTTTTATGTATTCTATCTATCAAACATTGACTTGGATGTTATTTGGGGTTAATATATGTACATTACATGTGAGCGATTTTTTTGACTGGGCTTTGACTTAACCTACTCCCTTATTTTCTGATTTAGAGTAACAGACATAAACCTGGGGAAGTTGGTGCGAGGGGATGCCCATGAATGTTTTGTTTCACCTGTTGCCAAAGCTGTAATTGAACTTCTTGAAAAATCAGGTAGGATACTCCTTGAGAAATGCTGCTGTTTTCTATTTATTGGTATTTACATTTTTTAAAATAAGGATTTGTTTGGGGAAGAATTAAATTTTTAAAATTATTATTCTGATATCCTTTTAAGATGTTTCTAGAAGATTCTAATTGAACATAGAAGTGCTATTTCACTTTGACTTTATTTTTCTCATCTTTTGGGAGATACAGATGAATACCTAGAAACTTTTTCTAGTAAGACTATCCTATAAATTAAAAGAAAAATTAGTTGAGATAAATGATTAGCCCTGTTTTAAACATGCTCAGTTTCTCTCGTGAAACAGTTCAAAATAACCACAGTAAAATATGCTTCCAGTTGCAGCTTACTAAATCTGTCAATGTGTAGGCTTAGATAAGATTTACATTGAAGACTTAAATGAGGCCAGACAGAGTGGCTCATGCCTATAATCTCAGTGCTAGGCAAGGCCAAGGTGAGAGGATCACTTCAGGGCAGGTCGAGACCAGCCTGGGCAAATATAGTGAGACCTTATCTCTACAAAAAATTTAAAAATTAGCTGGGTATGGTGATGTGCACCTGTAGTCCCAGCTATGCTGGAGGCTGAGGTGGGAGGATCTCTTGAGCCCAGGAGTTTGAGGTTACAGTGAGCTATGTTTGCACCAATGCACTCTAGCCTGGGTGACATAGCAAGACCCTGCCTCAAAAAAACAAAAAAAAAAAAAAAAAAGAGAGAGAAAAATGAAGAAGCCAATAGATGTAGTTTAGGGTACGGGAACCTAGGTTGGGATTTATTGGTGAGCAGCTTGCTTTTCAGTAGTCAGGACTTAATTTCCATTGCTGTCCCCTTGACTTGGCATTTTTATGTCAATGAAATAGAAATGAATATTTTCTCTTTCTTCATTGTTAAATTTAATGAGTAAATTACTACCAAGTATTTATATATTTAAGGGCTTTCTAGCTGAGAACATAAAGATTCAACTAACTGGGCAGGCGCAGTGGCTCACACCTGTAATCCCAGCACTTTGTGGAACCAAGGTGGGAGGATTGCTTGAGCCCAGGAGTTTGAGACCAGCTTGGGAAACATAGGGAGACTCCATCTGTACAAAAAAAAATTTTTTTTTAATTAGCCAGGTGTGTTGGCATGTGCCTGTGGTCCCGGCTACCCGGGAGGCTGAGGTAGGAGAATTGCTAGAGCCTAGGAGGTAAAGGCTACAATGAGCTGTGATCACACCACAGCATTCCATCCTGGGCAACAAGCAAGATCCTATCTGGGAAAAAAAAAAATTCAATTAACTAAATATTTTTCTCTACTCCAATTTGAATTGCCCCTTCCTACCCCTGAACATGCAACAATCAAAGAAGAATTTCAAAAATATATGACAAAGTTTTATTAAAAGGTTAACATTCAGGATATATATGCCCTTTGGGCAGTAATATTAAGCTCAAATCTATGAAATAATCCATATCTAAAGTGCTTTTTCATTACATGGATGATCAAGATGAAGATTCTGAGCCACTTCATCAGAAAGTACTCAAAGAAAAGAGTAAATTAGTCTGGTAAATTATAGTTATATATTGCAGAAAGAATAGGAATTGGAACCAGAAGGGTTTGAATAGATAATTTTTGTTGATTATAACACCCCACTCCTAGTTCATTGTCATTGTAGGTTGGTGCTGAAAAAGGTCAAGTTTTAAAAAGGTTTTTTGAGATAGTCTTGCTGTATTGTCCAGGCTGGAGTGCAGTGGCACCCTCTCGGCTCACTGAAACCTCCACCTCCCGGATTCCAGTGATTGTCCTGCCTCAGCCTTCCAAGAAGCTGGGATTACAGGCATGTGCCACAATGCCCAGCTAATTTTTCGTGTTTTTAGTGGAGACGGGGTTTTACCATGTTGGCCAGGCTGGTCTTGAACTCCTAACCTGGAGTGATCTGCCTGTCTCAGCCTCCCAAAGTGCTGAAATTACAGGCGTGAGCCATGCACCTAGCCTAAAAGGGTTTTTTTTTTTCTCAAGTTAAAGTTTTTAAAGGAAAGATCTGAAGTTTTGAGTATAATACTGAATTTTCATTTGGTTAGTAGGTGTCAACCTAGATGGAAAGAAGATTTTGGTAGTGGGGGCCTATGGGTCTTTGGAAGCTGCTCTGCAATGCCTGTTCCAGAGAAAAGGGTCCATGACAATGAGTTCCCAGTGGAAAACATCCCAGCTTCAAAGGAAGGTAAATTTCATGTTGGAAACATACCATCTTGAAGGCTTATGTTAGAACAGAAGAACGTCTAGAAATGTCTAAGCTAAGCGCTTAATTCAAGAAGTTAGAGGAAGAAAATTGAATAGACCCATATCCATTAAAGATATTGAATCAGTCTGCTCACCAAACAAACAAACAAGAAAAGGCAACAGGTGGTTTTACAAATGAGCTCTATCAAACAAAGAACAGATGATTCTAACACAATCCTTTTCTCTAGCAAATGGAAAAAGAAGGAACATGGCCTAACAGACTTTATGAGTGCCAAAACCAAACCATGACAAGATGCTAAAGGAAAATTAACAGGCCAGTTTCAGCTATGAATATAAATGAAATAATCATGAGCGAAATCTGAGAATACCAAATACAGCAGCAAGTTAGATTTCTTTTAGGATTCCCAGGTGATTGAACATGAGAAAATCTATCACTGTAATTCACCACATTATGATTAAAAACTAAATTCTCATCATAGTAAGTACAGAATAGTCATTTGGTAAATCTAGTATCCATTATGACCTTTTGAAAGTAATTATAATTTTGATGAAAATTATTAAGAAGACCTATATAAAAGCAGAAGTATCATCTTCATGGAGAAGATGCCATGTCTTAAAGATATTAATTGTCTGCAGATTATAAACTCCTGACATATTTTTTGTAGAATTTGACAATCTGATTCTGAAATCCAAATGGAAGCATAAAGGACAAAGAGAGTCAAGACAATTTTGTGGAAAAACTAGGTGGGAGACATTCCCAACCACATGGTGTGAATTATTAAGCACTTACAGTAATTAGGATAATATGGTAGACAAACAGACTATCAGAACAGAAGAAAGTGGAAATTTATGCATATATGGAAGCTTGAGAGCAGGTACTGCAGATCAATGGGGAAAAGATTAACAATTAAAGGCCGGGCGTGGTGGCTCATGCCTATAATCCCAGCACTTTGGGAGGCTGAGGTGGTCGAATCACTCGAGCTCAGGAGTTTCAGACCAGCCTGGCCAATATGGTGAAACACCATCTCTACTAAAAATACAAAAAAATTGGCCAGGTGTGTCAGTGCAAGCCTGTAATCCCAGCTACTCAGGAAGCTGAGGTAGGATAATCGCTTCAACCCAGGAGGCAAGGGTTGCATGAGCCGCGATCGTGCCACTGCACTCCAGCCTGGGTAGCAGAGTGAGACTCTGTCTCCAAAAAAACCAAACAAACAAACAAAAAACTAAAACATTAACTATTCAAAATCATGCTGACTTAACTAGTTACGTATATGAGTCTAGCATAGGATTGCTAACCTGGTACTACATATAAAAAAATCACTTTCTATATTAAAATACCTAAATGTGGAAAGCAAAACTGTAAAACTTATAGAAAAAAATACAAGCGTATGCATTTAAGATGTTGGCATTGGAAGGATAGCTTAAGAGACCCCAAAAGCACAGATTGCTAAAGAAAAGATACATAAATCTGACTACATCCAAATTTTTAAAAACCCCAAAGTTTTTCTTTCTGAAAAGAAGTTCTTAAAAAAGTGAAAAGACAGCTATAGTGTAGAAGATATTTACAACAAACATTTAGCCAGCAATTAGTATTTTATAAAAGATTCCTACAAATCAGTGAGACAAAGACAATCTGTTAGAAAAACAGACACACGACAGGCCTCTTTCCTAACAGATGAGGAATCTGAGGTTTAAAAGACACGTGAAAAGCTGTCTGGTTTCCTACTGTTTTTGCTCACCAGTCATCTTGGCAGTAGGTAAAAAGTGCCAGTTAGACATATCGACAAATGTCTGGAGCCATGGGAATTCATATATTGCTGGCAGGAGTTTAAATTTGAAATAGGCATTTTGGAAAGCAGTTTAATGGAGTTTCAGCTACTCTTTGACCTAGGAATTTCACTCTAAATATATATCATACAGCTGGGCACGGTAGCTCACCCCTGTAATTCCAGCACTTTGGGAGGCTAAGGCATGCAGACCACCTGAGGTCCGGGATTCAAGACCAGCCTGACCAACATGGAGAAACCCCATCTCTACTAAATATACAAAATTAGCCAGATGTGGTGGCACATGCCTGTAATCCCAGCTATTCGGGAGGCTGAGGCAGGAGAATCACTTGAACCCGGGAGGCAGAGGTTGCGGTGAGCCGAGATCACACCATTGCACTCCAGCCTGGGCAATAAGAGCGAAACTCCATCTCAAAATATAATAATAATAATAATAATAAGTATGTATATAAACATCATAGACAAAATAATAATAATAAGTATGTATATAAACATCATAGACAAAACTTGCCCACATATACAGAAAGGTGTGTTTACAAATGGTCAGAGCAGCATGTTTATAGTGCAAAAAATTTTGTTTGTTTGTTTAAGACAGAGGAGCGGTGGTGATTCTGTGGGTCTTGGCCCCTTTCTGCTGTCAGGGCTGAGTTGGCTCCATGAGTTGGTGAAAGCAGTATCCAGCCAGGTGCAAGGGAGACAGGGGCAGGATTTCGCCTTTACTGATGGGCAGGCCACATGTCCCCTGTAGAACGGTGACTCTTGAATATTGAGAGGACGGTATCCCTCCCTGAGCATCTTCTGGAGCTTGATGACCACTAGGGAGTGTATCAGAGTCACGTGCACCAAATATGTTACCGGTGGCAGCTATTCGAGTTATCCCGAGTTCATGCTGGTGTATCCGTACAGGTCTGCAGCAACTTCAGCTCTTGCCTCCTCAGGAGAAAGAATTGGACTGAGGGCCATAAGATAGAAGGAGAGACTGAGGCAATTTTCAGAGCAGGACGGAAAATCTAGCAAAAAGCTCTAGAACAGTAAGGAAGGGAAAGAAGGAAAGTACAACTTGGAAGAGGGCCAAGCAGGCGACTTGCAAAACCAAGTACACCGCAACAAGTATTTAAACAGTGACCTAAATGCCCATCAGCGTGAATGGATAAATCAGTATAGTTGCACGTAGAGTATGCATAGACATATGTTCCTAAAACAGAATGATATACAAGCAGTGAAAATTAATAAACTAGAGCTGTAGATAGCAACATGTTTTTTTGTTTTGTTTTTTGTTTGTTTGTTTGTTTGAGACAAAGTCTCACTCTATCCCCCAGGCTGGAGTGCAGTGGCACGATCTCCGCTCACTGCAACCTCTGTCTCTTGGGTTCAAGTGATTCTTCTGCCTCAGCCTCCCGAATAGCTGGGACTACAGGTGTGCGCCACCATGCCCAGCTAATTTTTGTATTTTTAGTAGAGACGGGGTTTCACCATGTTGGCCAGGCTGGTCTGGAACTCCTGACCTCAGGTGATCCGCCCACCTCGACCTCCCAAAGTGCTGAGATTACAGGCATGAGCCACCGTGCCCAGGCCGGAAGAATTTTTTAAAACACTGTTCAGTGAACAAAGACCCAAGCTGCAGAAGGATGTATTTCATATAACACCATTTATATATGTCTGAAAGCAACACAGCATATATATGTAATCTAATACATACATACATATAATATGTATTATATATAATCCTAATATATATATAGAATCAATATATATATTTAGGTCAGGACATTTAGATCACTGTTTAATATATATAAGGATTATATATAATATATATTATATTATGTATTAATTATTTAATCCTAATATATGTATATTAGGATTCTATGCAAATGAAGTAAAAAATAAAGAAATAATGCAAACTGCAAACCAAATCCGAAAAGCATTTATTGAAGCAAGGATGTGGATATAGATGGAAAGAAAACCTAGACACGTTCATGCCTTTTTTCTTAAACTGGGCAATAGGTGTTGTCTAGATATGTTAGGATATTGTTTTCTATTTTTATGTCTGAAATGATTGTTTTTCATTTTTAAAAATGACAGTACAGCTCACAGATTTCAAGCAAAGTGAAGTTTTAAATGAATGCATTAAGTACAATCAGTTACTACAGAATGTGATCTAAAAATACATGTTCCTCATGTTGCAGAGTGAGAATGGAAATGAGGAGTAAATTGTAATCCTGCCAGGGAAGCCAGGTGTCTCAGCAGATCTGGACTCTTTGCATGGCAGGTGGATCTAATTTATGTAATGCGTGGGTTAAGACAGCTCAGGAAGGCAGCCTGGCAATGAGACCTGAACCTGTGTGCGTTTTTAGCAGTCACCGCGTGGTGGCAGCCTATCCAAGAAAATTCAAGGGCAATATTTTGCTCTTGAGAGCCTAGCAATTTTGATTTGGAAGCTCGGTGGAAGAGGAAAATAAACCTTGCCCTGCACTGAACAGCTGTGGTGAAGAGAGAAAATAACTTCCTTGGCAATTGAATGTTTTCGCAGCTGTCACAGATACTTTTGCTAGTTGTATCTGTATTTTTGAAAAACAAAGACATTTTTCAAAGTACTTTTTTATTACGGGAATAAATCACCTTGTCTCTGTACTTTGGGATGAATCTCATCCGAACTTTGAGAATGATTAAGTGACTTCACTTTCTGGAGAAGCTAGTCATTGGGTAACATTCTTGTTTTCATATGTATCAGAAGGTTCTCTTTCATAGTTGATGTTGCACACGTTTTTTTCCCCTAAGTCCTTGGTATTTATAGTGGCACCACTGCAAATGTTAGAGGCTGTCAACTTTCATTCTTATTATTGCTTCATCTTTGTGGCCAAAAACATGGGAAGAAATGTTCATGGCCCCACCCCATACTTGTCCCCCCTCTACCTGGCTTACCTACTTATGTCAGGCTCCTGTCTCACCACAAATGACAGCCTGTGTCTTTCATGTTAGCAGCTAGTCTTTCACTAGCCACATACCTCCCCGTAACCCATATGCCTCCCTGTGTCTGCCCGACATTTGAATTGTCGCTGTTCTTGTGTTGTATTTTTATAAGAAGAGTGTATGGGGCAGAAAACCCTTGCCATTCATTTCCTGAGTAGGAATTCTAGCCTTCCTTGGAGTCGTGGTAATGTGGAGCCATGGTAATATGTGGATTGTACCACTCAGTGGCTATCAGGAGGCCACAGTGGTGCACAAAGCTACCTAGGCATGGGTTAGTGTCCTGGGGCACCCAATCGGGACAGACTCTGTCCACACCTGGCACACCTTTGGAAAAACGTCACTGTGAAAAACACTGAAAGTAAAAATTTTAACAACGGATAGGGATTTTTTTCCCCCTTGAGACAGAGGCTCACTCTGTTACCCAGGCTGGAGTGCAGTGGCGTGATCTCGGCTCACTACAACCTCTGCCTCACAGGTTCAAGCGAAATGCCTCAGCCACCTGAGTAGCTGGGATTACAGGCGAGCACCACCTAAAAATTAGCCATGCCTGGCTAATTTTTATATTTTTAGTAGACATGGAGTTTTGCCATGTTGGCCAGACTGGTCTCGAACTCCTGGCCCCAAGTGATCCACCCACATGGCCCTCTCAAAGTGCTGGAATTATAGGCCTGAGATGCTGTGCCCAGCCCAGATGGGGATTTTTGTTGTCCAGTTAATGAACCAAGAATAAAAGTGCATTTTAAGATTATAGTCTCTTCTCCTTATTGGCAATGGTAAAAGAGTTAAGAAAAGAAGAGAACAAGCTTAGGATTATGGCTACTAAGTAGAAGGACGTTATCTTTGACAAGCATTTCTGATGTGCTTATTTATACCTGACATGGAACAAGACTGCCCCCTCAACACATCCCTGCTGTGGGACATCTGGCTGGGGAGTTCCAAAGCTGAGGGTGAAAGGTTTGGGCATCGGGTATGACTGTGTAACACTAGAGTTCTATCTACTATCTCTTAAACTACAGGTAGTCTTAGCAGTGTGGGCTCACCTTCTGGTTACCAGGCAGCCTGCCTCAACCACTCAAAACTGCCTTTGAAGGTTTCCAGTCGGGCACAACATTTGTGTTCTCATTAAGCAGTAGAGCACAGGCTTTGGGGACACACAGCTCTGGGCTCAAGCCTTAGCTGTCGCTGCTCTAAGCCTGTTTCTTCGTGTAGAATGGCAATTGTAATACTCCCTACTGCTGGGCATGGTGGCTCACGCCTGTAATCCCAGCACTTTGGGAGGCTGAGGCGAGCGGATCACGAGCTCAGGAGATTGAGACCATCCTGGCTAACACTGTAAAACCCCGTCTCTGCTAAAAATGCAAAAAATTAGCCGGGCGTGGTGGCGGGCGCCTGTAGTCCCAGCTACTCGGGAGGCTGAGGCAGGAGAATGGCGTGAACCCAGGAGGCGGAGCTTGCAGTGAGCCGAGATCAGGCCACTGCACTCCAGCCTGGGCGACTGAGCAAGACTGTCTCAAAAATAATAATAATAATAATACTCCCTACTTTATGGGGCAGTTGTGGGAATGAAATTAAATACTAATGGGGACTGGGTGCAGTGGCTCACGCCTGTGATCCCAGCACTTTGGGAGGCTGAGGTGGGCAGATTGCTTGAGCCCAGGAGTTTGAGACCAGCCTGGCAACATGGTGAAACCCCGTCTCTACAAAAAGTACAAAAATTAGCCAGGCATGGTGGCTGTAGTCCCAGATACTTTGGAGGCTGAGGTGGGATGACCGCCTGAACCTGGGGAGGTCGAGGTTGCAGTGAGCTGAGATTGCACCACTGTACTCCACCCTGGAGTGCAGGGTGGAGGAAAAGAAATATATAGGCCAATTAGGCAAATGTGGGTCAGTTGGGCAAATCACTCAAATCATAAGTAGATAAACTAGTAAAATAGTGTGACTTAGGATCCCTCACTGGAAGCCTTGTATTACATGCTTCCGTTGTGTGGATGGGTGAAGGAGAAAGTGTCTCTAGCTCTCTGTCTGTGAGGTCTCCCAGCAGAATATTGGCCAAGGGAGTGAAACCAAAAGCAAGACTACCAGGAGACAACGTCCCAGAGAGAGGAGGGACTGACAGAGCAGGTGCCCAGCTTTGGCCAGTCAGGCTCATCTTCCAATCCTCAGTAGATTACTATCAACTTTAAGTGATGTCACAGAGTCCCTTCCTCCAAAACTGTGAACCTCTTCCTTCCCATACCTCTTGTTACTCGGAAGTCACTCTACTTCCAAACATGTTGGCTAGAGATCCCTGATGGGCCAGTTATTACTCTGAGGCTCTGTAGTTTTAAAGAATAGTTACATCCAGTTAGTTACAAATAGAAATCGATCCTTTCTTTGTCCGTCTGTCTAAACGGAAGGATAGTCCTTTTTTTTTGAGCTGGAGTCTTGCTCTGTTGCCCAGGCTGGAGTGCAGTAGTGCAGTCTTGGCTCACTGCAGCCTCTGCCTCCCGGGTCCAAGTGATTCTCCTGCCTCAGCCTCCAGAGTAGCTAGGACTACAGGTGCACGCCACCATGCCTGGCTAATTTTTGTATCTTTAGTAGAGACGGGGTTTCACCATGTTGGCCAGGATGGTCTTGATCTCCTGACCTTGTGATTCACCTGCCTTGGCCTTAAGTGCTGGGATTACAGGCATGAGCCACCGCGCCCAGTCAGAAGGATATTTTATGGACCCTAATTAGGTATAAAATCTCCATGGAGCCTGAGCATGAAGAATTGAACTTCTCGGGGTTCCACAGAAACCAGAATAGACTTCTGTGTTTGGTAGCTTTATAACTTACGCCCATTGGGGTGTATAGTTGAAAATTGAGAATAAATTTCCTGTTCTGTTTCTGAGCATCTTTTCCAGGCTTGGAGATGCGTTGAGCATTTCCACGGAGACCCTAGAGGTGGGGAGGGGAAGAACGCCTGGGCATTTGTCCAAATTAGCCATATGCTGTGGAGTGTCACGTCAGGAAGCCAAGGCACTGGAGCTAGTGCTTTTGGGCAGGGCTAGGGAACCCCCCTGGCCTTTCCTCCACCCAAATGCAGGCCCCCACACCCAGCGTCCTGGGCCCTGCAGGGGAATGACACTGTTGGTATCACTCTCAGGAATGAGTCTAGATTTGGAGATAACCTCTTCCTGACCTCGATGATTTCACTCTGATGCCAAAACCAGTCTGAAGTGGGTGTGGTTTTGCATTTGGTGTTTACAATGTGGAGCGGTGCCCTCGGCATGGAAGGAAGAGGTAGGCAGGTACGGGCAGGGCCCTGCTCCCTCGGGAGTCTCCTCTGAACCTGTGGTTAGGGCACAGCTGGACAATGCTGAAATGGTCTCCAGCTGGGAGATGAGGTAAACCTCAGCTGCACGCAGAAGAAATAACCTAGAAATCAGAGAAGCGTTTTATGTTTTTCTCAGAGGATCTCATTTCTCCCTCTCCTCCTGAGCACAGAGATCCTCAAAACTGGTATTCACAGAAGGAAAAAATATAGGTCTTTCACCTTTGAAGGATCAAAGTGTCTAGGTTTTTTTTTTTTTTTTCTTTTTTTTTTTTTTTTTGAGCAAAGCTGAACTATCACAAAGTTCTTTTCAGTTTAAATTTAGTGCATGGCATGGCTCATGAACGGCTTTTAAAAGTGAATTGGAAAATTCTAAATGTACTTGTATTATACATGTGAAAGGATGACTTTTTGAAAAAAAGAATAATGTCTATTCCAAACAGGAGAAGGGAGGAACTCTAGCTTTTAAACTGCATTAGATTAGTGAGTTACGTGACAATTCTCCTTTTAACAGGATGGAATGCACTGAAAGCAGGAATGTGCTATTGTGACAGTAATGACAGCTAATGTTAATTGACAGAATGGCTACTCTGAACCAGGCACTGTCTTGTACTCCTGTTATCTCAGTGGTCTTCACACTTATTCTGTTAGGCAGGAGTGTCATCCTCCCCATATTACAGATGAGGAAACTGAGGTTCAGAGAGGAGACTTTGCAAAGATCATGCGATTAAAAAATGGTAGAGGTGGCACAACAGCCTGTGTTTTTAACACTGTCCCATGCAGCTCTTATTCTAGATCATCACATAAAGTCTGATCTCTAATCTTGAGAACCAAAAAGCACCTGCCACCTCAGATGAGAGAGACCAATACCCTAGACACTCAGCTTGTGTTGAATTCACTCTTATTTTATTTTGATGTTTGTAATTCCAGAGCCATGCTTGTTAAGAGAGTTGAGCTAAAGTAGACTGAATGCTGTCCCCTCCCTGAGGCCTGGGGCTCATCACCAGCTATCCAGGCTCCCCTTTCAGAGGGGATGGTGAGCACCTTTGGAAAGGGCAGGGGTGGGCACACAAGGCAGCCTCAGTTAGGCGAGTTCATTCCCTCCCCTGCCTGCTGTGGGTGAGATGGAGAAAAAAGCGCTGGGCCCTCCTGGACATCACAGCCTCATGCTCAGCGAGTGACTGAGGTCATCAGTAGCACAGGTCATCAGTAGTGTGGAATTAAGTGCACTGAATAGTGTTGGTCCCTGAGCTTTGTTTGACAGATTTAGGGGGTCAGCTCCCCACTTTCCCCTCTTGCTTTTGTCTGATCATGCTCTGTTTATTAATACCAGGGAAGAAGGTGAATAGAACTTTTTGGAAAGTAAAAAAAAAAATCAGGCCATTATACTTAGCAGTGCTGAGAGAAGGATTTGTGAGACGACATATTCAAACTAATGGGCATAAGACCAAGAAGGGGCTGTGTGGCCTGGTGTGGTGGCTCACGCCTATAATCCCAGCACATTGGAAGGCCAAGACGGGTGGATCACGAGGTCGGGAGATCGAGACCATCCTGGCTAACATGGTGAAACCCTGTCTCTGCTAAAAAATACAAAAAACTAGCCGGGTGTGGTGGGGGGCCCCTGTAGTCCCAGCTACTCAGGAGGCTGAGGCAGGAGAATGGCATGAACCCATGAGGCGGAGCTTGCAGTGAGCCGAGATTGTGTCACTGCACCCCAGCCTGGGCAACAAAGTGAGACTCCGGCTCAAAAAACAAAAAGAAAAACAAAAAAACAAGCGTGGTGGGAGAGTGGGTCGTGTAATTCATAGACTGATTGGTCTTAGGTGGTTCAGAATTTAAGCTGAGAAACTGAAATTGAGAAGAAATGATGTATTGTTCTTATACCAAATATGTGAGTAAAAATACAATTAAAACACCATCTATCTCCACTTTTCCCAAAAGCACCTCCCTTTTACGATGCCCTTCCCATACCTTATAGACAAAATATTCTAATTTCAGTCTCAGTGGATTATGTTCTAAATATTTGAAGGTTGATCTGAACATGGAATGTATTTTCTCATAGAGATAATAGTATAAATGGAGTTAGGGTCATGGGATCGCGAAGCCAATTCCACTGCAGTGGAATCATATAGACCTCTCCGATTTTTCTGTGGGAAACTTCATCTGGAGCTTTAACTCACTTCTTAGCTCTGGGGTAAGTTTCAGCCTCCATGAGGTCTTTGTTACTTTGCAGTCACCTGTGGCCAACCACAAATAAGTCTTTGTGGTCATCAGGGGCCAGATGGGAAAATGAGGTGTAGTCTGCACAAAAGACAGCCTACCCCAATTCTGGAAGAAGGGCCGCAGGCCTATGTCCTGCAGAGAACAGGCGGGAAGCATCGCCTTCAGCCCACTGGCGGTGGGTCGTCTCCCATTTGCTTTTCTGCACTATCAGCAGAGTCTGGCTTCCTTTTCCACCCCTTCTCCAATGTGAATGCTTTTTAAGGATATGGAATTCGACTTTTTTTTTTTTTTTTTTTTTTTTTTTGAGACAGAGTTTTGCTTTTCTTGCCCAGGCTGGAGTGCAATGGCATGATCTCAGCTCACCACAATCTCCGCCTCCCTGGTTCAAGTGATTCTCCTGCCTCAACCTCCTGAGTAGCTGGGATTACAGGCATGTGCCACCATGCCCAGCTAATTTTGTATTTTTAGTAGGGGCAGGGTTTCTCCATGTTGGTCAGGCTGGTCTCAAACTCCTGACCTCGGGTGATTCGCCTACCTCGGCCTCCCAAAGTGCTGGGATTACAGGCGTGAGCCACCGTGCCTGGCCAGTATTAGAATCTTTTAATGGGAACATCTTAAACATAACCTGTAACAATGAAGCACCTTATAATTGTGTGGAGATTTCCTTTTCACAGCTTTTTCATATATGCCTCGCATTCACCTGGCAACCCTGCAAACTGGACATTATGCTCACCAGAGAGCCTTGACCCTGATTGTCGTTGGCAAGGAGCAGTGTCTGGACTTGAATGCAGGTTCACGGGAACTCCACCCATGGTGTTCTCCCGCTGCGCCTCAATTCCTCACTTTTCAAAGGACGCAGCGGAGGCCCGGAGAGTTTCTGAAAGGAAATGGAATGCAGAAATCTGTCGATGTGCAATGTGAGACTCAGAACTGAAAAGCATAAATGTCAGGAAATGCAAAGCAGAATTTGCCCCGGCAATGGCAGTTTGCATGAATGCGAAGACGCTGTATGGATGAAAGTTTGTGGCTGGCGGCACAAGCATGAATCCTTGGAGCTGCTGTTCCTCTAGGAGCCTGGCTTGCCTGGTGTTGCCCTGGGAACTGCAGCTTGAGCATTTCCTTAGTTTTTGTACTAAAGGAACCAAAATAAGGTATTTTGGTTCCAAGTCTTTGTCATGTGAAGGAAACTCCCCGTTACCACCCCCCATCTACACACACATTCTCTCTCTTGGCCCCACTTTTGAATTTTATGTTTTTCCTAAAGTATAGGGAAGAGAATTATTATTATTATTTTCCTTTTGAGACGGAGTCTCGCTCTGTCGCCAGGCTGGAGTGCCGTGGTACGATCTCGGCTCACTGCAAGCTCTGCTTCCCAGGTTCAAGTGATTCTCCTGTAGAAGGGAATTATTTTTGATGAGTCATTAAAGTATATTCATTCCCAGAATGGTGTTTCAGTTTTCCTTTTATCATCTGTCATGACTTTTTTAAGTGTGAAGCTTACTTCCAGAAGAATTGTCTTTTCCAGCATTTTGGACACAACTAAATATCTTTGGTATTTTCTTCTCATATGTTGAGCAGTAAATTAAGTTGAATGGTGAAGTTAGAGGTGAACTTAGGAACATTTAGAAAAAGGAAAGTCACTTATTATTTTTTAGGGGAAAAATTTGGTAGATAAATGCTGTACTCCCAATTCCCAGATGTCCATTTGGCTTGTAGTCATTTTGATTTATGAAATAATCATAAGAAATGTCTTAAAATTTTAAAAGCCAATAATTTGTTCTACTAATCACAGATGAGAGTGGAAATAAAAGAAATACACCCAATTCCTGAAAGGCAAAAATTCTCTCAGGATGAGATCACTGGGTGGACATGAAGTGGGTAAAATACCTTTTGCTGCAGTTGTCATCCCCTTATCTTGCCAAAGTATGACAACATCTGAATGAAGATGGTTTGACGTTCTTAGTTTAGAGTAGTTATACTATTATTTTAACATTCCTATTTAATGGTATGCTTAATACTGCAGGGAAAGGTGGATATGAATTCATAGCTACAAAGCAATAATCTTATGATCAATGTTCATTTAATTTCAAATACAAAGTTAGACATTCAGAGTTTAAAAAATTAATGAACAGGCTGGGTATGGTGGCTCACGCACTTTGGGAGGCCGAGGCAGGCGGATCACGAGGTCAAGAGTTTGAGACCAGCCTGACCAACATGC
>NC_045438.1:52008809-52216644 GCF_002776525.5 Piliocolobus tephrosceles
AATATACTATATTATATATTATATATACTATATATCATAATATATTTTATATTTAGATATTTTATATATATAAATATATAAATGAATAAACAGGGCATCTGCTCATGAATGCTCAGGCAGTCTGCCTGAATGAAATCTCCATTTGCAGGCAACACACTCTACAGTAATGGCAGGACTGTATCAGGCATAGTTCCTAATGCCCATTTCTGTAGCAAAGTCACCAGTGATTCCTAATTGCCAAAAGTGTATTTTTTGCGTTAATCCTGCTTGACCACGGCTGTCATATCAACCTGTTGTTCACACCCTTTTCCCTTGGCCTGAATGAAAATGCCCCTTCCTAGCTCCTGGGCCACCGGGACATGATGGTCTCCATCATCTGTTCCTTATCTCTAACCATTTAAGATTAGTGTCCCCCAAGGATGTCTGTTAACCCATTTTCCTTCCCATTCTGCCAGTTTCCCTTGGGGAATCCACACTTCTGGTTTCAACCATCACCTAAATGCTGTGTCCTGACCCGCATCCTCATGCTCCCAGGCCATTCTCAGTTCCAGACCTGGGCACCCGGCTTCCTGCAGATGCCTCCTCAGTATCTTGCTTTTCTTCCTGCCTCCTCTAAGGCATTCTCAATCCAGCTTCCAGAGGAATCTTCCTAAAATACATCTGACTGTGTGAGCCACACACTGTAGCCCAACCTGACAACTTCTTTTCTATGTTAAGAAAAAGTGTGGCTGGGTGCGGTGGCTCATGCCTGTAATCCCAGCACTTTGCGGGGCTGAGGCTGGCGGATCACGAGGTCAGGAGATCAAGACCATCCTAGCTAACATGGTGAAACCCCATCTCTACTAAAAATACAAAAAATTAGCCGGGCCTGGTGACAGGCACCTGTAGTCCCAGCTACTCGGGAGGCTGAGGCAGGACGATGGCGTGAACCCGGGAGGCGGAGCTTGTAGTGAACCGAGATCGTGCCACTGTGCTCCAGCCTGGGCGACAGAGTGAAGACTCTGTCTCAAAAAAAAAAAAAAAGAAAAAGTGCACACATTTTGACATCTGATAAAAGTGATGTTTTTCTTAGAAAATTGACTTCTAACTCTTTATAGAAACTTTGCCACAAGGTAATCTAGGAGTCCCCTTGCTACCTACGATTTTCATGGACATGCCCTGTCTGATCATAAAGTACTGTGTGCTGGGCACAGTGGCTCACGCCTGTAATCCCAGCACTTTGGAAGGCCCAGGCGGGCAGATCACTTGAGCCCAGGAATTCAAGACCAGCCTGGACAACATGGTGAAACCCTGTCTCTACAAAAAATATTTAAAAAACAAAATGAACCGGGCATGGTGGAGCACATTTATAGCCCCAGCTACTTGGAGGCTGAGGTGGGAGGATCGCTTAAGCCCAGGAGTCAAGGCTGCAGTGAGCTGAGATCATGCCACTGCATTCCAGCCTAGAGGACAGAGTGAGACCCCGTCTCCAAAAATAAATTAACTAATTAAATAAAGCCTTGTGAAGAATCTGCAGTGGAGCGTAATGTAACCCATAAATCCACTTACCCGGGCGCACACAAACTACAGTGTGTCCCAGTTCATTAGAGTGAAAATCAAGCAAGGGACCACCTCGGCGTGGTAGAGCCCCTCCCTTGCCCTCCAGACCCTGCTCTGTTCTCTGTGTCTGACCATTGACCAGCCATCACTCAGGCCCTAGTTGAGAATGCCAATGTCTTTAGTTGTTGTAATTTTAGAAGCACATCATTGCTGGACAAAGCGCCTACCTGTTAATTTTTAAAAGTAATGTTCATCATTTTGAACATTGTTTTCTTTCTTTTTTATTCAACTGACCCTCATGAGGAATTGAACTTGGTTTTCTGAACTGTGTTGGTAATGTTTGAAGGACATAGAAACAGTTGTCATAGGTCTCAAGTGATATAAATCACAGTTCTTTAGAAAATATCTTTTTTTTACCCATTCTGGATTTTGAAGTATATACAGATCTCATACCTGAGATTCTTATTGATATGAACTGTTTCAAAACACATTGATAGCAGAAGATAAATACTGTCTTCTAGTCAAGAGGGTAGGGCTATATTTAGTTTAAAACATTTTAATGCATTTTATTTGCTAAATACAAAATTATAATATTCTGTATAACTTTCCAAATTCCATCTGTCCTCCCTTTCCACCGTCTCTTTATATTCAGATGCTTGTCTCTCTAGCTTAAAAATTCATGACTTTGAGAAAATTCGTCTTCATGTTATCTAAACTACTGCACCCCCACACGCTCCCTGTTAAGTGTCTGCATATCTGCGTCTTTCTGTTGTTTTAAAATTCGGTTCTCTGCCTGGGGAGTGGGGTGGTTTGCTTTAAGCTGCTCCACTCTTCTCGGCAGAAAAAGCAATACTTTGTGATGAGGTAGAGTTTTAAGCCAAGCTTTGGCCAGGGTCTTTCCCATTTGGGAGGAGGAGAGTAGGAACAGCAAGTGAGACGAAAATTCTCCTTGAGTTTTAGCTCATTAAAATCTTACCTTGTTCTCGGCGTGGTATTTACTGATTTAAGCATCTAGCACTTTTCCTTTCCAGAAAGAATTAACATCTACGATGCGATCATTGCTAAGCAAGGAGATTTTTGTGTTTTCTCTGTGGAATTAGCTGTTCCCCAGTTGCGGATGAGCACAGCCCACTTTAGAGTTGTGTGTAGGTATGGAGTTGACAGGTCGGACTGAGATTCCAAGATTTATAGGTAATGAAAAGAACAGGTTGTATCAAAGACACCACGTGTAGGAAACTAACTGTTCTTAGGGGACTTGTGTGAACCTGTGATCCTTGGCTTTCTCCAGAATGAACATTTCAGCCGTGTTCATATTAACCTCCTTTTTACAGTTGTTTTACCATGTTCTGGTTTTGCTGCTGTTCTGCCTGAAAATCTAGCAAAATGGTGTTTCTTATCTGCAGAACTGCGACAAAGCTTAAACATTTGCATTTCTCGTGAGGATTACTGTGGTTGAATTTTTGACAGTACTATATATAAATGAAGAAATACAATTTTTTATACAGATGTTTAAAATCCTCTTTCTACTAGAACACGTCTTTCTCCCTAAATATACCATCACCGGGAACTCTAGCTGTTTTTCAGATAGGTGAGGTCTGGCCCACACAGTGGGCTTGCTGGCCTGTATAATGGCACCATCACAATGGTGGCTTAAGGGACAAGATTGCTGGTGATACTGGCTGCACAATTCTTTTTTTTGAGACAGAGTCTCGCTCCATCGCCCAGGCTGGAGTGCAGTGGTGCGATCTTGGCTCACTGCAACCTCCGCCTCCCAGGTTCAAGCGATTCTTATTTGGCTGCAAAGTTCTTCGTGAGGTTTAGTGGTATTTTGGCCCGGTGGCACAGAAGAATGGTTATTTAGGCAAGTGTGTTTTGTGTTTGGTTTTTTTTTTTTTTTTTTTTTTTTTTTTGAGACAGGGTCTTGCCCTGTCATCCAGGCTGGAGTGAAGTGGCTTGATCACGGCTCACTGCAGCCATGACCTCCTGGGCTCAAGTGATCCTTCCACCTCTACCTCCAAAGTAGCTAGGACCACAGGCATGCCTCACCACACCTGGCTAATTTTTATTTTATTTTATTTTTGTAGAGACAGGGCCTTCCTATGTTGCCCAATCTGTTCTCAAACTTTTGGGCTCAGGCAGTCTTCCCACCCTGGCCTCCCAAAGTGCTGGGATTACCCAGCATGGCGGCACGAGCCAACATGTCTGGCCTAGGCAAATGTTTTAGTAGGGCTTTCTCTGTTCTTTTTAAGGTGATTAATACAGTAGATTCATACAGTCAGTAGCTGAAAAGCAGGGAATACTGTTTGGCTTATTAGTGGATAATCAATGAATGTTAATACACTTTTCACTATTCACATGGTCAAATTGATCAAATATTTCCAAGGTGTTAACTTTTAAAGTTGGCTTTGTTAGCTCTATGAAAAGACGTGCATTTACATTTTTATCATGCTCCTCCTCTGTCAGGGGACTTGGATCTGCCCTTGATCTTGGCTTTTCTGTTCATAAACCAGGTAGGACTGTCAAAGGTTTGCTCCCATTATCATCTCTTGTCCCAAGATTTCTAAAAGGCATCAGCTGATGCACCCTTTTGCCCAAATAGTATTAATAGTCCTCAGGCTGAGGAGCTGTCCTGGTTCTTCCACAGGATCTATAACGATCAGCCTGTAAGCTGAGAATGGATAAGGGTGTCTCCAGCATGTTTATTTGGTGGTTTGGTGGGGGCAGTGGCAGTGGGGATGCTTTTGTGTTTCATAATCTGCCCCTCTGTCTGTTTGACGCCAGAGACTCTGTGGTTAGTTTCAGGACATCAAAGTCCACAGGAAAGACAGTGGGGGAAGGGACTGTCAGTCGCCCTCTTTCTGTCTAGGTTCACTAGGATCTCTAAGACTGGATTCACTAGGAGACACAGGACATACTGTAGAGCTATTTGTGTCTGAGAGCCCCAGTTTCGTGGTCTGTTAAATGAGCATAGTAACACCAATCTCACTCATTTGGAATATTCAATGAGGTAATACTTACAACACCTAGCTGACCTGTACAATTGTAGCTATTCTCTTCTGCAAGTCTAATATTCCTATTCACCCCTCGCTCCGCATAGGGATCCAGTTTGAAATCATCAGTTGCTCAGTGGGGCTTGGGGAGCTATTCTTTGGTTAAAGTCAGAGCCAACCTCTTTGCCTACCTCTTTGTCTTGATGTCAACTTCCTACCAGACTTGTTCCTCCGGTACTGGATGATCAAAATGCAAATAGGATGGACACGATCAGTGCATTTTGTTGGAGTGGTGTGGTTGCATTCTTTCTACTTTCTCAGGGCAAAAAAATGAACGGTTGGACAAGAGACTAACCAGGGCCTCAGAGAAAGTGAAATTCTTTCTCAAGCTCCTGAAAGTCCTTCCATGAGTATAGTAACAGTTCTATAGCGGTCTCATTGTGATGGTGCCATTATATAGGCCAGCAAGCCCACTGTGTGGGCCAGACCTCATGGCCTTCGTCCTTGTTTTCCCCTTTTTTTTTTCTTTGAGACAGGATCTCGCTCTGTCTCCCAGGTAGGAGTGCAGTGGTGTGATCTTGGCTCACTGCAGCCTCTGCCTCCTGGGTTCAAGCGATTCTTGTGCCACAGCCTCCTGAGTAGCTGAGATTACAGGCCCCTGCCAGCGCGCCTGGCTAATTTTTGCATTTTTAGTAGAGACAGGGTTTCACCATGTTGGCCAGTCTGGTCTCGAACTCCTGACCTCATGATCCACCTGCCTCGGCCTCCCTAAGTGCTGGGATTACAGGCGTGAGCCACTGTGCCCGGCTGCCTCATCATTTTTCTTGATATTATAGTTAGTGGTGAAAACATGTAATGATAATACTCCACATGCAGTATGTATGCTGAAGTGACTACCCTGAAGACATTTTTTAAGTCCTATTTTCTTTTCTTTCTAGGATATATAATCATTTTCTGTTTGTATTAATACATGCTTGAAAGGAATTAGCAAAGCGATTCCATCCTTGTCAGCAGCTTGGAACAAAGCTGTGGGTCTGGGATTGTGTTGAACTCATTTGACATCAGTGGTTAGTTGTGTCTTTATGCCTCAGATCAAACTGTGCGTGATTTTTTCTTTCTCCTTTTAGCTTCACGAGGCTGACATTGTGGTCCTAGGCTCACCTAAGCCAGAAGAGATTCCCCTTACTTGGATGCAACCAGGAACTACTGTTCTCAACTGCTCCCATGACTTCCTGTCAGGTAAATGTCTTCACATTGGTGTTGAGCCACTGATTAGGTCAGATTGTTCGAAGAAATGTTAACCTTTTCCTAAGAGGGTATGTTTCTGAAATGTTAGCAGTCATCAACATTAGTGTATAGGGTAGGAAACAGACTGTAGGCTACCTGATAGAACCATGCTGTTGAGCAAAAAGAGACCAAGATGGCGGTTGAGGTGTCTGCTGCCACAGTGAAGTGCCCCCTACTGGCCTCTAGCAGTCAGGTGAGTTGTGGCCTCAAGTAGATGATTTGTATGTGTGTGAGGTAAACTAGAAAGAGTGGTTTTCACAGTCTCTTAAAAATTAGTAAAATCCTTTCCTCCAAAGAAATCTTTGTAGAATTTCGCTGTGTAAAAGCAGATGAGCCGGATTGTCGGGAGGGATGGGAATAGGATCAGTCTCTGTGTCTCCCTGATTTCCCCTTGTGTTGACCCATGAAGCACATCCTTGGAGCCCCAGAGTCATGTCAGAACAGTATGAAAATCACCACTAGATACAGAAACTGTTTTAGGATTGGTCCTGCTATTTGATGGCATTTTGCCAAGGTATCCAGGAATACTCAAGACCACACCAGGCCCACTTTGGGGGCAGCCCAAGTGGTACCCGCAACGGGGCAGCCAGCGGCCCCAGGATCCAGCAGGAGCCGGCCCAGAGTAGGTTCCTTTTTCCAGTTCATAGAAGGACTGAGGCTAAGAAAGCCTTGGACCACACCCAGCCCCTCAGCAAGTCCCTGAATGGCACAGGTGAGCAAGAGACGATGGCACAGGGAGGCAGAGGAGAGCACCCCTTCCTGATTCCTTCTGGCTTTGGCCTCCAAATGTTCATGCAGAAGAGAGCACTATGCTGAGCTGGGCTGGAGGACAGGGGCAGCTTTTACCCCTAAAGCTGGGCAGAACATGCACCAAGGTTGGCAGCCTCTGCTCTCCTTCACTTCCACTAGGACCATACTTGAGGTTGAAATCTTGAAACCCTGTAGGCAGCTCCATAAAAGCGTGAGCCCTATCCAGAGGTTGATACTGACCCTCCTCTCTAGGAAATGTAGCTCCTGCCAGAATTGACGGATCAGATTAAAAACTCCCTGGGGGCTGGAGAGGGTGGAATGGATCAGAGTCCAAGGAAAGAGCCAGAGCTAAGCTCTCACATTTAGAGCTGTGGCCCTAGCGGCTCTTTTTAACAAACAGAAAGCATGTGCTAAATAACATTTTAAAAATATGTATAGTTTCTTCATATAACTTTTTTTTCCCTGAGAAAAACAATGCCTAACCTATTAATAGTAGACAGGGCTTCCTCTGTTCAGAATCCCAGTTAGATTAGGAAAATCAGTTCCAACATTTGTTTCTTGTAAATGAATGTTGCTTTGCTGTAATATTTACTTGCTGTGTTTTATTAAAGTTTTCATGTAGGACAGTTTTGGCACAGTCATGACTAGGGTTAGGAGTTTACTTTGATGTCTCCTGGAATCCCTTTGAGCTCTGTGGTTACATGACAGTGACATATATTTTGTTAGTGAAAGTGCTTTATTTTTAATAAGGTTTCCTTTTAGGACCCTTATTTTTGAAAAAAGTATTCCCTGAAACATTAGATTTCAATGTAATGATTCTCTGGGGGAAAAAAGACCAAGGCGTTACAGATGTTCCTCGGGCTTATGAGCAGATAAACCCATCAGAAGTTGAAAATATTGTAAGTAAAAAATGGACATTTGTAGATAGGATGGGATGTGAAAACACAAAACAACATCCAAAAATGCTGGCAGCTTAGTACACTGGCAGAGTATTGGTTGTTTGGCCATGTGATTGCATGCCTGACCAGAAACCGCGATTTGCTGTCACTGCTGCCCAGCGCCTCAAGACACCCTTGTTCTGTGTACAGCTAGCCTGGGAAAAGATCAAAATTTAAAGCAGTTTCTACTGAATGCATGTCCCTTTCCCACCATCATAAAGTGGAAAAATAGTAAGCGAAAAGGTTGTAAATCAGGGATGGTCTGTGTATTTCAAAATGATTCTGTAAGTAGAATTTATTTGAAATTTATCTGGCCCAACTCTAATAGTTTTCTTGTTGGTTTTTGAATGTCCAGTGTCCGGAATAGTACCTGACGCTTAGTAACCACTCTGTGAATTTTTTTTTTTTTTTCGGAGATAAAGTCTTGCTCTGTTGTCCTGGCTTTAGTGCAGTGGTGCGATCTTGGCTCACTGCAGCCTCCGCCTTCTGGGTTCAAGTGATTCCCCTACCTCAGCCTCCGAAGTAGCTGGGATTACAGGTGCCCGTCATCACACCCATCTAATTTTTGTTTTGTATTTTTAGTAGAGGTGTGGATGCGCCTGTTTGCCAGGTTGGTTTCGAACTCCTGACCTCAAGTGATCCACCCACCTCAGCCTCCCAAAGTGCTAGGATTACTGGCGTGAGCCACCGGGCCCAGCTAACTTTGTGAATATTGAGTGTTTAATAAGTTAATAAGCATCACTCAGAATTGTGCTCTGCTTGTAGTTTTAAGTTAGTGGCATGTTTAGAAACATTTCCTTGAACTTGTCTCCTACTTAAAAATGGGGCTGATGGCCAGGCGCGGTGGCTCACACCTGTAATCCCAGCACTTTGGGAGGCCGAGGCGGGTGGATCACCTGAGGTCAGGAGTTTGAGACGCAGCCCGGCCACCATGGTGAAACTCTGTCTCTACTAAAACTGCAAAAAAATTACCTAGGCTTTGTGGCGGGTACCTGTAATCCCAGCTACTTGGGAAGCTGAGGCAGGAGAATGGCTTGAACCCAGGAGGCGGAGGTTGCGGTGAGCCAAGATTGCACCATCGCACTCCAGCCTGGATGACAAGAGTGAGACTCCTCAAAAAAAAAAAAAAAGAAGAAAAGAAAAACAAATGGGGCCAACTAGGCAGTCATTGAGATGAAGATGAGGAATGCTATGTTGATGAAACAGATGAACAGTTTCGGGGTGGTGCTGTCCATAATAGCACATTTCTGAATAGTCTACAAGTTTTAATTTTACCAACTTTTTTAGTATGAAAATTTGATCTAGGAATAATGGAGAAAGGTTTTTTTTCCCCTCTTTTTTTCATTATCCCACTATTGTAAAGAAATGAATAAACTGTTTGAAATATTAAAAAGAAAAGAGCTCTTATTTAAACTTAAGATGAGAAGAAGAACTTTTAATAAACTTGTGGCTGGATGAAGGCAGAGTTTTATAATGAAATTTTTATTCTTACCTTCATGGTACAGGGTCCCTCCTCCTTCCCCCCGTAAAAATAGATGGGATGTTGTGATTTATGATGAGATAATTCTGTAGAGGCATTTTATGGAATACGTATAGAATCCTAGGAGAGATTTTCCTGATGGCTGATATCCCAGACACAGAGCTCAGAAAACAATTACACTCAGCTGGTTGGTTCTGTTCACTCTACTATTGCATGAGTCCAATGTTTAGATTTTAAAACAAGGAAATTTCAACATTCTGTTTTCTAACTATAAGGTTAACTGCTTTAAAAATAAAAATAAAAAAGACAACCCAAAAAAACCTGTTTCTTAGAGAAGGTCTTGCTCTGTTGCCCAGGCTAGAGTACAGTGGCACGATCACAGCCTCAAACTCCTGGGCTCAAGCAGTCCTCCCTCCTCAGCTAATTAAAACAATTTTTTTGTTGTTGTTGAGGCAGGGTTCTCACTGTGTTGCCCAGGCTGGTCTTGAACTCCTGGCCTCAAGTAGTCCTCCCGCCTCCACCTCCAAAAAGTGCTGAGATTACTGGTGTGAACCACCAGGTCTGGCCTAAAGAATTTATTTCAGATGAAAGAAATTCACACTGTTCTTGTAGTACTCTGCTTGCTAAACAGCAGATTTCATCATAAGCACAACCATTTTGTACCCTAAATATTAGGACTTACTGATGTACCAAATGGGACCAAGGAGAAGCTTTTCTTCTGTCTTAGGCTCAGAGAATAGTATCAAAACAGCAACTCTGTGGCTCAGAGTAGTTTATAGCATCATTTTAAGCTAATATATTTCTATTTAGTGTAGAAGAGGGCAAGAGCCCTGGGATGCTGATGTGCCGGCAGCCCCCGAAGGACCTTGAGACTTTCCCTCATATGACTCTGAAGGGAGACATTAGAACTTACTGGAGGCTGGGTGTGCTGTGGCTCACGCCTGTAATCCCAGCACTTTGGGAAGCCGAGGCCAGTGGATCACTTGAGGTCAGGAGTTCAAGACCAGCCTGATCAACATGGTGAAACCTCATCTCTACTAAAAATACAAAAGTTAGCCAGGCATGGTGGCAGGCACCTGTAATCCCAGCTACTTGGGAGGCTGGGGCAGGAGAATTGCTTGAACCCAAGAGGGGGAGGTTGCAGTGAGCTGAGATCATGCCATTTCACTCCAGCCTGGGCAGCAAGAGCAAAACTCCATCTCAAAAAGAAAAAAAAAAATGTAGTGGAAAGAACATGGACTTTGGAGTCAGGATTAACCTAACTCAAGGAAAAGGGAGTTGTTTGTGTAAAAAAAATTCTTGGCCTGACGTGGTGGCTCATGCCTGTAATCCGAGCACTTTGGGAGGCCAAGGCAGGTGGATCACCTGCAGTAGGGAGTTCAAGACCAGCCTGACCAACATGGAGAAACCCTGTCTCACTAAAAATACAAAATTAGCCAGGCGTGTTGGCTCATGCCTGTAATCCCAACTACTCAGGAGGCTGAGGCAGGAGAATCGCTTGAACCCAGGAGGTGGCGGTTGTGGTGAGCTGAGATCGCACTCCAGCCCAGGCACCAAGAGCAAAACTCCGTCCCAAAAAAAAAAAAATATTCTTAATTGCATTGCACTTACAGGCTGTGTGACTTTGAGGAAATAAGATCTCTGATGAATTAGTAAGATTCCCAATTTATTTGTGGGTAAATTGGGAGGAAGGCTGTTGGGAGTTATTCGGCGCATGAGCTGGAATCATAGGCATGGCTATAAGCCTTCTAATTCGAGCCGAACTAGGTCAACCCGGTAATGACTGAGATGCTACCTTGGGGCAGTTCCTCTTTGATGGTAGCTGCCGATAAATGCTTGTCCACTTCCTGCATTCCTCCCTCCCCTTCCTTGTTGCCATGTCACCTGCACACAAAACAGCTTTCAGACTCCATCTTGGCCCAATTTAATTAGTTCTCAATATAATATATTTAATTTTTTGCTTTTTTTAAAAAAAAGTAAAGGTTCATGCAGCACTGTATAAATTTCCTTGTTAATTTGGTTTCAGTGGTCCAAATTAAGTTATTACTAATAGCTTATTAGTATCAGTTTACTAATATTTTAATTATATGTTTTTTATCATGTCTTACATTGCATTCTTTTAAAAACTAGTGATATGCTGTCATTTGACAGTAAGATTCAAATAATTTAAAGTAGGAGTGCAACTCTCAAGAACACTGTCACAAAAATTTTACCCAATGATATGTATTAGTCCATTCTCACACTGCTATAAAGAAATACCTGAGACTAGGTAATTTATAAAGAAAAGAAGTGTAATTGTCCCATAGTTCCATGGGCTGTACAGGTAGTGTGATGCTGGCATCTGCTTGGCTTCTTGGAAGGCCTCCGGAAACTCACAGTTATGGTAGAAGGCGAAGGGGAAGCACGTATATCTTATATGGCCAGAGCAGGAGCAAGAGAGAGGGAGGGCATATTAATCTGTTTTCACACTGTTGATAAAGACATACACAAGACTGGAAAGAAAAAGAGGTTTAATTGGACTTACAGTTCCACATGGCTGGGGAGGCCTCAAAATCATGGTGGGAGGTGAAAAGCAGTTCTTTTACATGGCGGCAGCAAGAGAAAATGCAGAAGACGCAAAAGTGGAAACCCCTGATAAAACCATCAGATCTCATGAGACGTATTCACTACCATGAGAACAGTATGGGGGAAACTGCCCCCATGATTCAAATCATCTCCCACAGGGTCCCTCCTGCAACACGTGGGAATTATGGGAGTACAATTCAAGATGAGATTTGGGTGGAGACAGAGCCAAACCATATTAGAGGAGGAGGTACACACTGCATACTTATAAACAACCAGATCTCAGGATAACTCACTATCATGAGAACAGCACCAACTGGATGGTGCTAAGCCTTTCATGAAGGGCCACCCTCATGATCCTGTCACCTCCCACCAGGCCCCACCCCCAACACTGGGGATTACAATTCGACATGAGATTTGGTAGAGACACAGAACCGAACCATATCACGATACTCATTTTATTTATTGCATTTTACTTTATATCCTACAAAGTCAATATATGTAACTCAAAAACTGGCTACCAGTGTTTTTTTTTTTTTTAAGTTCTACCTCTACTGATTTCTGATTTTCAGCTGTTCCTGATTTTAAAACCTCGCATTTTGGGGGTAATTTGTTCTCCTAGATGGGAAGAAAATATTTAAGGCTGTGGGCTTGGAGAGTGGTTTTTTGATAAGTAGGATGCCCTTGGCCAGACTCCTTAGAAGCTGAGATGTTTCCACAGAGCCAAGATGGCAGGAAGGCTGAAGAGTTTGCTGCATCCCTCCCACTGCAGTGATTGTTCTGGCAAAGTTCCTAGAGTGGCCTCAGCACTGCTCATTTTAGTGAAAGGGTGGTTCTAATTTCTGAGGAAGTCATGATAACACTTTGGCCTTAAATTTTCTTTTTGCAGAAAGTTTGATTATCATTAGAAGAATGGCCATCTTTTAAAGTGATTCATTGACTTGTCCCTAGAGAAATCATGAGTTAGATGAGTGTTTACTGGGAAGTGAAAAGACCCATCCACGGTTTGGGATGAGATCCTTGTTGGACTGTGATCCCAGGATATTACCCAGGCCCAGACTGTAGACAACCTTCAGATGGAGTCCTGCCTCTACACAGGCAGGGAGTGAAATAATGATTCCCTTTCTCAATTTTCTTTAGCCATGAAATTTATTAAAAACGTATATCTGATTCTGAGCTGCCAGTCTTATTGCTTCAGATTCTCTGGATTCAGAACTTATTTTTATGTTATTTTATTTTTTGAGACAGAGTCTTGCTCTGTTGTCCAGTCAGGAATGTAATGGCACAACTACAGGCCCACTGCCTTCTGACCTCAAGTGATCCTCCTGCCCCAGCCCCCAGGTAGCTGGGACTACAGACACATGCCACGATGCCCAGCTAATTTTTGTACCTTTTCTAGAGACGAGGTTTCACCAAGTTGCCCAGGCTGCTCTCAAACTCCTGGACTTAAGCAATCCTCCTGCCTTGGCTTCTCAAAGTGCTGGGGTTACAGGTGTAAGCCACCACACCCAGCCTCAATGCAATCTTAAAAATGAATTAGAAAATCTGAGTCCAGGCCAGAGTTATATATAATTAAGAGAGTGTGGGTTTTAAGTTGTGTTTTAAAATTGTGTTGTTTTTGGTTGAGCCTGGTGGCTCACACTTGTAATCCCAGCACTTTGGGAGGCTGAAGTGGGCTGATTGCTTGAGCTCACGAGTTCGAGACCAGCCTGGGCAGCATGGTGAAACTCTGCCTCTACAAAAAATACAAAAATTAAGGCCAGGTGCTGTGGCTCATGCCTGTAATCCTAGCACTTTAGGAGGCCGAGGCTGGCAGATCATGAGGTCAGGAGTTTGAGACCAGCCTGGCCAACATGGTGAAACCCTGCCTCTACAAAAAAAATACAAAAACTAGCCAGGCCTGGTGGCATATGCCTGTAGTCCCAACTACATGGGAGTCTGAGGCAGAAGAGTCTCTTGAACCCAGGAGGCAGAGGCTGCAGTGAGCTAAGATCACACCACTGCACTCCAGCCTAGGTGATAGAGCAACAGTCCATCTCAAAAACAAAAACAAAACACAAAAATTAGCCAGGCATTGTGGCATGCTCCTGTAGTCCCAGCTACTTGGGAGGCTGAGGTGGGAAGATGGTTTGAGCCTGGGAGGCAGGGGTTACAGTGAGCTGAGATGGTGCCACTGTACTCTAGCCTGAGTGATCGAGCCAGACCTTATCTCAAAAAAAAGTATTGTTTTTAATTACTTGTAATTTTAATTGCTTGTAATTAAAAAACAGTAACTAAAAGGATCAAAAGTTAACTTTGCGGATAGTGAACCTTAGCCTACTGTACATAAAAATCAGAAGGCCAAGGCAGGAGGATTGCTTGAGCCCAGGAGCCCAAGACCAGCTTGGGCAACATAGTAAGACCCCTGTCTCTATAAAACAACTTAAAAATTAGCCAGATGTGGTGGCACACCTTTGCAGTCCCAGTTACTCAGGAGGCTGAGGTGGGAGGATTGCTTGAGCCTGGGAGGTCAGGGCTGCAATGATCGTGATCACATCACCGCACTCCAGCCTGGGCGACAGAGCAAGACCCTGTCTCAAAAAATAATAACAGTAATAATCAGAAAGCAACACTGTATGTGAATAAAGTCACCTTACCTAGCTGCCGGTGGACAGCCTTTGGTGTTTCAAGAACTTAGTTTTTATTCATTCCTGCTTTCGATATTTGTTGACTGTGAGCTTTGGGCTTATCCAGGGTCCACGAAGAAGAAATGGTTCTTCCTCATCTCAGGCTTTTGTTATTTTGGGGTGTTTTAAATTCCTCTGCCATGGTTACTCAATCCGACTCTACTTACCCCTCTCTTCCACAAATTTCTCAAATGTCATTCGTGGTACTCTTTTAACTCTTATGGACTTAATTGCTTTTAACATATATTTTACTCACTTTGCATGGACTTTTGACTAGAAATAGAGGGTAGTGTTGTGTGTACCACCTGCCATCTTGAGCTAGACCCTTTCAAAGAGTTGGTTTTGTTAATTATATCTTCTTACGTGGCTCATTACGCTTGTTGAAATTTGTGAGATGGTTTAGACCAAGCGTGTCCAAACCACAGCCCGTGGGCTGCATGTAGCCAAGGATAGCTTTGAATGCAGCCCAACACAAATTCATAAACTTTCCTAAAACATGAAATTTTTTTTTTTTTTTTGCAATTTTTTTTTACCTTAGCTCATCAGCTATCATAGTGTTAGTGTATTTTACGTGTGGCTATGGCCCGAGACAATTCTTCTTCTTCCAGTGTGGTCCAGGGAAGCCAAAAGATTATACATCCGTGAAAGCTTTAGATGTACCAGGAATCATATAGCTTTTCAAAATAAAATACCCACACTTTTGCTAAGTTCTGTGCTACGTAAGTGACTGAAACGATACCAGGACTTATTTATCTTGTAAACTTGGAAGTGAAATATTCTTCATTCACAAGGGTATTTCTGATTAAATTCTGGGAATATGCATTTATAAGTTAATACCAGCTTCTGGAATGTTACTTTTTCTTTTTTCTTTTTTAGATTTTTTGAGATGAAGTCTCATTCTGTTGTCCACGGTGGAGTACAGTGGCATGATCTTGGCTCCCTGCAGCCTCCGGGTCCCAGGTTCAAGCAATACTCTGGCCTCAGCCTCTGAGTAGCTGGGACTACAGACGTCTGCCACCATGCCTGGCTAACTCTTTTTTGTATTTTTAATAGAGACGGGGTTCACCTTGTTGGCCAGGCTGGTCTTGAACTCCTGACCTCAAGTGATCCACCTGCCTCGGCCTCCCAGAGTGCTGGGATTACAGGCGTGAGCCACCGCACTCAGATGCTTTTTCTTATTTCTCCATCACTTAAAATAGAGGAATGAGAGAGGCCCGTTTGTTTTATGTAGTAGTTGGACAAGATCTTAAGTACAGATCTCTAGTGATTAAAACAAAACACAGCAAATCTCTCTCATCCTCTAGACTCTTGGCTTTTGCCTAAATATGATTCATAAAGCTGAAGTGTTTCTAATCTTTAAATAATACCCAAAGGATATGATTATATGATTACCCAACACCCTAATACAATTTAAGAGTAGAGTGATCCAAAGAAGGAGAAAATAGTGTCTTCAAAAATGTTGCTATTAGAAATATTTCTTTTCTCTAAGGGAGGATGCAGGCTAAAGCATTTTACATGTGTGTTTACTTTTATAAATTTTCTAAGTGAGGGTAGAATTCTTTTTTTTTTTTTCAGATAGTTTCACTCTTGTTGCCCAGGCTGGATTGCAGTGGTGCAATCTCGGCTCACCACAACCTCCACCTCCCAGGTTCAAGCGATTCTCTTGCCTCAGCCTCCCTAGTAGCTGGGATCACGGATGTGCACCACCACACCCAGCTAATTTTTTTTTTTTTTTTTTTTTTTTTTGTATTTTTAGTAGAGATGGGGTTGCACCATGTTGGTTAGGCTGGTCTCGAACTCCTGAACTCAGGTGATCCTCCCGCCTTGGCATCCTAGAGTCCTGGGATTACAGGCGTGAGCCACTATGCCCTGCCAGAAGTGGAATTCTTATCAACATCTTTCTATGTTGATAATCAGGTAGTCCCTAACATTAATACCCTAAAATGCAATTTTTTAGTTTTGATGGAAAATTGATTCGAAATTGATTCTATCACTTCTCTTTTTTTTTTTTTGAGATGGTATTTTGCTCTTGTTGTCCAGGCTAGAGAGCAATGACACGATCTCGGCTCACTGCAACCTCTGCCTCAGAGAAATGTTCTAGAGAAATGTTCAAGCATTTCTCCTGCCTCAGCCTCCTGAGTAGCTGGGATTATAGGCACGCACCACCATGCCCAGCTACTTTTGTATTTTTAGTAGAGACGGGGTTTCTCCATGTTGGTCAGGCTGGTCTCAAACGCCTGACCTCAGGTGATCCGCCCGCCTCGGCCTCCTAAATTATCAAAAAAGTCTGATTTTTCATGTAACACTTTGACCAGTCTTACCCTATGAATGTTTTCATCCGCCTTCTCACACTTTGCATCCACTAGTGAAAGTGCTTCTATTTTTCTACATATTGTACAGTAAAGATTTTAGAGCCTTCTGGGCCGGGCATGGTGGCTCACACCTATAACCCCAGCACTTTGGGAGGTCAAGGTGAGCAGATCACTGAGGCCAGGAGTTTCAAACCAGGCTAGCCAACATGGTGAAACCCCATCTCTACTAAAAATACAAAAAGTAGTCGGGAGTGTTGGCAGGTGCCTGTAATCCCAGCTGCTAATAAGGCGGAAGTTACAGGCAGCTGAGATCGCGCCACTGCACTCCAGCCTGGGTAACAGAGAGAGACTCTATCTCAAAAAAAAAAAAAAAAAAAAAAAAAAAATTAGATCCTTCTAATAAGATGAAGCCCACTGTGTCAAAAAATCTAAAGATTAGGATATGAAGTCATTCTGACAGATTATGCTGTGAAATGTATATCCCTGTTCCTTTCTTCTGAGCCTTATTTTCATGTTAATAGTTTAAACTACATACTATATGCCAAGAACTTTATATACCTTATCATATTTCATTTTCACAGAATTTTAGGAGGTTGATATTACTCACACTAATTAACAGGCCCAACATCACAATTTCTAGCAAGAGGAAGAGGTATGCTTTTAATGCTAATCTGACTCTGAATTCTGTGGCCTAATCTGCAGTCTATGTTGCATCCACATTAAGTGTTTTAAATGTTCACTATGAATTCTCTTGAGCTATTTATTTCTATCTCTAATTATGCCATATTTTAAAAATCACAGTGATACTTGGGCTTGTGTGAAGAGATAGTGTGTCTAGATGTTTCTTCCTGGCTCAGTGTGCGGTATGATTTTCCAAAGCACGTGGTGTGCTTCATTACATTTTTAAAATCCACTTATCGCAGGTTAATAACTTAGATGACTTTTTTTTTTTTTTTCTTGAGATGGAGTCTTGCTATGTCACCCAGGCTGGAGTGCAGTAGTGTGATCTTGGCTCACTGCAACCTCCACCTTCCAGGTTCAAGCAATTCTCCTGCCTCAGCCTCCCGAGTAGCTGGGACTACAGGTGCACACCACCATGCCCAGCTGATTTTGTATTTTTAGTAGAGATGGGGTTTTGCCATGTTGGCCAGGCTTGTCTTGAACTCCTGACCTCAGGTGATCCACCTGCCTTGGCCTCCCAAAGTGCTGGGATTACAGGCGTGAGCCACTGCACCTGGCTGGATGGCCATTTCTCTAATGTAAAATGTGAAGCAGGCCCAGTGGAGGGTCCCAGGGCTGTACCAGAGGTGACCAGCCTGCAGCCATGCCCTGACATCCTAACTTCCTTGATGAAAAATGAGCCCGTTATTCAGTGTGCTGGCTGTTTGCAAGGAGCAATGGGTTAGAAATGACAATGTGCTGAAAGTCTTTTTTTCCCTCCAATTGTTTACAGGGAAGGTTGGGTGTGGCTCTCCGAGAATACATTTTGGTGGACTCATTGAGGAAGATGATGTGAGTCTCCTTGCTGCAGCTCTCCGAATTCAGGTTTGTTCGACATAGCTGTCTGAGAAATCTTGAGTTTGGAAGTTTAATTAATAGTTGCTAACATTTTACAAGTGGTTTCTGTTTACCAGGTACAGTGTTAAACACTTCATACACAGAGTGTTAGGCCTATTTGATAAATGAAGAAATGGTGATTTTGAAAAATGAAGTGAGTTGCCTGTGATCATATGGCATATGTGGGGCTGGGATCCATACTGGGGACTGTGTGTATGCTATCTTGTGCTGTGTAATAAATTATCTCACAATTTAGTAACTGGAGCAACAAGGCATTTATTATCTCACAGTTTCTTCAAATCAGAGATTTGGCAGTAGATTAACAGATTAGGTGGTATGTTAGTCCATTTTTGCATTGCTATAAAGAAATACCAGCTACTCAGGAGGCTGAGGCAGGAGGATTGCTTGAACCCAGGAGACAGAGGTTGCAGTGAGCTGAGATTGCACCACTGAACTCCAACCTGGGTGACAGAGGGAGACCGGAAAAAAAAAAAAAGGAAAAGAAAAGAAATGCCCAAGACTGTGGTTAACTTAGAAAGAAAACATTAAATTGGCTCACCGTTCTTTTTTTTTCCTCCTTGAAATGGAGTCTCGCTTTGTCACCCAGGTTGGAGTGCAGTGGTGCAATCTTGGCTCACTACAACCTCCACCTCCCAGGTTTAAGCGATTCTCATGCCTCAGCCTCCCGAGTAGCTGGGATTACAGGCACGCACCATCACACCAAGCTAATTTTTTGTATTTTTAGTAGAGACAGGGTTTCACCATGTTGGCCAGGCTGGTCTCAAACTCCTGGCCTTGTGTGATCTACCCACCTCAGCCTCCCAAAGTGCTGGGATTACAGGCATGAGCCACTGTGCCTGACCTGGCTCACAGTTCTGCAGGCCTTACAGGAAGCATAACACAGGCATCTGCTTCTGGAGAGGCCTCTCCAAGCTTCCAATAATGGCAGAAGGTGAAGGGAAAGCAGGCATCTCACAAGGTGCGAACAGGAGCAGGGAGTGAGGGAGTGGTGCTGTATACCTTTAAATGACCAGATCTCATGAGAACTCACTCATTATCATAAGGATGCTACCAAGGGGGATGATGCTAAACCATCATGAGGAACCAGCCCCTGTGATCCCATCACCTCCCACCAGGCCCCACCTCTAACACTGGGGATTATATTTCAAGATGAGATTTGGGCAGGGACACATATCCAAACTATATCAGATGGTTTGGGCTCAGGAGCTCTCATGCATTTGAAGTGAAGATGTCAGCTGGGGCTACAATCATCTGAGGGGTTGACTGGGGCTGGAGGATCTGTTTCCCAGATGGCGTACTCACATGGCTGTGGGCATGTGTGTTTCATTCCTCATTGGCCATCAGCAGATGCCTTGCTTCCTCCTCATCATGTCCACCTCTCTGTAGGGCTGCTCACAGTGTGGCAGCTGACTTCCCCCAGTATGAGCAATCCAAGGGAGGGAACCAGAAGGAGTCTTGCAGTATGGATGACCTAGGCTCTGACATCATGTGCCGCCACTTCCTTTAATCCTGTTTGTTAGAAGTATGTCACTAAGTCTGGTTCATATTCAAGAGAAGGAGAATTGTCCTCACCTCTTCAAGACAGGAGTATTAAAGTATTTGTAGGCATTTTCAAACCATCACCACCTGTGTGACCTAAAGGCGAAGGTCACCAGTGTTCCACCATATAAGCTGAGTGTTTTCATAGTGCTGGAGCCTGCAGTGACGGTGGCCTCTGGCAGTGACATTTAGTTCATATCTTTCTTCTGTACAGGGTAACACACAACTGAAACTCTTTACCTCAAAATGGGTCATTATACATTTTTGTAAGGATTATAAGTTACATTTCCATCAAAGCCAAATTTTGTTTTTATTTATTTTTATTTCATTTACTTATAATTTATATGCATCCATAGCGCTACTCAGTAATTCAATTTTCTTGTTCTTTTATACCAACTACAGAAGGATGGTATTTGGAAGCTGAGCATCCAAGCTGATCATTCATGCAGTCTTGTATTTTCTTCATTTTTCTTCTCTAAATCAGATGACGAACTTATTCAGTATAAGTTTATCCATGTACGTGATGTCTTTTGTGAAGACTTAATCTATTTTATTTATTTATTCATTCATTGATTTATTTATTTTATTGAGACAGGTGTCACCCAGGCTGGAATGCAGTGGCACGATCTCAGTTCACTGCAGCCTGCACCTCCCAGGTTCAAGCAATTCTCCTGCCTCAGCCTCCTGGGTAGCTGGGATTACAGGCACATGCCACCACACCCGGCTAATTTTTTTTTGAGACGGAGTTTCGCTCTTGTTGCCCAGGCTGGAGTGCAATGGTGCAATCTCGGCTCACCGCAACCTCTACCTCCTGGGTTCAAGCCGCAGCCTCTCGAGTAGCTGGGATTACAGGCATGCGCCACCATACCCAGCTAATTTTGTATTTTTAGTAGAGACAGGGTTTCTCCATGTTGGTCAGGCTGGTCTTGAACTCCCGACCTTAGGTGATCTGCTTGCCTTAGCCTCCTAAAGAGGATTACAGGCGTGAGCCACTACACCCAGCCTAATTTCTGTATTTTTAATAGAGACAGGGTTTCACCATGTTGTCCAGGCTGGTCTTGAATTCCTGACCTCAAGTGATCTGCCCACCTCGGCCTCCCAAAGTGCTGGGATTACAGGCATGAGCCACCTCACCTGGCCTATTTATTCATTTATTTTTAAAGAGACAGAATCTCAGCTAGGATGAAGTGCAGTGGTATGGTCTTGACTCACTGGAGCCTCAAACTTCTGGGCTCAAACAATCCTCCCACCTCAGCCTCCCGAGTAGCTGGGATTATAGGTGCCTGTCACCACATCTGGATTTTTTAATAGTGTATTTTCTCACATTTTCCTGTTTTTCTTTTTTAAATTTAACAAAAACAATGAACATAGTCAGAAGTTCTGGCCTGTGACTTGATATAACCCTGGACATTGTACATTGTAAAAAACATTCTCAGATTCATTGCTGTAAGTATGAAGAGCTAATAGCCTGCAAGGGAACTATAGAATTAAGCTGGATCATCAAGTTCATGCGTGCATATTTAAGAAACAAAGCAGCTTCTTTTAATACTATCAAACTCTTCAGTACGGTATTGAATAGTCGTATATTCTAACTAGGCATGCAGGTTTTCACATTTTCCTTTTTAAGAAAAACCTAGTTACACGTGAATAAAAATATTCCTAATATCCCCTTGGCTTATTGTACAACTCGATAATCTTGTTTTGTAACATCCACAAACAATATTTCTGTGGTTTAAGTGCGTGCCCTGTCAGCTTTTGCGATTCTAACATGTTTTCCTCTCTCTCCCTGCTGAAGAATATGGTCAGTAGTGGAAGGAGATGGCTTCGTGAACAGCAGCACAGGCGGTGGAGACTTCACTGCTTGAAACTTCAGCCTCTCTCCCCTGTGCCAAGGTAACACTGGTGATTTATTTATACTGATGTCAGCTCAGCACAGTGCCTTAGACCCAGTTAGTCATGGAGAAGAAGCACAACTCATGCTACTGTGGTTTTGATAGTAGATAATTTTCTCTATTCATTCAATTGCCACCCTATTTTCTCTATTATAAATTCTCCAAAATTAAATCTAATGAATGTATTACTGTGTTCTGTCAGTTTTAAAAAGGCATATTTTAAAAGTACCAATATTTTCTATATTAAATGGCAGTTTTTTAATGATGTTTTAAAACTAATTTGTATTTACTAATTTAATTTCAATGATATTTCCTATATTTAATGGCAGTGGGTTTTTTCCTTTTTTTTTTTTTTTTTTTTTGAGATGGAGTCTTGCTCTGTTGCCCAGGCTGGAGTGCAGTGGTGCAATCTCGGCTCACTGCAACCTCCACCGCCCAGGTTCAAGCGATTCTCCTGCCTCAGCCTCCCGATCGGGTAGCTGAGATTACAGGTGCACGCCACCACACCCAGCTAATTTTTGTATTTTTAGTAGAGACAGGGGTTTCGCCATCTTGGCCAGGCTGGTCTCAAACTCCTGACCTCAGGTGATCTGCCCACCTCAGTCTCCGAAAGTGTTGGGATTACAGGCGTGAGCCACCATGCCTGGCCTGGCAGTGTTTTTTCTTCTTAATGGTCCATGAAGTCATGGTTTTAAATCTGATAAAATATGGTAATGTAATATTTGGAATATGCTTTTCAGTGTCAGAAATGCCCAACGCATATATATCTGCCTGGTCTTAAGGGCCATGTAGGTTTCTACTCTGGGGATAAATGATCACCCAAACCAAACATTCCACGTGGCAACTGAGCTCAGCTTTCTTTAGAACAATCTGATAGGATAGTCTGTGTTCATCTAGGTGGGTATTTTCCTCAGAGTGCTCTTTGATGAAGTCTAAGCTACATATTTCATCTGTAAATTTGGAAATATAAACTGTAGGTCATAGTCTCAGCACGTGGTTTAGAATGATTGGGTAGGGATGACATCTGAAACAGATAGCCGCATTTTCCAGCCTGATGATGAGTCATCTGTGTCTGTCCCACTCCAAGCAATTGGCCCTACCCCCGTTATCCAGGTGTGCATAATGCCAGGTGTGCATCCCCAGGTAATCTCATCTAGCAATGTTGGAATGCACAGATAGCAGAGGAGATAAAACCCCTCTGGTAACTGACTCTTTTTTTTTTGAGACAGAGTCTTGCTCTGGTATTGAACTCCTGACCTCAGGTGTTCCACCCACCTCGGCCTACCAAAGTGCTGAGATTACAGGCATGAGCCACCACACCGAGCCTGACTCATTTTTTACCTGATAACCAGTTGCTTTATAGAATTGAACTCCATTTCCTTGGGCAGTCAGATGAACACCCTGGTTCAATTCTACCCACCAGAAGGGTGTGACCCTCTTGGACATGTTTTCATCCCTGCAATAGACAAAACATCTCAGTTATGTTCTCTATTCATTAATTATGTAAGTTGCAATGAGGAATGTTATTTCTGTAATATCATCCCTGGGCTTGTGCAATCTGTTTCATAAAATATCTTATTTTAGAGTTATTTATGTTGTTATAAGACCTTAGATTTTGAAAGCAAATCAATATTTCACCAAATTGTGTACCAAAGTTTCAAAGTAAATTCTTCTTGTTTAACCAATAATTTGGTTAAATAATTAAACCCTTTTCTCCCCCAAGAAGAATTCACTTTGAAATCATTGATTTCTAGACCCACTGGGCAAAGAGAAGCAGGCTGAGTAGTTTATAAATCACCCAAAAAATCACGATGGTGTCTCTATGACCCTTTAGTAAAAAGGAAACCTTACAGGTGTTTGGTTTGTTTTGTTTTTAAGACAGAGCCTTGCTCTGTTGCCCAGGCTGGAGTGCAGTGGCTTGATCTCTGCTCATCGTAACCTTCACCTTCTGGGTTCAAGCGAGGACATCTGGCTAATTTTTGTATTTTTAGTAGAGACAGGGTTTCACCATGTTGGCCAGGCTGATCTCGAACTCCTGACCTCAAGTGACCTGCCCTCCTGTGCTCCCAAAGTGCTGGGCTTACAGGCATGAGCCACCATGCCCGGCCTGTTTTGTTTTTGTTTGTTTGTTTGTTTTTTGAGACAGAGTCTCCCGCTGTCGCCCAGGCTGGAGTGCAGTGGTGTTATCTCAGCTCACCTCAACCTTCGCCTCCCGGGTTCAAGTGATTATCCGGCCTCGGCCTCCCGAGTAGCTGAGACTACAGGTGCGACCACCACACCTGACTAATTTATTTGTATTTTTAGTAGAGGCAGGATTTTGCTGTGTTGGCCAGGCTGGTCTCAAACTCATGGACTCAAGTGATCCTCCTGCCTTGGCCTCCCAAAGTGCTGGGATTATAGGTGTGAGCCACTGTAGCCTGCCAAAAGCTTACACATTATTCAAGATTAAGCTCTTCAATTTAGGAGATTGTGGGAAGAAAGAGACAGATAAAAAGTTATGGCCAGGAAGGCAAAACAAAGTAGGAGGCTAGAAAGGAAAGGTTGGATGGGTGGAGGCCTAGAAAGGAATACTCAGCGGCCCGTGGGGGGATTACCTGAACTCCTAGTTTCTGTGGTGCCCTTTGGAGAAATCTGGGTGGAGGTATGTTTGCTGTTACTTCTTACCCCAGGTCAGGCCCCCACAGGATCCTGGAGGAGAGTCTAGGGTGGTCTGAACACTGAGGGTAGATTGCCCACTGTAACTACAGAAATGGGACCAAGGGGCTGACTAAAGTCCACCGAGGGGGTTGATCTGCCCACCGAAAGAAAGCAGGTCACAACAAAACTAAGTGTTCCGGGGTGAGTGAAGGAATAGCTGTCCTCTCTGATGGAACCTTTAAGGGCAGTTCCCTGCTGTGTGGTCTCCCTGGGTTAATCTTGCTGCTGAGGGAACAGTTGTGCCTTCCATCTCTCACTCTCAGACACATGAAGGGCCTGACTCCCCAGCAAAGAAATGACTGAGCACATGAGCCCCAGAGGGGGCTCTTCCTAAAGAGTACAGCATTACACATGCTGGTATCCAGACCACTCCTGTAAGACAAGCAGTGGTGGCCAGTAAAATAGAAGAGTTCAGTTAGGTGCCCAGTGACACTCTGGAGTTCCTACAATTTCCTGTCTGAACTTGGGCTCAGGGCACTAGGTCCTTTTACCGACAGTTATGTAATTAATAAAATATTTTGAAATATGGTTTTAGACTGTAAATAGAGAGAGGGGAAGTGTGGACACAGATAAAACAAAATAGCATTTCCACATTTTTTCTTTTTTTTTGTACTTAATCTCTAATGTGATAGTAATGTTCACATTTTTGAATAGCCAAGAGAAACATGTGGCCAGCCCAATCGGAGATTATTATACAATGACCTTCTATTCATGGCTAATGAATACCGCGATGGCCCACACAGCATCTGCTCTGTAGTCGAATCACACTTGCAGGAGGGCTTTGGACACATTATAATACACAGTTCTTCTCTGTATGCCGTAGGTGTTATACTTCCACCTGGACACAAGTTTAGGATCTTTGTGAGTTTTTTGGAGTTGCATTTCTAAAATGATGCACTATTGTCTCATACACACTAATTGTTAGCAGTTGTGCTTATTACTGCCTAGGAGGAAGGACCCCAAAGCAATTGCATTGATTTCATTGTTGGCGTGATGTGAGGCTGTTTTCACTCCAGTTACAACCACCTAAGCTGAGAAGCCTCTTCTGTCTTTTGTGTTGTCTTTCCCCTCAGTGACATTGAGATTTCAAGAGGACAAACTCCAAAAGCTGTGGATGTCCTTGCCAAGGAGATCGGATTGCTTGCAGATGAAATTGAGATCTATGGCAAAAGCAAAGCCAAAGTACGTTTGTCCGTGCTAGAAAGGCTAAAGAATCAAGCAGATGGGAAATACGTCTTAGTTGCTGGGTAAGACACCATGTAACATCCACTTGACCAAGCAGACATCTTTACAAAACTCTTCCCTATACCCTTGTCCTTGTACCCCTCAATCCATCCTATTCTCACATTTGACATTTTGTCCATTTCATTTGGCGTTTCTCTATTTGGTGTGAGGTAAGTTTTTCTTTTCGGTGCAGAGCAAATTAGTCAACTCTACAAAATATAAAGTCAAACAAGTTGCAGTGCTTTATCTTTTGTTACTCATATTATGTTGTTATTACCCCTGCTCCCCCTTGGCTTTTTTAATTTCATTCTTCATTATAAAAATCAAGATAGGAATTGAAAGTAAAATATTTTGAACTCAGCAGTTTGTTTTGTGCGTTCTACTTGAAATATTTTAATGGAAAAGGTACAGATAATCGTATGAAACATGTTTTCCTGTTAATATCCTTGATCTTACTGATATATTCACGTTACAAAAGCTCATTATTTCCCTTCTTCTGCATTTCAGAACTAATGTTGAGCCATTTTCATTTGCATTGGTTATTTTATAAAAGACAAATTCATAGTTTTTATGAAAAGGAGTGTTTGCCTTTTTCCTCTTCTTTTTAAAAAAAGAAGTACATTCACTAGTTGAAAAGATCATAGAAAGCAAGGGATTTCAAATATTTATTCAATGTGACCTGAGGGAACATCATGAGACCATATTAAATTCCTTTGTTGCCTTGAAATTTCATTTCAGTGGCTATTGCTTATGATGTATAGGCCAAGGCTTCAGGCACAAAAACCTGTTTGTCAGGCAGAGACATTTCTTGTAACTGGAATTGACTCCTAGGTAATTTATTTTTACATATTTAATTATTAATATAAGTGCTTTTTTCTTTATTTCTTTTTCTGGTTATAAAAACAATGTAGTTTCATTGTAGAAATATTCTAAAAATTCAGAAAACAGAAGTAAAAAAGCAAAACATCCCAAACCCAAGCACTCAGAGGAAACAACTATTGGCCTGGGAGGACTGTTTTGATGCTGCTAGAGTCTCAGCCATGAGATCACACTTGCATGCTATTCTGTAAGCAACCTGATTATTCGAGCATATGTGGTATACTGAGCTCCATGTGAGTAAATATTGAGCTATGTTACCATTTTTCATGACAACATAACATTCTATCACTCACATCCCAGATTTTTTTTTTTTTTTTTTTTTTTAAAGACAGAGTCTCGCTCTGTTGCCCAGGCTGGAGTGCAGTGGCATGATCTCGGCTCACTGCAACCTCTGCCTACCGGGTTCAAGCGATTCTTCTGCCTCAGCCTCCCGAGTAGCTGGGATTACAGGCATGCACCACCATGCCCAGCTAATTTTTGTATTTTTAGTCGAGATGGGGTTTCACCATGTTGACCAGGCTTATCTCGAACTCCTGACCTCAAGTGATCCACCTGCCTTGGCCCCTCAAAGTTCTAGGATTACAGGGATGAGTCACTGCACCTGGCCACATCCCAGATTCTTAAACGTGTTGGGGAAGCAGGGGCTGGGGGAGTAGCAAAAATGCCCAGGATGAGGGTGGAGATCCCATCTTACACATCTTCTGGTACCTCTAGTTCCATCAATAAGTGCTGCCCTGGCTCATCCACTGGTAGTACTGAGTGTTTCTAATCGTTCAAGGGCATTGATGCAGAAAAATAATTTGAACGTAGAATAGGGATGTTCCACAACTTATATGACCAATTTTCTATCGATGGGCAATTAAAGTGTTCCCAATTTTTGCCATTTTAAACTGCTAGAATTAACAACCTTGGGCATGTGGATTTGTGCATCTGCTTAATTATCTCCTTAGGAAAAATCCCCAGAGGTGAATTCAATTATTTATAACTACAAATAAAGCAAAAATATCATCCAAAACAACCTCACCTCTTTAATGATATAGTGATTTCTTCAAATCCCTTTTCCCGCCTCCTTTCCCACTTTCCTCTCCTCTTTCTCCTTCTCTTTGTGTAGCTTTTCTTTTCTTTTCTTTTCTTTTTTTTTTTTTTTTTTTTTTGTGGAGATGAAGTCACCCAGTCTGGAGTGCACTGCTGTGATCTTGGCTCACTGCAACCTCCACCGCCTGAGTTCAAGCAATTCTTGTGCCTCAGTTTCCCAAGTAGCTGGGATTCCAGGCATGCACCCCCATGCCTGGCTAACTTTTTTTGTATTTTTATAGAGATGGGGTTTTGCCATGTTAGCCAGGCTGGCCTTGAACTCCTGGCCTCAACTGGTCAGGAGGAACTGTCTGCCTCCTCCTCCCAAAGTGCTGGGATTACAGGTGTGAGCCATCGTGCCCAGCTTCTGTAGATATTTTTGTAAGAGGAACAAACAGCCAGGGCATCTCAGAATCCCTCAGCAGTTGGCGTTGTCAGGAATTCATCCTTTCCTGCACACCTTGGTTGCCTGTGGCTTCACCGTTCTCCCTCAGGCTTCCAGGCTCACTGCAGTTAGATTCCTGAGTCCCTTTCCATCCTAGAACCCCAAAATTAATGTCCCCACAATCGAGTGTGGGAAAGTTCCTTGCTGAGGGAGGGTTGGCTCCACCTGCAGGCACCCTCTGGGCCCAAACCCTGCAAGGAGCTGCCTCTGGTTAGATTGGCTCTTGGGTCTCCGAGTATGGGGCACAGTTTAGTCACGGTTGCTTTTATGGCAGTATGCTTGACCCATATTTGTTTACAATGAATAAACAAACTCTTGGCCATTACAAGCCCTTTACAAAGCATTTGATTTGTGGAACTGGTTCCCTTCTTCCAGGCCTCGGGTGATCTTGGTAGGTGGGTTTGCAGGTTTTCTTACCCTGTTTAGATAGGAACACTTAAGGAAAACTTGGTGGGATGTGTTGTCTGTATATGAAGGAAGAATCCTACAGCAGATTTTCTTATCCAGTCCCTCTGCTTTACTCCATTTGGGGCTTGTCAATAAAATCAGAAATCCAGACACGGATGGCCCTGACCTTACCTTGGAACACAAAACTGATACTTCTAAAACAAATCTGTGATGGTATTGTCAGGTTCCTTACTTGTAAACAAAGCCTGGCCTCCAGCCTCATGCTGGAGAATGCTAGCTAGCACGGCTGCCTGGGGTTACAGCCAATGCAGTCCATGGCCAGTAGAACATTTCTCCACACTGGCTCTTTGCTAGCATTAATATGTATAATTGAGCTGAAATTGGCCTGCCATGTTGTAAATAAAAAAGATTAAACATGAATTTTCAAGAACAGAGTAAACACCAAAGGATCAACAATTCTTTTTCTGAAATTCTGATATAAGTTTCTTTACGTAACAAAGACCTTTGAAGGAACAAAATTAAATGGCTTCTTTTTTTTTTAACTATATTGGGAAAAAATAACCGTGCTGGTAAGATTATGATATATGTATGCATTCGTGACAGAGCTTGAAGAGTTTTAGGAAATAGCCGTACTGGATCCTATAAGGGAAGAATGAACAGCCCCTTCTCCCCAACACAACAAATGATATATTTTTTAGGGCTGTAAACTGTCATCAGTATCTAATCCTTTAATAGCTGAATAATTGAGATCAGTTTAGACCACAGGCAAATATTTTATCTATAGTCTAAAGTGGGCCTGGCATGGTGGGTTGTGCCTATATTCCAGTTACTCGGGAGGCTGAGGTGGGTGGATCACTTGAGGCCAGGAGTTCAAGACCAGCCTAAGCAGCATAGCAAGATCCCCATCTTTAAAAAATGCAAACAAACAGCAAAAAGCAGCGCTGGCTTAAAGCAACATTTGTAATCTAAAGTGAAAAGTTAATTTGAAATAAAAATCACCTTCATATTTTTACATTTGACCAGGTCAAGCATTAGGGGGAAGTGACGTTATCAAACCATTATATGCACTGTTGCAACTTCTTTAAAAATATAAATGACCCCTCCTTTAAATGGAGAATTATTTCCTTTTTCTAGAAGTCTTTTCTAATTCTGAAAATAATATTAGCTTATTGTAAAAAATTTAACATAAAGAAAAGTAAAAAGGAGGTAGCTAAGTCTCTCAGAAGTCAATATTTTGTTTATACATGCATCTTTTTACACTTTGAGATCATGCTATAAATACCATTTTTGTCCTGCCTTTTTCTCTGAACACTATAACATAAATCTTTTTCCATGCTTTGGAAGAATTCAAATACCCAAGTAATTTTTAAATAAAACTAAATAACAATATATTTGTTATTATATATTTGAATTTATATAGAAATATGATTTAAATATATCACCAATGGGATTAAAATATAAAACAATGAGATTTTAAAAAGTCTTCTATTATTAATAACTCAAATGCAGAACAGATTAAGTCTTTTAAAAAGCCATTCTTCAAACCTTAGGATTTCTTATTCAGTCAGAATCATCTGCGTTTCATCAACTACACATCGCATGGTATTTATACCTACACATCACTTTATTTGCTTTGCCTGACAAAATGAAAAGTATTGGGAATTGTTCAGGGAAATACGCCAAAAGAATCTTAGGGACTCATGAGTTTTACATATTTTCCCAGTTACACTAATGAAAAGGAATTTTGTTTGAGAACTTGACTTGGAGTGCAGCTGCAGGGCATTTGAATCTCAGTCTCCATCAGGCCTGCACCCATTTCTGTGCAGAAGTTTCTAGAATTTCCCTGAAGTAGTTGGACAGAGCAGCTAAAAAGGAAGCCCAAACTGATCTGGGAATAGACTGACTTTCACATTAAAGAAAAGGAAAAATTTGAATCATTCACATCATTTCATCTTTTTTTTTTTTCTTCAGGGCCAAATACCTGATTAGATTTTTAAAAAATGTTTCAACCCTTTATTTTGGTACAACGTAAAAATAATCTGACTTTTCTAAGATTCTGCTTTCCTGCCTTGAGTAACTATTTAAATATCTGTGAGATTTTCTTTTATTTGTGCTATTTCCAGAACGAAACAGAGGTATTTAGAAGAAACCACTTGCCACAGGGCCTTTGAACCGTTTACCCAAATCAAGTGTAATGAGAAACATCACCAAATGCACCATGGGGTTTATTGTTAGATAATAAAAGGCTTTGAAAACCTCCTAGACCCTAAAGCTGCCTGGGATGGATGATTTATGTTCATATGCTACTTGAGCATGTAGTTTTGGAGTGCATGGTTAGGCCTATGGCTAATGGCAGTTGTACCATTCAACAAGATTCTGGGTCTTCAGAATAGTTCAAAGTTTTACCACTTCTCTCTGGATAAGCCATCTTTTTGACCTTTGAGTAAATTATAAACTTATTTTCAGATTGTGTCCAAATGGTCACAGGTACTTTGACAATTTTTACTGTAGCTGCCAATAAATAATACTCATCTTAAAAAAGACATCATTCTGGCAGGGCATGGTGGCTCACACCTGTAATCCCAACATTTGGGAGGCCGAGGCAGGCGGATCATTTGAGGTCAGGAGTTTGAGACCAGCCTGGCCAACATGGTGAAACTGGTTTCTATTAAAAATACAAAAATTAGCCGGGCATGGTGGCAGGTGCCTGTAATCCCAGCTACTCAAGAGGCTGAAGCAGTAGAATTGCTTGAGCCTGGGAGGTAGAGGTTGCAGTGAGCAGAGATCACACCATTGCACTCCAGCCTGGGCAACACAGTGAGACTCCATCTCAAAAAAAAAAAAAAAGCATCATTTCATTGTCAACCCTTTTTTGCTGGTCTGTGCCCTGAACAGGTGATGTGATAGGGGTGCAAAGAGGGTGATCATTGTCCTTTACCTCAGCAAGTGTGTGGCCTGGTAGGTGAGACAGGCATGTCAGAACGCTTATCATGAAGCCATCTGAAAAATTCTAGAATAATCATGTAATCAATGCTCTAGATATCAGGGAGGGAGTACAGAAATCTGCCGGGAGAAGTGGAGGAAAGTAATGAACAAAAATCACAGTTCCATCTCTATGAACTCTAAGCTCCCATAAAAAAAGAAATTAGAGGACCCGGCGCAGTGGCTCGTGTCTATCATTCCAGCACTTTGGGAGGCCGAGGCGGGCAGATCACAGGGTCAGGAATTTGAGACCAGCCTGGCCAACGTGGTGAATCCCCATCTCTACTAAAAATACAAAAGTTAGCCGGGTGTGGTGGCACATGCCTGTAGTCCCAGCTACTCAGGAGGCTGAGGCAGGAGAATTGCTTGAACCCGGGAGGCGGAGGTTGCAGTGAGAAGAGAGGAGACGGGAGGAGAGGAGAGGAGAGGAGGAAAGAGAGGAGAGAAATAAAGAAAGAAAGAGGAAAGAAAGAAAGGAGAAAAAAAAGAAAAAAGAGAAAGAGAAATTAGATTACCTTGGTGCTCATTCTTTCCTTTATCACTGTTGATGATTTGGAATCTGAGCTAAAGATACTAGGGGAAAAACTAAACCAAATTTTGATACCAAATGCAGGAAGGAGGTGAAATTAGTTGTTTTTTATTGTAGCTCTCCTTTTATTGCTCCCAATAAATACTTCCTACTTTGTGATTTTCCCGAATTGTATTAGTTGGCTGAAAGCTGAGCAGTCCTGTGTTTCTAATTAAGAATTGGATGGTTAGCTGGAGTTTTGAGGAGGTCGTCTCTGGGCGTGTCTGCTTTTGGCTTTCTTGGGCAGCTATGCTTGCATATCCTTGGGAATGAAATTGTAATCCTTCGTGTGACACAGTTTAGGTAAACCACTTAGTCCTTTGCAAACAACAAATGCTCAGTACAGTACTTAAATGAGACCATATTTGATGCCACAATTTCTTTTCAGGCTCTTCTAAGATTGTGATGCCTGTGGGCTTTTAACTGCCCTTATTGATGTTGTATCCAAGAAAACAGAAAGTTGACCCCGAGCAGAAGTATTAATATCTTTGTATAACTTTCAGTCTTCACGTTGACCCCACTGCAAATCTGCTATTTAGACAGATGCAGAGGTGACTGATAAGCCAGGGTCATGTGGCTTCAGGAGTCTTAGGTTTCTTCCATGCAGCAGTGTCAGGAAAGGCTCGCCAGCTCCTGGCCACAGCAGGTACCAGTGACCTCCTTGTTGCTGAATCCACCAACCACTCTCGGTCCTCATCCTGCTTCCTGCCTCAGTGGCGTTTGAGTTTCCTGTTCTGGAAACAGTCTCATCCTTAGCCTCCTTCTGAGACTTCCTATCATGTTCGGCCTTCTTCTCCAGGGTCCTCTTATTTTTTATTTTTTGTATTTTTAGAGACAGGGTCTCACTATATTACCCAGGCTGGTCTCAAACTCCCTGGCTCAAGCAATCCTTTTACCTTGGCCTCCCAAAGTGCTAGGATTACAAGCATGAACCACTACACACAGCCGGGTTCTCTTATTTTATATTATGCCTTCCTAGTTTCCTTTTGGACTCTCTTCTTCTGACAACTCATTACAAGCAAATGTACTTAACTCTTCTGTCCTTATCCCTTTTGCCACTTGGTGCACTGTCCTTGGGTGATCTTACCCATTCCATGCTTTAAATGGCTAATTATAGTTATGATTTCCATCCATGGAGAACCTGGGTAAGTCAGATGGCTGGCTTTGCCTCCCAGCTCTGCTGCTTACTAGCTGTGTGACTGTGGGCAAGTTGCTTAAACTCTGTGCCTCAGTTTCCTCATCTATCAAGTGAGGGTACAAATAATTAACCCCATAAATATGAAGCATATCACTTCTCCTATTAACTGCCCCAATCCACTCTGAGTTTTATCTGGTTAACATTTATTAATTTGTCACGTCTCACCTAAGATGTTACCTCCTACAGGAAACATTCCCAGATGTTCAAATCTAGTTAGATCCTTTTTCCATGTCCCCTCATAATTCAGTCTGACTGCCCTATTTCCCTGTCTTAGTGTTTGTCACTTTTATCATAACTGCTGATGTATTCAGATCAGCTGGAAGCTTGTGAGGGTAGAAATGGAGTCTGACTGGGTCATCATTGTGTCCCTAGGGTCTAGCTCAGTGCCTGGCACATAGCAGTACTTGATAAATACTTGCTGAATGAATGACTCATGAAATTGCAGGGTGCAATGACGCCTCTAAAGACATTCCTTCTTTGCGGTTACATCCCTAGGTTTTGTAGGTTAGAAAACTCTATTAGATTTGTTGTGGTTGGGTATCCTTGACAACGTGGCTCACAGTAACTCATGGAAGACCAAATTGCAAACCTAAATGACAGCCTTTAAAATTTTTAACGATGCTTATGGTGTTCTAAAGAACAATTTTATGAGGTCTTACTTGCTAATGTAATAGGCTCTCTTCAACACCTAATACTGCGATGTTATGAACATGGGAACATTTGGTTTTGCAAAGTGTTGTCATCAACAATAAGCTTCTCAAGAGCAGAAGTTTCCGCCGTAGTGTGCACAGGGGCTGTGGACTTTGTGAATATTTGAAGGACTGTCATATGGAAAGGGATCAGGCTTAGTGTGTAGGACTCCAAGAGCTAGGACACAACAAGAATGCAGATGCCTTCTCTTTAGAACAAAGAACTTTCGAACTGTAACAGCTGTCTGGAAATGAGTGGGCCACCCCGGAGGTCATGACCTTATCACCATGTATGTTCAAGCATGGCAGGGAGAAGCCCTGGGCAGGGATATCTGGAAGGAGAAGGACAAGTGGGGACTTCAGGGTCCCTTCTAATCCTGAGAGTCTGGCAGTGCCCTACTCACCCAAGGACCATTGAGCTAGGCCCTGTGCCCACACCCTGCCCCCCAATAAATGGCTCAGGAAAAACAAGCGCTACATACTCTTTGGCAAGATATGCCACCATCAGCTTAATTATTTAAATCATTTTGATGAATGGTTTTATGGCCTTTCTTGAAATTGATGTTGTTATTAGCACTGCCCAATAACTTTTCCTTTTTGGTCTCTTGGTAAAGGTGTGTCTGTATCTTGACTTTAGCTTGTGCCTGGCCTGTGTGATAGGGGTAGACCATAATAGCCTGAGAAAATTAAATTCTGGAGTGCATTTTGGAATGAGCACCCCCAGATTTGATTCTAGTGTCTTAGGCTGGTTTTGCATTGGTTGTCTGGGAAATACTATAAAATTCACTTTCTCCTCCCAAACTCAGGATCACGCCCACCCCTCTTGGAGAAGGGAAGAGCACAGTTACCATTGGGCTTGTGCAGGCGCTGACTGCACACCTGAATGTCAACTCCTTTGCCTGTCTGAGGCAGCCTTCCCAAGGACCGACGTTTGGAGTGAAAGGTACTGTCTTTAACAACTAGTGTACTTTTCAGGGCAAAGTTTCGGGGAGCAAATTGTAAAAAGAACATTGTCAACAGATAAAGAGTTAAGACTTTTCAGGGGACTTGATGCTTTTCTTCGCTGCACACTCAGTACATAGTGGTTGCCCCACGTTGGTCCCCCTGGGCATGGAAGTGAGCAGTGAGAGCTGCCAGGGCTTCACTGGACACCTCGGGAGCCTGTTCCTGAGGCTGTGTCGCTCAAGGCTCCCACCTCAGTGCAGTCTCCCATTTCATCAGGACCTTCTTTGCCAAGTGATCTTGAAACACGGCCATCCATATCAGTGTCTGATCATCCCAGTCTCGGGAAAGGTCTTTCCCTCTGCTTTAGTCTCGGCTCACTGGAGTTGCTGTGTGGGGCCCGCAGAGCTCTCTGGAGACGGACTGGCTGTGGACAGCGAGTCGTGATGAAATTCCTCTTTGGCTGTGGTTGGGCTGGGATCTGGCACTTTCCCATTTGTTACTCTTTCTTCCTTGATTTATCATGAAATCATTCCTTAACTCACTTTACAATGAATGGTATTTATTGCTGCAATTACAGTTTGTCTTTGGCACTTCGTGATTTTTTAAGAATATTATATTTATATTACTGCTACAAATATTAAAAACGTATCTCATTAAGTACTGATAACTCATAAAGTGTCATGCATCATGTAGCAGAATGAATACTAGGGTTGGAGCAAGGAGGCCAAGGTTTTGGTCACAGCTGTGTTTCCTACCGCGATGTGACCCTTGACCACTTGAGCCAGTCACAACCTCTTGGAGACGTATCTCTAAAAGTCCAAAATGCTGAGAGTGGCACCAGGCTCACCCAGTTGTTGTGAGGATCAAATGAGAAAGCAGGTAAAGAATGAGGGCTACTGTCAAATGATACACACATGGGCAGTGCTGTTACTGCTTTAGGAAAGAGGAGTCCTTTTACTCTAACAACCAACATTTTTAGGGATATGCAGCATGACAAATCTCACATACTATTATCTGAAATAAATTGAAGTTTATAATTTATTCATCTGAGGTGGTTATGCGGTGGGTTTTTGTTTTTGTTTTTGTTTTTGTTTTTGAGACAGAGTCTCACTTGGTTGCCCAAGCTGGAGTGCAGTGGTGCAATCTTGGCTCACTCCAACCTCTGCCTCCCAGTTTCACGTGATTCTCCTGCCTCAGCCTCCCAAGTAGCTGGGACTACAGGCGCCTGCCACCATGCCTAGCTGATTTTTTGTATTTTTAATAGAGATGGTGTTTCACCATTTTGGCCAGGCTGGTCTCGAACTCCTGACCTCAAGTGATCCACCCGCCTCAGCCTCCCAAAGTGCTGGGTTTATAGGCATGAGCCACATCGCCCAGCCACAGTGTATTTTTTTTAAACAAAGTTTTCTCAGATATGAAATCATGTACAATTGATTTAGATAAAGTATAGTCACAGACATCTAATAATAAATTAACAAAATATTCTCATATCCTGGTATGTTTTATAGTAATGACATCTGCTCTATTTTTATCTTTTTTTTTTAAGTAAAGAAACAGAGGTATAGTTAAACAAAATGTCAACTTTTTTTTTTTTTCCTATTCTGCTTGGACATAACCGTTAGTGTCTCTCACTGCCTTTTGTTACTTCATCTTGGGTGTGACACCTCTCTGTTGGGTTTGGGGAGCTGTGTCCCTTGGGCTGTGTCCATCGTGGCAGCTGTACTTGGTGACCCGTTTGAAATGCCGCTTGCTCTGTTGTTTAGGAGGAGCCGCGGGTGGTGGATACGCCCAGGTCATCCCCATGGAGGAGGTAAGACCTTGAAGAGATGCGGGTCAGCTATCACTATGTCTCCGTCTGACATCTTGTCTCTGCTCCCATCCACACAGGCCCACAGACCCTCCTCCACAATCCCAAAGTCCTTAAGGCTCTGAAACCCCAAAATGTTTACATAACTCACCCAGTGGCAAACCCTAGTATTTACTGTGATGAGCTATAATTATATGGATTTTGTATGTGCAACTTGGTGTGAATATTTGCATACATTGTAGAAAAATTATTTTTGATTAACAGGTGCTGACCTAGCCCCTGCTTGGGGTGTTTTACAAATAAACTACATGTAAATCATACTGCCTTCCTAAACTCCAAAATATTCTGAACCCTAAAACCCTGCTGGTCTTGCGGGTCTGGATGAGAGAATGTGGGTCTGTGTCTCTCTCAATCATCTGCTGTACTGCTGAGTTCACGAAGACTTCACACTTCCCCTCTGTCAGTTCAGGCTCCAGTGTGTGCCTCGGGAGCACAGATACTAAAACTGGAATGACACAGAGAGGATTCGCATGGTCCCTGCACGAGGATGACATGCAAATTTGTGAAGTGTCCCATTAAAAATAAAAGACTCCAAAATAAAAGAGTTCCAGAGGAAAATGGTCAAAAAGAACTGACGTTGTTAATTCCCACTTCTCTAAGAACTCCCCCTTTGTTCCGCATAACCTCTTCTTTGTCGCCTGTAACTAACCAGTGACCAGTTCTTTTCATTTCCACTCTCTGCATCAACCTCATCATTCAGGGCCTGGGCAATCTTCCAAAACCCAAATCTGAGCAGGTCACTTTCCTGTTCTGTCATTTCTGCCATTGCCTGTCACCCTCCAGCACAGCACAGGAGGTCCTGGTGGGCGGCTGCTCCTGCTTCCCTGTCCGCAGGTCCCCACCTCCCTTCTTCTCTCCACTGCGTCAAGCTCCTTGCAGACTCTTTTTTTTTTTTCTTTTTGAGACAGAGTTTTGCTTTGTGGCTCAGGCTGGAGTGCAGTGGCATAATCTCGGCTCACTGCAACCTCCACCTCCCAGGTTCAAGCAATTCTCATGCCTCATTCTCCTGAGTAGCTGGGATTACAGGCAACTGCCACCATGCCTGACTGATTTTTTGTATTTTAGTAGAGATGGGGTTTTACCGTGTTGGCCAGTCTGGTCTCTAACTCATGAGCTCAGGCAGTCCGCTGGTCTTGGCCTCCCAAAGTGCTAGGATTACAGGCGTGAGCCACCGTGCCCAGCCCTTGCAGACTCTTCCTGTTCTCTCTCAGTTCCAGGATTTTACCATGCCTGGAACATTCTTCCTTTTCTGTCCTCTTTACCCTTTTGTCAAGGTTCTTCTGTACCCCACAGACTCCCTCTGTGTTTATGGCTATCTGGTTCAGTTGGCTGTGGCGAGTTGTGGGCCTTTCTTGAGGTCTCAGGTCTCAGCATTGAGCAGAGTAACCAGCACATAGTAGGAACTCACTAGAAAGTATTTGTTGACTTTGTTAAAGGAATAGAAGTGTTTACCCAGGAAGGTCTGAGTGTCAGGGAAGCTAAAGAGAAAATCAGTATAAACTTCAAGTACTGGGAGTGGCAGTGAGAAAGAGTAGTCCAAGGCACTGCTGAGAAAAATCGTCCCAGGCCTCAGGTCAGAATGGGGATGGGTACATTCACAAGCCAGATCCAGAACTAGGAGGCCAAATTAGAGGTGGCATACAAGGGGAATACACAGGGGAATGGCTCGGGTTTAGCCAGCAAATTGGAAGGACATTGGTGTCCCACTGGTTTAAGGCATCAGCTGTGTGGCTTGGAGGAGAGAGCTACTTTATTTTATTTTATTTTATTTTTTGAGATGGAGTCTCGCTCTGTCACCCAGGTTGGAGCACAATGGTGTGATCTTGGCTCGCTGCAACCTCTGCCTCCCAGATTTGAGTGATTCTCCTGCCTCAGCCTCCCGAGAAGCTAGGATTACAGGTGCCTACCACCATGCCCAGCTAATTTTTGTATTTTAATAGAGACAGAGTTTCACCGTGTTGGTCAGGCCAGTCTTGAACTCCTGACCTCAGGTAACCCACCCGCCTCCGCCTCCCAAAGTGCTGGGATTACAGGCGTGAGCCACCACGGCTGGCCAAGAGGACTACCTTATGAGGGTGGAGTGGGCCAGACACACTCGGGCAAGTTTGTTCCTTGAAGTTGAGTGCCTCCAGTCTCTTCTTCGTCTGTATCCTCCCAACTCTGAGCACTATGCCTGACACTTAGGGGATGTTTGTTGACTGAGTGCCAGGCACAGACAATATGTACTGGATGGAACATAATAAATCACCATAGGGGAAAATGTTAGAATAAATTCCAGATGGACTGAGGAATTGAAAGGGAAAACACTATGACTGGAAGGATGAGAAGGAGCCGGCCTTGTGAAGAATGAGGGAGAGCATTCAGCCAGTGGGAACTGCTGGTGGGAAAGCCCTGAGGCAGGAAAGGGTGTGACCTGTTCAGGGAAGTGGAGGACACCAGGCTGGCTGGGGCCCCGTGGGCCAGCGGGAGTTGGGGGGGTTGAGGTAGAGAAGTGTGCAGGCGCCAGCTCTGTTAGGTAATTGTAATTTGTAGCCAAGAACCTGGATTTTATTTGAAGTGCCAAGGTCAGCCATTGAAGGGATCTTGACAGATAACACAATGCAGATTGAGTTTTATTAAAATCACCCTCTTTTCTGTGTGATGAAGGGACCAGGGGCCTCTCAGTAGACACGATGAATCCAGGAGGAAGACTATGGAAGTAGCCCAGGGAAAGATGGCAGTGGCTTGGCCTAGGATGGGGCAGTGAGGATGGAAAAGAGGAAAAAACAGTTTAAGATTTGTTTGCTGATGTGTGCAGGATTAGATGTTGGGGGTGAGAAAAGGGGAGGATTCAAGGACGACATCCAGGGTACTGGCTTGAGCAACTCAGTAGACTCGTTTGTTGAGGCAGAGAACAGGAGAGTGATGGGATGAGGTTTGAACTGTGTAGTGTGGGGTGTGGTGGAGGGTGGTAGTCAGAAGGAGGGAGTCAGTGTAGAGGCCTATAAAACATGCAGGTGGACATCAAGTAGACGGCTGGAAAGAAAAACTTACATTCCAGTTGTGAAATGGCCAAAGGGTTCAATAGAAACATCGGAAAAGAAATATTAACTAAATGCGTATTCATCTTCACCAATCATCAAGTAAATAAATCTACATTAAAACCACTATCAGGCCGGGCACGGTGGCTCACGCCTGTCATCTGAGCACTTTGGGAGGCCGAGGTGGGCAGATCACGGAGGTCAGGAGTTGGAGACCAGCCTGACCAACATGGGGAAACCCCATCTGTAATAAAAATATAAAAATAAGCTGGGTGTGGTGGCAGGCGCCTGTAATCCCAGCCGTTCGGGAGGCTGAGGCAGGAGGATCACTCAAACCTGGGAGGCAGAGGTTTCAGTGAGCCAAGATCACGCCACTGCACTCCAGCCCGGGCAACAAGAGCGAGATTCCATCTCTAAATAAATAAATAAATAAATAAAAATAAAACCACTATCAGTTACCATTTTACTTGTCAAGTTGACAAAATTGGATTTTTTAAAAAAGTTATGATACCAAATTTTGGCAAAGAAATTGAAATGGACTCCCACACACTGCTGGGAAGTGTATGTTGATAAAAACACTTCTGGAAGAAGGGTAGAAATACATATTAAGTACTTTACCGTGCATATCCTTTGGCCCAAATAAATTCATTTTTAGTGCACCCTAAGGAAAAAATGAATATATGAGAAAATAGATCATTTTAAATTAAATATACCCTCACATAGTTTATAACATTAAAAAATGGGGGGATAATAATAGGACCTCAAGTTAACTATATTTTGAAGACTATTTAATGATGTAAAAATGCTAGCTATATTGAGAGTGGAAGAGCTAAAGTGTAAACTGTTATGGTGTTATGATTCCAACATTTAAAAGTACAAACATATATTTATAAAATATATATATACATATGTAATTTTTCATGTTTTCTCCAGTTAACATATTATTTTATGTTATAAAGTAAAATTTTAACAAGAAAATATTTAACCTTCCAAGAAATTAAGGAAATGCAGCTTTAAAAAGAATAACACTTTGTCAACTATTAAATTATTTCTTAGTCTAAAAGTTACTTTATTTCTGAAGTGACTGATCTACTACTAGTGTTTTGCGGATGACACTTCATCCCTTTCAAAAAGCAATTTGGTGATATTATCAAGATCCCAATGGCCGGGTGCAATGGCTCACGCCTGTAATTCCAGCACTTTGGGAGGCTGAGGCGGGTGGATCACAAGGTCAGGAGTTCAAGACCAGCCTGGCCAACATGGTGAAACCCCATCTCTACTAAAAATACAAAAATTAGCCAGGCATGGTGGTGGGCGCCTATAGTCCCAGCTACTCAGGAGGCAAGAGAATTGCTTGAACCCGGAGGCAGAAGTTGCAGTGAGCCGAGATCATGCCACTGCACTCCAGCCTAGGTGAAAGAGCGAAACTCCATCTCAAAAAAAATAAAATAAAACAAAAATACTTCATCCCTTTCAAAAAGCAATTTGGTGATATTATCAAGATCCCAAGGGCCGGGTGTGGTGGCGCACACCTGGAATCCTAGCACTTTGGGAGGCTGAAGCAAGAGGATCACTTGAGCCCAGGAGTCTGAGACCAACCTGGGCAACATAGTGAGACTGCATCTCTACAAAAAAACGAAAAGAAAGAGAGGTAACTACTCTCCTGAAAATATATTACTCATTAGCAATTAATTTTTTTAAAAAAAGGAAAAGCTATTTGTGTATATTCTTTATAACTGTGGCCTTCCTTGTAAAAGTGAACATTTGGTAGTAGCGTATGTATCCAGCCTGAAACTTTTGGTGCATCTACCATATACAGCTTCTATAAACTATACACAAGATTATTACAGAAAAAGCTTTGTGAAAAAGGAAACTTGGAAGTTTGTAGGAAGCTGATTCTACAAGTGATAATCATGTGTGCTCATGAGACTGGAAGGAAAATAACAAAATGAGTAGAGTCATGAGGGTAAAATACTTTATTTCCCCAAAATTCTGTGATATTTCATATTATTTTATTGTTACCATTTATTTTATGCCCTGCCTCATTCCAAAGTATATTTAATATGGTACTGTTTTCTAGATAATAAAACAAGGAAGAAACTTAAAGTGAGTGACTATAAGGAGATTCATTATTAAATTCATCAGAATGTTTTGCCTTAACCTGAGGATGGAAGAATTTATGATCTGAGTGATTGCTCAAAGGTTCTTTGTTGTCACGTGGAAGACCTTGACCTTGATTTTCTGATTTAGGCGTTCTTATAGACTCAGCTCATCATAAGGATATGTAATTTGCATGCTATTTTATTCAGTCCTTAAATTCCATAGTTGTTTAAAACAAATAGGAAGATGTCTTAGCCAGGCACAGTGGCCCAGGAGCTCATTACCAGCTTAGGCAACATAGCAAGACCCCCGTCTCTACAGAAAATTCAAAAATTAGCCAGGCACAATGGCGTACACCTATAGTCCCAGCCTACTTAATAGGCTGAGGTGAGAGGATTGCTTGAGCCCAAGAGTTTGAGAATACAGTGAGCTATGATCACGCCACTGCACTCCAGTCTGGGTGACAAAGCAAGACCCTATTTCTGAAAATAAGTAAATAGATATCTTATTTCTCTAGTTCAACCTTCACTTGACTGGAGACATCCACGCCATCACCGCTGCCAATAACTTGCTGGCTGCCGCCATTGACACAAGGATTCTTCATGAAAACACACAAACAGATAAGGTGAGAAGGATGCCTTGCTAGCCATTTTGGGTATTGTATCCTGGAATTCCTGGATTCTTAAGGAGTTTGTGGAAAGATTTCTGGTGTCTGCAAACTCTGAAATCTTATTCAATTCAATTTTGTGATTTTTACATATGTCCCTATTTCCTGAGGAGAAGGAGCCATCGTTTGGTCAGATTCTCAAATGGGTTTATGAGCACTGCCAAGTTATTGGGAGAATTGTAGTGTGTTGTAAAAGCTAAACATTCTCTGAGATGAGTCCTTAGTTTTAAAGATGGTAGGTAGACCAGTTCTCTTCATTCTGGTCATGGGTCCAATCTCTAATCTATTCTAAGGGGATTGGACAGATGTCATTTTTAGACTAATGTTATGTGGAGCTATTTTAGATGTGCTGAAAAGATGTCAGAGACCCTTATTGGGCTTCATGTGCATGTAGGTTAAGAGTTAAACTACACCCCCAAAGGGGACAGCCCACGAGAAGCTAATTCCTCACAGACATAGGACATAGATAAAAGGGGTACTTTCTGGCATGTTTTACAAGGGTCCTCACTTTCTTTAATTAAAGTAGTTCCTTAGTGAGTCTTTGCTCCATAATCCAGATACATCTTCATTTGGTAGTTGTAGCGATATAGATCAAGAAATATATTTATGCCAACTCTTTGCAATGTGTGTTATTTCAGATCTCGTCAGTTTTATGAAAATGACAGAATTTAAGTCAACATTGTTTATATTAGCCCGCAAATTTTAATAGGGTCTTTTATCTAAATAGTTTGGTTATAAATGCAATGAATTTTTGTCATATCCTGTGAATTGTCCAAGTTCATGGACGATTAACTTTTGTCTGGTCTCATTTTTGTTTTGTGTTTTTAGGCTCTGTATAATCGACTGGTTCCTTTAGTGAATGGTGTCAGAGAATTTTCAGAAATTCAACTTGCTCGGCTGAAAGTAAGTTTCCAGTTAGCAATTCTTTAAAAACAAAAGGTCCTAGAAGCACATCAGAAAGATTGTCAAAGCCTGAAATTTTCAACTTGATTTGATTTTGGTTTTCAGATATCCTTTTGGGTATTAAACTCTATAGAGACCGAACACTGGAGCAAAGAGCACAGTGTTCAAAGCCTGAACCCTGGTTCTACTCGAAAGAGCCAGGTGGACAAATTAATTAACCTTTTTCAGTCTCAGTTTCTTCATCTATGAAATGAGAGGACTGTTTTGCTAATTTATGAGTACCCTAGGCAACTGACAAGTTAGCTGGGCATAGGAGCACATACATACCTGTAGTCCAAGCTACTCATGATGCTTGCTTGTGAGAGGTTTGCTTGAGCCAAGGTTATAGTGCACCATGATGGCGCCTGTGAATAGCCACTGCATGCCTGCCTGGGCAACACAGCAAGATCCCATCTTTTAAAAAAAAATAACAAATTAGGATTTTTGGTGAGTCCTTGTCTTTCTAAATATTTTTATGAAATTTGTTAAATTTCTAGGAAATTATAAGATAACCTTTGAAAACTCATCTATCTCATTTATGGTTTTTTGTTTTGTTGTGTTGTGTTTTTTGAGACAGAGTTTTACTCTTGTTGCCCAGGCTGGAGTGCGGTGGTATGATCTCGGCTCACTGCAACCTCCGCCTCCCTGGTTCAAGTGATTCTCCTGCCTCAGCCTCCCAAGTAGCTGTGATTACAGAAATGCACCACTGCACCCAGCTACTTTTTGTATTTTCAGTAGAGATGGGATTTCACCATGTTGGCCTGGCTGGTCTCAAATTCCTGACCTCAGGTGATCCATCTACCTTGGCCTCCCAAAGTGCCAGATTACCAGCGTGAGCCACTGCGCCCAGCCTCATCTATGTTTTTGTTGCAGCAAACACTACAATTATACTTGCGTATGCCATCTTAATTCTTAAAACCTGTCTTATCTTTTTTTCTGATGCCATTTGCTGCCTCTGGTCTTTTAATCATATTGCTTGCTACTAGCTCTGTTTCAGAGACTAAAAAATAACCCTCAATGGTATATGCCACTGGTTGGCATTAAGTGGTTTTAAAAATTCACCTCCTGCCTCTTACTGAACCAAGTTCAGTGTGTTGAAGTAGTGAGTAATTCCATCCTCGGCAGCTATAACAACATGCAGTTTCTGTTTCACAGAACTATTTTATGCTTCATCATTAAAAATCACTTTTTTTTTTTTTTTTTTTTGTGACAGTCTTGCTCTCTTGCCCAGGCTGGAGTGCAGTGGCACAATCTCGGCTCACTGCAACTTCTGCCTCACGGGTTCAAGCGATTCTCCTGCCTCAGCCTCCCAAGTAGCTGGGATTACAGGCATGCACCACCACGCCAGGCTAATTTTGTATTTTTAGTAGAAACAGGGTTCACCATGTTGGCCAGTCTGGTCTCGAACTCCTGACCTCAGATGATCCACCTTCTTTGACCTTCCAAAGTGCTGGGATTACAGGCATGAGCCAGCGCGCCTGACCCAGTTTAGTTTAGTTTAGTTTTGTTTTTTGAGACGACGTTTCACTATGTTGCCCAGGCTGGAGGGCAATGGCATGATTTCAGCTCACTGCAACCTCCGCCTCCTGGATTATAGCGATTCTCCTGCTTCAGCCTCCTGAGTAGCTGGGATTGCAGGCATGCACCACCATGCCTGGCTAATTTTTGCATTTTTTGTAGAGACAGGGTTGATCCATGTTGGTCAGGCTAGTCTCAAACTCCTGACCTCAGGTGATAGGCCCACCTTGGCCTCCCAAAGTGCCAGTTTAGTTTATTAAAAGGCTTTACTAATCATGGAGAAAATAAAATTAGAGGGATAATTTTGGTGACCCTTTACTTTCTGTTTCTTCTCAAACTTCTCGCCTTTTTTCTTCTTAATCATTAGAAACTGGGAATAAATAAGACTGATCCGAGCACACTGACAGAAGAGGAAGTGAGTAAATTTGCCCGTCTCGACATCAACCCGTCTACCATCACGTGGCAGAGAGGTGGGTGCTGGGGAGGTGCCAGCAGGCTGATGGCCAGGTGGGGAGGCGTGTTCGAGCCAAAGCTCTTAGATTAAATTCAGAAACTCACAGTTTGATCCTGTCCAGTGGTCTTCCCAGCCTGTGCTTCATATTCCCACCATTTATTTCAGTTACTATTATCATACCACCCTCCTCCCTTATCCTTGCCTCCGATTAAAACAAAAATTCTGTTCAGGCTCAATCCCATCTATCCTATGTCTTGCAAACTTCCAAGGAAAATTACCTAATTTTCTCTTCTGTTTCTCTCTCCTTTGACCTCTTGTCTCTATATTAAGAAGAAAAAAAAAAATCAAACAACCTTTTTTTAAAGATCACGCCTCCCTGGCTTTGTCCTGCTTCTCCTCCACCCACTATCCCACTTTGTTCCGTTCACTTCCTTACCACCGGCTCTTGGTAGCTCTCTGTGTTTCCAGTGCTGGATTTTCCTCCAAATCTGATATGTGCTTTCACCCACTTAACGAGGAATCCCTCCACCACTTCAAATGCAGCTGGGTGGACTCCCCGTGAGCTCCCCACCACCTCGACTTCCCTGCTTCCCCCTCAGCTGTGATATCCCCTTCCTTCTCCCACACTGCCCTCAGTCTCATCACTCACTGTCGGATGGGACAGAGGAAAATGCACTAAACGGGAAGTCAGGAGCCCTGCATGTGTGTCTCCCCTGCCACTGACTCACTGCATGACCTCGAGCAAGTCTCATGCATGTTTTTGGCGTTGGAGACGGAGATGGAGATGGTCACATACGCTGCACAGAAACACGGCAACCACATTTTATGAACCCTTCGTGGCTATAGAAATGTTCGATGGCATGGATCCCTGATCCTTCCTGGATTATTCTCATATTTGTGCCCTCATTTACCTCTTTATACTCTCATTTGAAACATATTTATCAGATGCACATTTTATAGCAGTTCCTGACTAATAGATTACCTTGCTTCCATTTCCATCCCCCAGTTCAGAGGGTTCACATTAACAGAGATACCCATTGTGATCAGAGGCTTCCAGTGGCTCCTCACATCCTGGGGGATACAGTTGCCATCGCAGAGCTTGGCCTTCAGGACACCTGCAGTGGCTTCCCTCTGCTCCCTGCCTGCTTTCTAGTCAGGAGGGCCAACTTCCGTCCTACTGCCAGCCCTAGCTGGGTCGTCTCCATCCTGTCTCCCGCCTAGCCAGTCTTGCCCTCCAAGATGCACCCAGGTCTCATCCCTTAAGGGAATCCACCCAGCCAGTCCATTAAGAATTTAGTGTTTTCCCACAAACCATGAGGTAGAGAGTCAAAGACCAGAGACTGAGCGCTGGCTCTGCCCTTTATGAGCTGCACAACTTTGGACAGACTGCTCACTCAGTTTCCTCATCTTTAAAATGGAATCATAATTCCAGCTGCCTTGCTGGGAGGCTTCACTGAAACATGAGCATCCTTTCCAGACCTGAAAGCTCTGCCCACACAATCATCAGAAGTCACTGTGGTGATAGCTGTATTGAGTAGAGTTTTTTGTTTGTTGTTATTTTGAGACAGAGTCTCACTTGCTCTGTCACCTAGGCTGAAGTGCAGTGGCGTGATCTTGGCTCAGTACAACCTCTGCCTTACTGGCTCAGTCGATTCTCTTACCTCAGCCTTACGAGTAGCTGGAATTACAGGCACATACCACCACACATTGCTAAATTTTATATGTTTAGTAGAGATGGGGTTTCACCATGTTGGCCAGGCTGGTCTGGAACTCCTGACTTCAAACGATCCGCCCACCTCAGCCTCCCAAAGTGCTGGGATTACAGGCATGAGCCACTGTGCCTGGCTTGGGTAGTTTTTTTGAGTGTCTTTGTCTCCCAAACTAAACTAAAATCTCCTTGGAAACTTTGTGCGGTTTTTTTGTTTTTGTTTTTGTTTTTATTTTTTTGAGACAGGGCCTCATTCTGTCACCCAGGTTGGAGTGCGGTGGTGCAGTCTCTACTCACTGCAAGCTCCGCCTCCCAGGCTCAAGCGATTCTCCTGCCTCAGCCTCCCGAGTAGCTGGGATTCCAGGCACGTGCCACAACACTCAGCTAATTTTCTTATTTTTAGTAGAGACGGGGTTTCATCGTGTTGCCCAGACTGGTCTCAAACTCCTGAGCTCAAGTGATCTGCCTGCCTCGGCTTCCCAAAGTGCTGGGATTACAGACATGCACCACCGCACCCAGCCTAGAAACTTTTAAGGGTATATTTTTCATTTTGAAATAAGTAATAACATTATAGAGATTTTGGAAATGTCTCAAGAATTTTAAAAACCTTGCTATACTAATAAAACTATTCATAGTTTTTTGTGTGCATCTAGTTTTTTGGTATAACTCTAGTTATAACTTAAGTGTATAGATTTTATATCCTACGAGTTTCATTCATTTATATCATAAGCATTTTGTATTTTGTTAGCTCTTTGTGGTAATGGCCATTTTAAATACTCTAGAATATTCCTTTGTGAATGAACCACAGCTTACTTAAGCAAGGCTTAGTTCTTGAAAACACCAATAGCATTTTAAATAATGAACATGAATACTTTCAGCATTTTATTGAGAAGCCTACATATTTTTTCTGAAATTTTTTATAACTAGGAAGATTTTTTATTAAAATGTCATCCTGTCCAAAATGTATTGTCATCTTTTTTTTTTTTTTTTTTTCAAGGCGTTTGTGATTTTGTGTTACTCTTCAAATTTTTTGGAGGTTTACTGATAGGAAAATCACGAAGGTGGATATGAGTGTATTTTAAACCAAGCATATGGATGTGCTAAAAGAGAAAGTTTTATGCCAATTGGTATTCTTCGGTATCTGCTTCGGGTCTCCAGCCTGAGCAGCCATCAGAAACAGGGCAATGGCTTAGACATGGATCTTGGAAGAGAAAGGCTACATCATCTTTTATACCTGGTGCTGGTATGCAGTTGGTTTCTCCCTGGAGCCAGGAAGGACTGAAGTGTTTTGTGGTTGTGAATCACTTTTAATGGAAGTGACAACTTTACAAAATTTTTCCAGGAAAAGATTTGAATTCCATTATTGTTCAGGGCACTGAAGTAAAGAAAACTTGATTGCTGTGGACAAGCTACCTAGGTCAGAGGAATTTGGAATGACATTTGATAAGTAGTTTGGCTCTTACAACCATGAATTAATACCATCCAAAGAATTGAGAACATTTGCTAGTAGAGTTTTTTGGCTTAAACCTAGAACTAATGTAACCCTTGTGATGAGATTGGATCCTTATTTGATTTGACAACTAGAGCGGGACAGTCAGGGTACATGGTGGAGGGAGACCCTCTTCTCAGGCCATATGTGTGTTGTGCCATTTAATGACCACCCCTTCCTTTCAGCCTGTGTACAAAATCTGATGATTGTTTCATCTTTTTTTTTAATTTTATTTTTATTTTTAAGACAGAGTCTTACTCTCTTGCTAGGCTGGAGTGCAGGGGTGCAATCTCAGCTCACTGCAACCTCCAACTCCCTGGATCAAGCGATTCTCCTGCTTCAGCCTCCCGAGTAGCTGGGACTACAGGTGTGCGCCACCACGCCCACCTAATTTTTGTACTTTTAGTAGAGACGGGGTTTTACCATGTTGGCCAGGATGGTCTCGATCTCCTGACCTCATGTCATCCACCTACCTCGGCCTCCCAAAGTGCTGGGATTACAGGCGTAGCCACTGCACCCGGCTGATTGTTTCATCTTATGCCTCATACCGAAAGTTTAAAGGCCTCATGTTCCTGGACTCAGAGTGGAACAAGGAACCCACAGACCTTTCCAGAAATGCTTAACATAAGCAGAAGAAAATGTAGACGTATAGCCATTTTGTTACAGAGCACAATTTTGCACAGATGAGCCTCTGCCTCTCCGAGCATCTGAGTCCCGGGGCCTCACAGGCTTGCTGTCTTCCCTTGCATGCCCATCTCCTGGCCGTGGACCAAGGGCCCACAAGCCTTCCTCAGCTTCAGGGAATCAACCATCAAGTGGCTGGTTCCTTGCCCCAACAGCACTCTAGGGAATCAGTACCGTGTCTTCCACTGGAGCCCAAACAGTGGACCTGCCCGATTAAACACCTTGTACTGCCAGGCTCTTAGCCAGTATTGGCTGTTTCATCAGCCATTAGGCATACTCTGGATGTTCCTTACGACATAGTCAGCACTGTGGTACAGTCAGCACTGTAGTACTAAAAGGGATGGTTCCGAGCAAAAAATAAGCGAACAGATCTCCCCCTGCTGCCTCCAGCCCCACACCCACTGGCACTGTCCTAGCATGCCTTACATCAGAGGCTGGCACTGTCTTCGCTATATCTCTGTACAGCTGGCTCGGGACTAGGCACAAGTAGCCCCTCAATACATATTCCAGGAGTGAATAAGTGTTTCTTACTCCACCTTTAGTTCTATCGTTCAGAGACCAGGAATTCCATTCTGGATCACTAACTTAGGGTTACTTTCTAGTATCTTTCTTGTGGACTGGAATTTAACCTCCACATTTCTTATGTGTCACTGATGCAAACTTAGGGTTACTTTCTAGTATCTTTCTTGTGGACTGGAATTTAACCTCCACATTTCTTTTTTTTTTTTTTTTTTTTTTTTTTGAGACGGAGTCTCGCTCTGTCGCCCAGGCTGGAGTGCAGTGGCCAGATCTCAGCTCACTACAAGCTCCGCCTCCCAGGTTTACGCCATTCTCCCGCCTCAGCCTCCCGAGTAGCTGGGACCACAGGCGCCCGCCACCTCGCCCGGCTAGTTTTTTGTATTTTTAGTAGAGACGGGGTTTCGCCGTGTTAGCCAGGATGGTCTCGATCTCCTGACCTCGTGATCCGCCCGTCTCGGCCTCCCAAAGTGCTGGGATTACAGGCTTGAGCCACCGCGCCCGGCCACCTCCACATTTCTTATGTGTCACTGATGCATCGCTTACCGGGCCATGTTAAAGGCGCAGGTAGGCTTTGGAGGCCACTGATTCTAGGTGATCTTGCCAGATATTTTTTTTTCTTGTTTTCTCTTTGCTAAATAAAAAACAGCTGAATTTCTCTTGTTGATTTTAAAGAAATTTGATAAAAAGATCCCCTCAATCTGGTGCCAAGATCATGTATACTACATAGCAGGAAAGATGTTTTTAGTTGATTGACTTTGCACCCCATGTACATCTTGAGAAGAATAGTCATGGCTGATGATACTGTTGAAAAGCAGGCCTTTCATTTTGTATATGCTCCGCTTATAGCTGGAAAACTCATAAAGAAGGTTTCTGTGTGTTTATGTGAGCGTCAGTTAGTGTTTGTGTGAGGGTGTGAGTATGTCTGAGTGTGTGTGAGAGAGAGGGAGCTTGTTACAAAGACTAACAACAGCCGAGTCAGGGAATAGCCACAAGCTAAACCAAACCTAATTTTCACAAAATGTGAATAACTGCAATTCTTGTTTTGTTTTGTTTTGAGAGACAGGGTCTTGGCCGGGTGCCTTGGCTCACGCCTGTAATCCCAGCACTTTGGGAGGCCGAGGCAGGTGGATCACATGAGGTCTCACAGGAGGTCGAGACCAGCCTGGCCAACATGGCAAAACCCCATCTCTTCTGAAAATACAAAAAATTAGCCAGGCAGGTGGCAGGCATCTGTAATCCCAGCTACTTGGGAGGCTGAGGCAGGAGAATCGCTTGATCCCAGGAGGCGAAGGTTGTAGTGAGCCGAGATCGTGCCACTGCACTCCAGCCTGGGCGACAGAGCAAGACTCTGTCTCAAAAAAAAAAAAGAGAGACAATGTCTCACTTCCATCTCCCAAATGGGAGTGCAGAGACACACTCATGGTCATTGCAGCCTCAGCCCCCCAGACTCAAGCAATCCTCCCACCTCATTTTTGTATTCTTTGTAGAGACAAGGTCTCACTGTGTTGCCCAAGCTCTTCTCAAATTCCTAGGTGATCCTCCCACCTCAGCCTCCCAAAGTGCTGGGATGACAAGTGTGTGCCACCACACCCAGCCAATAACTGAAATTCAAATAAGCCAGTGAAGAAAATAAAGAGAACTGGTGCTTGCTCTAATCACCATTGACTCCCCCCGCCGCCCCCCACAATACTACTTTATTTACTTTTGCTTTTTAAAATTGTGGTAAAATATACATAACATAATATTTTTCCCCATTTGTAAGCACACAATTCATGGCATTAAATACATTCACAATGATTACACTATTATCACTATCTATACCCAGAACCTTTTCATCATCCCCAACAAAAACTCCTTATCCATTAAATAGTCATTCCCCTCTTCTGCCCCTGACTATTCTAGGTGCTTGATATAAGTGGACTCATATAGTACTTGCCTTTCCGTATCTGACTTATTTCACTATGCACAGTGTTTTCAACATCCATTCATGTATCAACATGGCTTTCTTTTATAGCCGTATAATATTCCATTGCCTGTCTGTGCCACATTTTGTTTATCCATTCACCTGTTGGTCGCTTCCTCCTTTTGACTATTTTGAATAGTGCTGCCATGAACATGGGTGTACAGATATCTGAGTGTCTCGGTTCTTTCAACTAATGCGAAGAAGGGAAGTTGCTGGTTGGGTTTTCTTTTTTTTTTTTTTTTTTTGTGAGAGGGAGTCTCACTCTGTCACCCAGGCTGGAGTGCAGTGGTACAATCTCAGCTCACTGCAAGCTCTGCCTCCTGAGTAGCTGGGATTATAGTGTGCCTCAAGTAATTCTCCTGCCTCAGCCTCTTGAGTAGCTGGGATTATAGGTGCGCACCACCACGCCTGGCTAATTTTTATATTTTTAGTAGAGATGGGGTTTCACCATGTTGGCCAGGCTGGTCTCGAACTCCTGACCTCAAGTGATCTGCTCACCTCGGCCTCCCAAAGTGCTGGAATTATAGGCGTGAGCCACCGTGCTTGGCCTCTAGCAGATATTTTTTTGTTTATTTGATTCTTTCTCTGTGTCTACCCACTAGATGGTCAGTTTAGGGGAGCCTGACCTTTTCTCTTTTACCCTCTGCAACTTCGTGAGCATCAGAACAGTGCCAGACACACACCAGGTGGCTGGTCCATATTTGTCTACTGAAGAACTAATCTGTTCTCTTTCAGTACTGGATACAAACGACCGATTTCTACGAAAGATAACCATCGGGCAGGGAAACACAGAGAAGGGCTATTCCCGGCAGGTAGGTGGTGCTTTCTTCCCGCTCTGTTCTTAATGTTTGTTTCCACTTGCCTGGGAGCTCACTCTTTGCCTTTCTTGTCTCATCCCCAACCTGTTGTGGCCAGTGGTTCTCTCACTGTTTTGGGCTCTCAGCAGGGCTGGGAGAGGATCAGAAGACATAGCTCCAGTGTCTTTTTACCATTTTTTCTATGTATGTTTATTTCATTTTCTTTTTTTCATATATGTTTCCAATTGTGTTTCTAGGAAGAGCCACTCAGGGTATTCTTTGAATATAAATTCTTACTTATTTTATTGGGAACCCACCCAGGTAATACTACATCTGCATAACTGATAAATGAAAATCTCAGACACATTACTCAAATTTCATTTATCAAGGAACAAACACCTAGTTATTAGACTTAATAGCATGAGGATTTTTTAAAGGATAATGGCTTATTAATACAAAAATGGCTTATTAATAAAATATAGAGAATGCAGAAGAAAAATTACGATGCCTGACTTCATTGTAATAGATATTGGATGTGCATCAGTGGCACTTAGGGAATACAAATTAATGCCTGTGATTTTTCATCCAGGTACAGTGGGCTTCGAAATTGTGTTGTGTTTTTTTTTTCTTTTGAATTGGTTAGAAACTGTACATTTTAGTACAGTTTTAGATTTATGTCCTTTATGTTAAGTTTTTATTAGTGAAAAAGGAGTCATTTGTACTGTAATAACCAATCCTTACACCAAATAGACTTGTGACCTTTTGACGTGTCTTGAATTAAAAAGTGAATATAGGTATTGGATTAAGAAGAAAACTAAGTTCGTGGACCTCATTTCCTCCCAGTCCTGCAACTTACACACACACAGACAGATTTCAAATATCCATGCAAGCAAACTGGAATCATTGCCATGAAGTTTTAGAAAGTTCTGAAAAATAGAAAGATGGAATTAGATTGATGACTAAAAGGACAGCCCAAAATATGATGGACTTCTATCCTTAACAAGCATTCTTGCTTTTCATGTTCTTAGCCTCTCCTGCTAAAGTGGGAGTTTTATTTATTTATTTATTTATTTTTTGAGACGGAGTCTCGCTCTGCCGCCCAGGCTGGAGTGCAGTGGCCGGATCTCAGCTCACTGCAAGCTCCGCCTCCTAGGTTTAGGCCATTCTCCTGCCTCAGCCTCCCGAGTAGCTGGGACTACAGGCGCCGGCCAAATCGCCCGGCTAGTTTTTTGTATTTTTTTAGTAGAGACGGGGTTTCACCGTGTTAGCCAGGATGGTCTCGATCTCCTGACTTCGTGATCCGCCCGTCTCGGCCTCCCAAAGTGCTGGGATTACAGGCGTGAGCCACCGCGCCCGGCCTAAAGTGGGAGTTTTATAAGAGCAGAGGTTATTCCCCTTTTTATTTGCTGCTGTATTGCCTATGCTCAGAACAGAACTTTGTTACATATAGTCATAGGCGTTCAGTAAATATCTGTTGAACAATTGAGTAGAATAAGTAAAAGACAATTTATGGATACAGAACTAAAATGCCAACATAAAAAAGATATTCATGAGTAATCATAAAACTGCAAATTGAAACAATGGAGTATCATTTACCTAGGAGCTTGTCAAGTGAAAATAGTAGGTACTAAATGCTAGTGAGGATGCAATGAAATGGGGGCATTTATGCAGCATCGGTGGGAGTGGAAATCCTTTTTGGATGAGTTTGTTATTACTAAAATTTGAAATGACCCAACAATTACAACTTTGGAACTAAAAATATTTTAAGAAAAAGAAGAAGAAAATGTGTAACATGCAGAAAAAAATTCTGTGTATTAGGATATTTGTTGTGCCATTATTTGCAGTGGTGAAAACTGGAAACAATCCAAACGTCCACCAGTAGGGCTGCTTGCATCTATTTAGTCTGCCATTTTGTCCCATGGGAGAGTTGAAATTAATAAATGTGTGTATAGGTGTCATGACATGAGTAGAGAGCTCTCATACACATTGGAAAGGTTGTAAAACCCATTTAAAAAATTCGAAGTAAAATACTGGTAGTATAAACCAGTTTGTGTTAAGAAAAACCCAGCGTGTTTACTTACATTATAGGCACTTACAACTTATTTGTGTACATACGTGCCTAGAATGAAAAGTAGAAGGATGTATACCAACTGTTGGTATTAGTTGCCTGTGTAGTGAAAAAGGCCCTTTCTCTGCATGGTTTTGTACTGTTTAGGTACTGGAGAGATGGAAGATTCACAGTGGCCTTGATTTCAATGCCTACTCTGTGCATTGTATTGACAGTTCCATTATGTATATTAGCACATTTCATTTGTAAAGCTGTTTACAAATGAGGAAATTGGGATGTTATGTTAAAAAACTTGTCCAAGGTTATATCTTGTGTTGCTTTGTGCATAGATATTTTTAAGTAAAAAAGGGTTATAGTGTATTTAAGAGCTTTAACTACTTTTTATTTATCATAAGACTATAGTGAAGACATCTTTTTAGGTCAATAAAGGTAGACCTGTATCTTCATTTTTAACAGCCACATCATATCTCATAGAGGTACCGTAGTAGCTTCAACCATTTCCCTGTTAATGAACATGTAGAATGTTTGCAGTTTCGGGCCATCACAAGTAAGCTGTAGTAAGTATACACACATATTTTTGTGTATACTTGTTGATAATATCCTTAGGATATTATTCCAGATGTGTGATTGCAGAGTCAAAGAGGATACAAATTTCCAATGTTGACATATGTTTTGACATTACCTTCTAGGAAATTCATATCAATTCACATCCTTGCCAATATCCCATATTGGCCTTTGTTTGAATGTGTGCTAAATCCCTCATTTGCCGTATTGTGATATTATGCATTGCATACCTGTATCAGAATATTTCATGCAATCCATAAATATATATACCTACTATATACCTACAAAATGAAAAAGTAAATACTAAATCAATAAATGTGTGATAATCTGATAAACAATACAAATTTCATTTGCATCTTTATATGATTTTTGAAATATTTTATTTGCAAAACAAAAATGAGCAGCCTTCCGCTATGCATGTCATTTAATCATTAAAGTGAATAACAGTGATACTTCAATTGACCCAGTTGGTTTCATTTTTTTTTATGCTGAAGATGCGAAATTTTGTAATTATAACAATTACAAATGAAGAGCTTGAATATGGATTATATATTATTATTATTTACACAGCTAATATTTTAAGAATATGTCTAGTCTCATGTTTTATACAGAAAATCTCAGTATTAGTCATTTTCTCATATGCACTGTTTATAATGTATAAAGAACATTATAAAGATAGTAAAGAACATTATAAAGAACATTATAAAGGTAGTATAGAGAACCCTAAGTTTCATACATTGAAAAACCACTTATGTTTGGAATGAGTTATATTGAGAATGTAATAATTGAATATAGTTGTACTTGACTTTCAGGTAATATTTTTTCACTAAATCAGTGACTAATGCAATCTCAACCAGGAAGTAGCCAGAAAGTTCCTTATTTCCTTCATTTCCTTACTTGTCAGTGACGGAAATGGATAATAAAATGTCTCATAAGGTGATCCCACCAGGGCATGGCCATTCTCTCTCTGCGTAAGCTTGAACTTGTCTGGCTCACACTCCCCTTGGGAAGAAGAGAATTAAGCTGGGGCGTAATGAAGTGGTTCTGTCCAGAGAAACATTCCTAGTGGCTGAATAATGAGGAGGAGGAAGTACACATTCCTGTGTCCCTTTTATTTCATGTTGGACTTTGTACAGCAATGGAACCAGAGCCAAGAGATGGGAATAGGAAGTCCTAGAACTTTTTGCAAAAAGTCTCTGCTGTCTAGCTTTCACTGCTGAAAGCTTCAAGATCTGATGTCGCCATACCCTCCCGGGCAGCTGAAAATTGAGTCTGTGCCACCAGTTGACTGGGGTGCCCTCCCTGCTGTGTTGAGATCCAACTCTGGGAAAGTAGCCTCACATGCAGGAAGCCAGCACCTTTCACTGCCCCTTATCTCTGCGCCAGACAGACAATGCAGCCTTCTTGACAGACCCATTACTAACAGGGGAGGTGGTCCGTAGGCTAGTCATTAATTCATTTGATGCATATGGCGTGTCTTCTGGGTTTCAAGCTCCATGCTGGGGATTCAGAAGTGAACCTGCCTAATATAGTCCCTGCCTTCATGGCACTTATGGTCCAGTGGTAGACTGATAATGACCGCACTAGACTGATAATGACATTAGTAATCAATTAAGTCTGAGACATGCTACGACAGCACACGATGTGGTAGTGCTGTGAGCGGGTGTAATAGGGGTCCTAACCCAACCCACCCCTTGCTGAGCAGAGCATGACAAAGAGCACATTCCCCCTGGGAGGCCATCCTAGGGAGCACCAGGCACGAACCCTGCATGGTCCAGACATGCAGAAAACTGCTGGGATTGCATGCATGGCCTTTTGAGAGTAGACTCCCTGGGCCTGCGGTTGCTCCTTGGCTGAAGTCCAGCTCCTGGTGGAAATGGCCGTCCCATTGGCACTGTCGCTGACCACTGCCTGTGTTTGGGCTGGTTCAGGCGCAGTTTGACATCGCAGTGGCCAGTGAGATCATGGCGGTGCTGGCCCTGACGGACAGCCTCGCGGACATGAAGGCACGGCTGGGAAGGATGGTGGTGGCCAGTGACAAAAGTGGGCAGCCTGTGACAGCAGATGATTTGGTGAGTGTTTCCAACCCGGAAGCTTCAGGGAGTGGGCGGTCCTTGTTCTTTGTTACCAGAAAAAGAAAGGCTTTCTTCCTTTTATCAGTGGGTGTAATGAGGGGACAGAAAAAGTTTCCACACACACATTTCTTTCCTCACAAGCATGTGTGTCTGGCCACTTCCTAATGTTCACAGTCATACATGACGTGGCTGGAACCAAAACACGTGAAATTTATTCCAGGAGCTTTCCTCCATCCTTGCCAATCCTGATCTCTGCTTCTGCCTGGGCTGGGGAGGAGTCATCCCCCTGCAGTCACTCGGCAACTTTTAAAAAATGTACCTTCTATGCCTGCCTGAAATTGAGGGCAAATCACCTTTCCAAGGAACAGAAGGAAGTGGCTCTGCTTCCATGAACAGGAAGATAAAGTTAAAATTGGCACATTTCTGGCACCAGCCTGGCTTATTATTTAATTTGGGGCCTTAGATTTGGGTTTCGTATTATAAAAGCAAATCTCTGCCTCAATCAGTCTTGCTTTTCTAGTTCCCCTTTGAGTAGTTGTGGTGCTTTCTGTAAAGCTTTCATGGAACACCATTGCCTTTTCTAGTGCTTTTTCTAATTGGCATGCTAATTAATCTTCTTTTCTTCTTCCTCTTTGTAGTGTAATAACAACCTTTCCTGTTAACTTTTTTTTTTTTTTTTGAGACTGTCTGGCTCTGTTGCCCAGGCTGGAGTGCAATGGCACGATCTCAGCTCACTGCAGCCTCTGCCTCCTGGGTTCAAGCGGTTCTCCTGCCTCCGCCTCCCAAGTAGCTGAGATTACAGGTGTGCACCACCACGCCCCGTTAATTTTTGTATTTTTAGTGGAGATGGGGTTTCACCAGGTTGGCCAGGCTGGCCTTGAACTCCTGACCTCAGGTGATCCACCCGCCTCGGCCTCCCAAAATGCTGGAATTACAGGCATGAACCACCGCACCTGGCCTTTTCCAATTAACTTAAACTCTACATATTCCATAGGTGTTTTGTTTGCTTGCATTTTTGTATATAAGTGCATGGGTGTGGACACAGGCCCCTAAGATAGCCATTACTCCAAATTTAAGCTTACTTTCCCGTATACTGAGTCCCCTACACTAATGGAACTTAAAATGCACACTGGCGATTGGTAAGCAGTTGTGAACAGACAAAGGCAAAGTCATATTTTATTAATTTCAAGGGCTTAGGGTGTAATTTGAATCCTTTTTCAAAGTGTCCTGATTGTTTTTCGGCTGCTTTTGAAGAAATAAATCTAACTCATCTCAGAGGTCTTGTCAGGTAAATTCAGTAGATCAATTTATGTCAGCAGCCTATGGGATATTTCATATAAAACTTAAAGAGAAAACCCTCAGCTTGCTATAAAAGTGCTGCTTTATTAAAATTACCAAAATCTCACTATTTCTATCTAAACTAACATACTAAAATTTCTGTCTAAATATGTTGCTCTGTATTTTATTAATTTGTATAGCAATAAATATGTGTCAGGAACAGTTTTGAAACTTAATCCTCAAATACTACTACCTTAAATTTATTTATTTATTTTTATTTTGTTTTTGAGATGGAGTTTCGCTCTTGTTGTCCAGGCTGGAGTACAATGCCGTGGTCCTGGCTCACTGCAACCTCCGCCTCCCGGGTTCAAGTGATTCTCCTGCCTCAGCCTCCCAAGTAGCTGGGATTATAGGTGCCCACCACCACACCCGGCTAGTTTTTGTATTTTTAGTAGAGATGGGGTTTCACCATTTTGGCCAGACTGGTCTCGAACTCCTCAGGTGATCTGCCCACCTCAGCCTCCCAAAGTGCTGGTATTACAGGCGTGAGCCACCACGTCCAGTCCTTAAATGTATTTTTGTGTGAGTGTATGGTAAAAATCTTGGATCTGGAAGAAACCCAAAGATTACTCTTTTCAGTTATCTTTTTAAATAAACTCTTTATTTATCTCTTTAATAAACTCTTTTTAGTTATCATTTGTGTTTCTTGTTTGCAAAAAGTACCTAATTTATTCAAATTGTGCTTCATCCAGTGGGAGCTATTGAGAGTTGGCCACCCATAGAAAATTGAGGGAGGATTTTCAGAACTGCTGAAGGTTTCTGCCACATGCATGATTCTGATATACCCTGGAAGAATGGTCCGAGCCCTCCCAACAGGGACACAGAGTGTGGAATGCTAGCAGCACACAAAGGGTGGCAGAGCTTGCTCTGCACGTGACAGCGCAGGCGCTGAGATGTGTCCCAGAAAAATGAGCAGGTAGAAACCTACCTGAGACATCCAACAGAAACATACCTCTTAACTTCCTTCCTCCTTTAGTTTTTTGAATCAGTTTATTTGGTTGGGAAGTGTAAGCAAGGATAGTGTGCAAAGAAGTAAGAAAATGACCCCTCTTCTTCATCTGCTCTGCATTAGCACAACAGGACAGCTCTCACGGAGCCTTCCTGTCCTGCAGATTTCTTTCTTCTTTTCTTTTTTCTTTTTTTTTTTTTTTTTTTGAGATGGAATCTTGCTCTTTTGCCCAGGCTGGAGTGCAGTGGCTCAATCTAAGCTCACTGCAACCTCCAACTCCCAGGTTCAAGCGATTCTCCTGCCTCAGCCTCCTGAGTTGCGGGGATGACAGGTGCCTGCCACCACGCCTGGCTAATTTTTGTATTTTTAGTAGAGATGGGGTTTTGCTATGTTGGCCAGGCTGGTCTCGAACTCCTGACCCCAGGTGACCCACCCACCTTGGCCTCCAAATGTGTTGGGATTACAGGGTGTATGCCACCGTGCCCAGCGTGTCCTGAAGTTTTCATAGTGAACCATCTTCGTGTATGTATAATGAGTGGGTTGCATTCATATCATGTGTGTTTTATACAGTGAGGTAGATTTCAGTTACATAGGAATATAGTTAATAACAGTGTATTCCTGAAAATTGCTAAGAGAGTGGATATAAAGTGTTCTCACCACCAAAATGATAACCGTGAGGTAATACATAAGTTAACTAGCTAGGTTTAATCATTCCACAGCATATATATACTTCAAAACATCATGTTATACACAATAAATACATACAGTTTTATCTGTCAATTTGAAGTTAAGGAAGAAAATAGACTGGATTTTCTTACACCTTTTAAATGATTAAATATTGTAAAAATAGAAACCAGTCACATGAGAGAAACATTTACTACTGTTGGTGATAAAAGTACAGGGAGAATGTAATGCACTTTGGAGTGATGAAGATTCTCTGGATGCTGCCACTGCATCTGCTAGCGCCATGGCATACTGAGGGGAAAATGGCACTGTCTTCCGATGCTAGATACAGCAAGGGATAGCACCCTGTTTTCCCCCCTAGAGCTACCATCACAGACATTTGCTCATGGTACAGCCTTCCAATAACTAATATGTGGAAAACACCAAGACACCACTTAAGGTCTTTACAAAGCGAGAAAGAATTGGAAAAAAAAGAACAAAAGGCCGGGCACAGTGGCTCACGCCTGTAATCCCAGCACTTGGAGAGGCCAAAGCGGGCGGATCATGAGGTCAGAAGTTCGCGACCAGCCTGGCCAATATGGTAAAACACCATCTCTACTAAAAATACAAAAAAAATTAGCCGTGTGTGGTGGTGTGTGCCTGTAGTCCCAGCTACTGGGGAGGCTGAGGCAGAAGAATCGCTTGAACCCTGGAGGCAGAGGTTGCAGTGAGCTGAGATCATGCCTCCGCACTCCAGCCTGGACAACAGAGAGAGATTCCATTCTCCAAAAAAAGGAAAGAAAAGAAAAGAATGTGAATAGTGACATCACGTTAAAAAGTAAGAATAAACTTTAGCCTTGTGGCCTTTTTTTGGCACATTTTTCCCGCTAATTCTCATGCATCATCCCTGTTCTCACTCTTCTCTGTCTTTTCTTCATCCAGTAATAGAGAAAGAGGACTTAGAAGGTACCCAATCCAGTACTTCCTAGGATTGGAAGGAAGCCGCCTTATTTCATGTATAAGTGGCACCAGCTTGACTATAGGAAGAGAGATAGCGTGAAGCCGTTCAGATCTAAACTAGAAAGCTTTCAAACATGGTAGTTGTTGAGTTATTCTCTCTCTGGAATGAACGATGTAGAGATGGTGAGAAATCAGAGTGGGCGATTTTAGACATTTCCCTTTACCCTACTTCATTCCCGCTCTGTACAGAGCCTTGTTTCTGTTCTTCACCTTATTCCTTTGAGCAAGAGTAAAGCCTCTGATTATGAAAACACACAGTCCATGAATTGCCAGAAAACACATTTTCTTGCACTGAAAGATTTGTTTTATGGAAAATCTCATAAACACCATCAAGGAAGGTTTTGGAAGAAGGTCAAATGTCCTTCAAAATGCTATTTGCCTATCACCATTCACATCTTAGTATGACTGACATCTGTTCCCAGCTCTGATGGGGAGAGATGGACAGAGACAGCAGCACTGTCGCCTGTGGCCCGGGGTTGCCTGTGGGGACGCCCCCCCAAGAAGCAGGCTGGAGGGATGATCTTGTGTCGGGACTCTAATGTTTTTCTCTCTCCTGTAGGGGGTGACAGGTGCTTTGACAGTTTTGATGAAAGATGCAATAAAACCAAACCTGATGCAGACCCTGGAAGTAAGTGGTTTTCTTCTTATAGTAATTGTTTGCATTAACTGAATTGCCACACAATGTGAGCATTTTTAGCCAATATGAGGCAGGCATAGAGCACACCTGGGGCAGCAATGTGCTTTGCAATCTAAGAAAGAGTGAGGATCTGGTTAGGAACCTGCGTTAGTCCATTTTGACATTGCTACAAGGAACTACCTGAGACTGGGTAATTTATGAAGAAGCATGAGAATAACTTCTTGACCAACCAAAAAAAAAAAAGTTTAAAGTATATTCATAGCTTCTTTAATATGAGTTATGTCTTGGCTTAATTGACCCGAGTAGAAACTGAGAAAGTCAATGTCTGAGGCAGGGCGTGGTGGCTCATGCCTGTAATCCCAGCTCTTTGGGAGGCCAAGGTGGGCAGATCATGAGGTCGGGAGTTCAAGACCAGACTGAGCAATATGATGAATCCCCATCTCTACTGAAAATACAAAAAAAATTAGCCGGGTGTGGTAGCGCGCGCCTGTAGTCCCAGCTACTCTGGAGGCTGAGGCAGGAGAATCGCTTGAACCTGGGAGGCAGAGGTTGCAGTGAGCTGAGATCGCGCCACTGCACTCCAGCCTGGGCAACAGAGCGAGACTCCATCTCAAAAAAAAATGAAAGAAAAAAAAAAAAAAAGAATGTCAATGTCTAACATTTCAATAGGTTGTATGGCCATGTTTACAATATAGTTTCTGTTTTCCCTTAATCTCTCATCATCATTGAGTTGTGGATTTTTTGGTTTGCTTTTGTATTGTTGTTTATTTGTTTCCAAGCAAAATACAGTAAATGCCAAGAAATGCTTTCCAGGAAAGCATACTGCATTCCACTGTATAAGGATATTGTTTTTGTACATGACGTGCCCTGCTCTTGTCTTCACTGAACTTAAATTTTTTGTCAAGTTATCTCCATTTTAATCTAGTTTTCTAGTCACTAGTCATACTCCTTTGATTTAGTAATTGTCTAATTCCCGACTCCTAGCTAGTGAAACCTCAGGGTTTGGGCCCAAACCCCAAACAAAGAGGCAGTTTCTGGGCAAATTGAGTAGAGACTAATGGAAGGGTAGGGGTAGGGAACTAGGGAGACAGTGATGTCCTGGTGAGTGTTCAACAGTCAGCACTCTGGGGAAAGAATTCCTGGGTTATAGCATTTGCCAGTTTCCACGCTATAAATCATCCCACCATGGCCAGTCCTCTGGCTCCCTTCCATCTCAGTAAACATGGGAATTGGGGGAAAATTTGCACCATCAAGTGGTACAAATGGGCTATTTGTCCTCAAGCTGCAGTGGGACAAAGGGAGGTGGTGGAGGTGACCAGAAAGCAAGTATGTTGGGGGAACACAGCAGCAAGGCAGCGGAATATCCATCCGTTTATTCATTCATTCAGCTGATAGAAAGCTGAGTTTGAATGGTCGCTGTGCCACGTACTAACCATGACTTGGGGTAAGTTATTTTGTATTTCAGCCTCAGTTTTCTCCCGTGTAAAATGGTGAAAGTAGCAACAACTAACCTGACAGTGAAGATTAAATATTTATTTAAAGCATCACATGGACCAGTACAGTATAGTAGGGGCAAAGAACACAGCAGGGAAATAACTATTCAACGTCCCTGCCCTCTTGAAGCCTGCACTTCAGTGAAGGAGGCAGGCCAAAGGCAAGTCAAGAAACACACTGCATATTAGTTGGTGGTAAGGTCTGGAGAAGAAAAATCAGATGCCTTGAGGGGCACAGTGAAGTGGGTTGTGTGTGTCTGTGCCTGCCCACCTGTTAAAGCAGTACCAGCACAGAGCTGAGTAAACCAAGGGGGTGAGCCATGCATGTGTCTTGAAGAGCATTTGGGTGTTACCTTTAGTGCAGAGGCCTTGGGCAGCAATGTGTTCTGCAATCTCAGGCAGAAAGAACCGAGGATCTGGTTAGGAACTCGTATTGGTTTGTTCTCGCATTACTGTAAGGAACTACCTGAGACTGGGTAATTTATGAAGAAAATTGGTTTAATTGGCTCACAGTTCTGCAGGCTGTACAGGAAGCGTGGCTGGGGCGGCCTCAGGAAACTTATAATCACGGTGGGAGGCAAACGGGAAGCAGACAGGTCTTCACATGGCAGAGCAGGAGAGAGAGCGAGGGAGGAAGTGCTACACAGTTTTAAACAAGATCTCATGAGGACTCACTCACAATCATGAGAACAACAAGGGGGAAACTCACTCCCAGGATCCAGTCACCTCCCCCCAGGCTCCTCCTCCAACACTGAAGGTTATAATTCGACATGAGATGTGGGTGGGGACACAGAGCCAAACCATATCAGAACCAATCAGACAGAAATGGGGGGACTGGTCAGGCACGGTGGCTCATGCTTGTAATCCCAGCACTTTGGGAGGCCAAGGCGGGCAGATCCCTTGAGATCAGGAGCCTCAAGACCAGCCTGGCCAACGTGGTGAATCCCGTCTCTACTAAAAATACAAAATACATTAGCTGGGCATGGTGGTGGGCACCTGTAATCCCAGCTACTTGGGAGGCTGAGGCAGGAGAATCACTTGAACAGGAGGCGAAGGTTACGGTGAACTGAGTTTGCACCACTGCACTCCAGCCTGGGTGACAGAGCGAGACTCTGTCTTTTAAAAAAAGAGAATAGAAAGAAATGGGGGGACCATTTCTGAAGGTGTCCAGTGAGGGTGCAGCCTGAAGGTGTCCCCTGAGCTGAGGAAAGGAGGACTGAACACCTTTGAACAGGTGTCTGCAGCCCCGGGGGAGGGGTGCAGGATGCATAGGTGCCAAGGCCACGCCGTCCTGCAGCAGGTTGTCCTTCGCATCTTTCCTCTCCCCTGATCCTTCTGCCAGCAGGCACGTGTCCTCAAAGGTAGGCCATCTTAAAAAGCAAACAAAAACATTTCAAAAACCTCCCGCCCTATTGCATCCTCATCTAACTCCTGCCCGGCTCTTGTCTGTCTTTGGGGTCTCCATGTTAACTGACCTCGGGTTCCACCTCTCCTGACTGCCCTTGTCCAGGTCACTTGTCCCTTGGAGACACCAAGTCTTTGTTGCTTTGCCCTCCTCAGAGAAGCTCAACAGTTTGACACAGCTGCCCTTGTCTTCCTTCGGGAGCATCTGGTTCCTCTGGCGTCTGGGGTCCCTTCCTCCCCAGGCCTGCTCACTGCTCCTCCTCTGCTTTGCTGGCTTCTCTGATGACCCCTCACCTTTCTCACCCCGTTCTCCTCCAGGATTAGCCGGGTGATGACTCCCAAACTCTTGTTTGGAATATCATGCTCCTGGAATTTCAGACTTGCGGGTGGGTAAAAACCATTTCAAACTCATACATAAACCAGGACCCACCTCCTACTTCCTTCCAGCCGTCTACTTCCCTGAAACCTACCCAGTCATTCAAGGCAGAAACCCGGGGATGATCCTGAGGCCTGTTTTCCCTTCCCCACTTCCTGTCTCCATTCCTGCCAAGTCGTCCTTGGTTACATGACTCTGCCCTGTCCACGGCGCTCAATGCCTCCCTCCTTCCGGCTTCAGCCGCCAGCCCGCCCCACCTGCAGCAGTGCAGCAGCCTCCCAACCAGTCTCTCTGCTGCTACTCTTCTTCCAAAATACTCTCTCTCCTCAGCAGTCGTAGAGACTGAAACCTAATCAAGCCCTGTTACCTTCCTGCTTAGAGTTCTTCCATGTTTCCTTCCTGGTCTGAAAAGCCCCTGGGATCTGGCCCTCGTCCCTCGCTCCTCCCTTATCCTCATCTCTCATCCTCTGGGGGCCCTTTGCATGGCTGACACCACTACCTGGGCCACTTCCTGATATTCTCATGTCCAGCTCCTTCGCCTCCCTCAGGTCTCATGTCGTGTAAGCATCAACTGCTCAGAGAAGCCACAAGAATGTGCAACCCCCGTCCGTCTGCTGTCATTGCAGTGCATAGCACAGAATGCTGAGAGCTTCCTATTTCCTTGTCCGTGTTCTGTATTTCTCCTCCCACCGGGATGAGAGCAGGACCTTTTCCATCCTGTTCACCACCATATCTCCAGCTTCTAGAAAGTACCTGACACCTATTAGAGGCTCAGTAAAGACTTGTTGATTAATTGAGTGAATGCTTATTATTTTTACTACATTCTCCTAAAAATACACATTTGTTAATAAATAACTGAATAAGAGAGAAAAAATATGAAGTGATGTGATATTCCTTCATAACACTTCTCCCTCAAAGATGAATACTTATTATTAGTGCTAATCATTTTCTTGTTTTAAATAATTCTTTTTTTTTTTTTTTTTTGAGACAGAGTTTCACTCTTGTTGCACAGTGGTGCAATCTTGGATTGCTGCAACCTCTGCCTTCCGGTTGCAAGCAATTCTTCTGCCTCAGCCTTCCGAGCATCTGGGATTAGAGGCATCTGCCACCATGCCCGGCTAATTTTTGTGTTTTTAGTATAGACGGGGTTTCACCATGTTGGCCCAGGCTGGTCTTGAACTCCTGACCTCTTGATCCGCCCACCTCTGCCTCCCAAAGTGCTGGGATTACAGGCATGAGCCACCATGCCCGGCCTAAATAATTCTTTTTTCTATTAGAAATCATTCGTGCTTCTGAGATATTTCCCACTCTGAAAACCTGGGAAATGGAAAGTCTAGTTTCCACTTAATGAATGAATTAGTGGATTTGTTGAACCCCAAGCAGTTCTTATTGCCCTTACTTTTATTTTCTTTTTAAGGGTTCTGAATCTCTGATTTATTAGGCAACACAGAAATAACAAGTTTAGATTGTATTACAAAAAGTGCTCAGGCCGGGCGCGGTGGCTCATGCCTGTAATCCCAGTACTTTGGGAGGCCGAGGCAGACGGATCACTTGAGGTCAGGAGTTTGAGACCAGCTGGCCAACATGGTGAAACCCTACCTCTACAAAAAATATAAAAATTTGCTGGACGTGGTGGCCCATGCCTGTAATCCCAGCTACTCAGGAGGCTGAGGCAGGAGAATAACTTGAACCCAGGAGGTGGAAGTTGCAGGGAGCCAAGATCTCACCACTGCACTCCAGCCTGGGTGACAGATTGAGACCTTGCCTCAAAAAAAAAAAAAGTGCTCAAACTGTTCATATACAGGACAGGACTGGGCTTGCTAGGGAGAGAAGGGGAAATTCTTCAGACTACAAGGACACAAGAACTCCTCATCCCAAACGAAGTATGAAGGTACACAGACAAGTTTCTTGTTGGTCAGAAAACAGAGAAATCCACAGTAACTATAATACATCCCTTAAAGAATAAGCATGTATTTATAGGAAGCAAACAAAGCTTTCCATAGAGAAACCACTTTCGCCAGATGATTATATGGACTTGGGTTTTGTTTCTGAATCTGTCACTTGGCAAATGAAGATACCATCTTCAGGATGTTCCATGTCATCCATTTCATTTAAGGCATAGGCTGTTTTAAGATTACTTTAAAAGATAAGGACCTTTTTACAAAATAAAACACTGCATTCACTTAAAATATTTGCACACATGAACTCTTGTACCCTGATCCTTTGTTGTCACTCTGGGTTTCATGTATCTAATCATTGACTAGAAATCTATCTGAGCAGGTAATCCAAAAATCATTGACTAGTTTGTAGATGCTGCTTTCCTGCTCACATTTGAACACACCTGGTTGTAGTCTGGTAAGAGGTCATCAAGGGCTACATCATTGTAGGTTACCAGGAGACCAGTAGTTCTTAATCCTGACTGCACTTGAGAAGCTCCTGGGAAGATTTAAGAATATTGATTGATGCCGGACTCCCCATCAGACCCAGAGAACATGATGTCTGGAGATAAGGCTTGGGTACCCCAAGTGCTTCTCATGTATCGCCAGACTGAGGAAGACTTAAGACAAGAAACAATGAGAGCTCTTAACATTTTCCCAGAGGTTAGCCATGTGTGTCATTGATGGAAACTCCACATGGGAGAGCACACTGTCCAATATGGCGGCCACTGGACATGTGGCCATTTCAACCTAAATTACCTGTATTTAAATAAAATTTGGAATTCAGTTCTTCAGTCATTTTAGCCACATTTCTATTTGTGCATTTATTTATTTACTTTTTACTGCTCACATGTAAGTGCTTAGAACTCTGGTAAGCTAACAAGTAATTGAAATATTAATCTTATGAAATGTTTGAGAGGGCCATTATGGAGAATATTCATAGCAAAATAGTTCCTGCCTTATTTTCCTAAGTGTTCTGCATATAAGATAAAACCCAGAACTCAAGATAAATGTGTGTATGCCTTTGAGTTAGTCATAGAATTTTTTAAGCAACATGTTTAATTCGATGTACTGTATCTTATAGCTGTATCCATGTTTGAGTGTGCAAGTGTGTGTGTACCTGTGTTTGGATGTCTAACAATGATGTTCCAGTATTTTTTTCTCGCGAACTCCATACTGGGAGTTTTAAAACCAGAGCCCTAATCTTGACTTAATTATTAATTTCCTCCATGGCCTTGAAGAATTCCCTTAGCCTCTCTGGACCTTAACTTTCTGGATAAAGAAGTTGGCCTCTTCGTGCTCTCAACATTATCTGGTTCTGTGATTTCTAGCTAAAACGACATTTATACAAAAATATAAAGTGCTTTTGCAAAGTAAAGAGTAGAATAGTAGTTATCAGAGGCAGTGGGGGATGGAGAAGTTGACCAAATAATACAAAATTCCAGTTAGACAGAAGGAATAAGTTTTCAGTATGTATTACATTGCAAGGTGACTGTAGTTAATAAAAGTGGATTGTTGCCAGGCGTGATGGCTCACACCTATAATCCCAGCACTTTGGGAGGCTGAGGCAGGCGGATCACCTGAGGTCAGGAGTTTGAGACCAGCCTGGCTAACATAGTGAAACCCCATCTCTACTAAAAATGCAAAAATTAGCTGGGTGTGGTGACATGCACATGTAGTCCCAGCTACTGGGGAGGCTGAGGCAGGAGAATCACTAGAACCCAGGAGGCAGAGGTTGTAGTGACCCAAGTTGGGGGCACTGCACTCCAGCCTAGGTGACAGAGCAAGACTCCATCTCAAAGAAAAGAAAAAAGCATTGTGCATTTTTTAAATGTTAAAAAATTAGATTTTAAATGTTCTTACTACAAAATGGATAAATCTGTGAGGTGATGGATACGTTGGTTAGCTTGATATAATCATTCCATGCTATATACATGTATTAGAACAGAACATGGTATGCCATAAATAGGTGCAATTATTATTCATCAATTACAAATAAAAATGCTTTTGCTAATAGGTTAGTATCAAGCCTGAAAAATAAGAGAGAGTCTACAAAGGATAAAAGTCCTTTGCTTTTTTAAATTAAAATGTTGCTGAGGATCTAGTAGCAGTTTGGGGTGGTTATCCCAGGACCAGCAATGTGCTTGTGCAGATTCAGCCCCGACCACTTCTGTCCCCTGGAGACCCAAGCTGGGTGCTTCTCAGACAGTTGGCAGCCTGTAGCTGAGTGAAGCCAGCTGCCCATCCAGGGCGGGGTTTGTGACCTTGTCCTCGTCAAGCTTTGACCATCTCCACTAGCTTATTATGGGCAAGGACATCAGAAGACCAGCAAGGTTAGGAGGGGATGGAGACTTAAGTTCTTTTTAAAAATATTTTCTTCAGAACACTTAAAAGGTTAATCTAGATAGAAGTGACATAAGACAGAGATATAAACACCAAATGTGCATATTTACATATTCATAAACATGTGTCTCTGGGTTTTATTTATTTATTTTTATTTATTTTTTTTTTCATTTTTGAGTCAGAGTCGGTCTGTCACCCAGACTGGAATGAGTGCGATCTCAGCTCACTGCAACCTCGACCTCCCAGGTTCAAGTGATTCTTGTGCTTCAGCCTTCCAAGTAGCTGAGCTGGGTTTACAGGGGTACACCACCACACCCTGCTAAATTTTGTATTTTTAGTAGAGATGGGTTTCACTGTTGGCCAGGCTGGTCTTGAACTCCTGACCTCAGGTGATCTGCCCACCTCAGCCTCCCAAAGTGCTGAGATTACAGGCATGAGTCACTGCGCCCAGCCAATTGTATTGATTTTTATGGTTACCCTTTGTTGAATGGAATCATTTCTTAATTAAAAAAATAAATAGGTGCATTTCTTATACTATCAGGGTTTAATTTCATTCTTTTGAAAAATATAGTGCATAGCAACATAAAATAAGGTAAATATTTCATGGTCATTGAGTCAACTAACAAAATGGCTTAACAATATTTTGGAAGGAAGTGACTATATTCTCACAGTTTTGTGTCTCAGGTTCAGCATTAAATGTTGAATAACATGTTTCTAGAATCTGGGGGATTTGGTCCTTTGATTGAGTCAGGGTGTTTTGACTGTCTTTGAAATATTTCATGCATTAAATATGTGGTATTCATAAAAGCTTTCCTACCCTGTTTGCCCCAAATCGATCTTGGTTTCCATGCTTCTGTTTGTCTTTTGGGATTTTGATTTACTCTTTCACTTCTCTAGGGGACACCTGTGTTCGTGCATGCGGGCCCTTTTGCTAACATTGCTCACGGCAACTCTTCAGTGTTGGCTGATAAAATTGCCCTGAAACTGGTTGGTGAAGAAGGATTTGTAGGTAAGTTACTTCTTTTAAATTTAGTTGTTGTAGAATATTGAAGAAATCTAAAAGCTGATGACAAGAATGGAGTGATATCCATACTGACATAAAATATATTCTTTCAGGCCCCCTTTTTCATAAATGATCTCAGTAATGGAAAAGCCCTAAGGTCTGGTCTATGGAATTATGCTTGTGCTTGAATCATAGATTCTAGTATCATGTCCATACGGGTTTGAGTATAAACTCTGATTCTTGCAAACTGAGTGACATTGTACACATTTTAATTACTACTGAACTTCAGTCTTCTTATCTGTAAAATTGTGGTAACAATATTGTATCAAACCTTTTAGGATTGTTGTGAAAACTAAATGAGATATTTTAGTCATTCAGCAAATGTTTTTTTGAGACGCTACCACTTGGAAGGCATGCTATTGAGAGCTAGGGATCCAGTGGTAAACAAAAGAGATAGGCGCAGTGGCATAGGCCTCTAAGCCCAGCTACTCAGGAAGCTGAGGCAGGAGGATTGCTCGAGCCCAGAAGTTTGTGTCCAGCCTGGGCAGCATAGCAAGACCCTGCCTCTGTGAAAAAAATAAAATTAAAACAACCAGCCTTAGCCCCTGCCCTTGTGGACTGTACTGTCTAATGGTAATTTAATAAGAGAAAGTGCTCATTGACTGTCAGCCATTACTACCCTTACTATGTAGTACTGATAACTTGAATTCATGAGATTATTTCCATATACAGTTTCTCCAGGTTTTTTTGTGAGCTAATGTAGGAGAGATTCCCAACCAGTAGACTTAGAAATGTTAATTGGTAGGACTGCACACCTTTTGCTGCTGTCAAGCTCTTTGTAGAACCTGTTCCTCTTTGGCTTTTCTTGCATATTCCAGCTAGAAAGAAGGGGCAACTCTCATAGAGTTTACTAAGTCAGTACCAGCCCCAGTCTCACCCATGATACTAAGGCAGCAAGGAAACAAAGGACAAAACCAAAATACAGGCATTCATGGTGGAGTCCCTTAATCTGACATATGAGGGGTTGCATTGGCAGACTTCCCATGCTAACAGGTAATTCCCATTAACTTTACGTATACCTATAATCAGGGATAGCAATCTCTTCTTTCACTCTTGTCATCAGTTTTGGATCAAACTCAAAAGAGTTATTTTATTAGAAAAGAGTGTGCTGGACAAAAGAACTTAGCACTGTATTTTATGCTCAGACGTCACAAAGTTCATTCAGGGTTATTGAGACTCTTTTAAGAATTCCTCATGGACCAGCAGTCAGGATCAGATGAGGTTTGATGGAGTTCCATTCCTCCACAATCTGTATTCTGCAGCTCTCATGTACTTTGCTGCTTCAGTAGCAAATCCACTGCAAGAGTGGCTAGATGTGCTGTCTAAGTGAATTTGCTCAATTGATCGCTGCCTAATTGTAGAGCTAATGGACGAGGAGGCTGGGTCAGGGCAGGCACTGGAAAGTTGGGTGCTTAAGTGAAGTGGTGGTTCTGATGCATCAGCTCTGCAAATAAAGTAGCTTCTAGAAGGAAGCACTCTATTTTATGTGATAGAGATCTCTGCCCGTACCAGTTCTTACTTTGTCAAACATATATTTATAAAATACATGTTATCATGGCAGAATATTTTTAAAGATATAAACCGATGATGTATGCAAAATAAATCAGCTCTCTGTGTGACCTTGAACAAGCCATTAGCCTCTCTGGGTGTGTCCCTTGTAGACATTCTCATCTGAAAAATGAGAAGTTGGACCAGATGAGGAGTTGGATGTGGATGTGCAGCTGCGGACTCAGAGGTAGACGCTGTGGAATTGGAGCCCCGACTGGCACTGTGTTTTCATTTCTCTAGGGCTCAATTTTTTATTTAATAAAAAGAGAGTATCTGTGTTACCTGCAGTATTTTAATGAATAGGATCAAGTGAGAAAATGCTTTGTAAAATCTGAACTATGTGCAGGTCAGCAATTACATTAATTCTTTCTATGATCTCATCTAGTCTAAGATGCCGTAAGGGGGGGAATTTTTCATAAGGATGAAATCTGTCCATTGCCAGATGATTCAGAGGGCAAGCCCTAAAGTCAGAGTTTTAACTCAACTGCTTTCAAGTCACAGATAACCTTGGGCACATGAATGCTTCTCTTCCTTGGTTTCCTTACCTGTAAACTAGAGCTTTGGATAGGGCTTCCCTCTCGAAAGGGCTTGGTAGGTTTGAAATGAGGCATGAATGAGATCACAGGGTTGAGTCCTGGCACCTGACACATGGTAAGACTCAATCCTTCTTGGCCACTCCTGGCTGTCATTGTTACCCCCACTATTGATACACTACTGATGAAGGTTACATTTTCTTTTTTCTTTAGATCCTTTTATTTTTTGGATGATTTTATTTATAGTTGTTATAAAATACACATAACATAAAAGTTACCATCTTCACCATTTTTGAGTGTACATTCAGTAGCAAAGTACACCCACATTGTTGTGCAACCAGGCTGCAGAACCAAAGTCCTATGCCCATTAAATATTCCTCATTCCCCTGCCCCCAGCCCCTGGCAGAAGTCTTCTACTTTCTATCTCAATGAAGTTGACTCCTGGATACCCCATGTGAGTGGAATCATGCAGTATTTGTCCTTCTGTGACTGATGTATTTCACTTAGCATAATGTCCTCAAGGTTCATCCATGTTGCAGCGGGCATCAGAATTCTCTTCCTTTTTAAGGCAGAATAATATTCCATCTTATGGATAGACCTTACTTTGTTTATCCACTCATCCTTCGTTGGACATTTGACTTGTTTCCACCTTTGGCTCTTGTGAATAATGCTGCTATGAACATGGATGTACAAATATATTTTAATGTCTAAAAATCATGCTGTATGATGTCTAAATTTGTGATGGCAATGACTTATATTCTTGAATACGTACCATGGAACTCTAGCCCTGTAATGTTGACCTCTCCTGAAGGTGGTGTGTCCATGCTATGGCTCTATTGGAATGCTGGCGGCAAAGCCAGTGTATTGGACAGTGGGAATGGGGCGTGGTCAGGAGACAATGTTCTTTCCTCATTGCTTGGTCAAGCCTGCAGTGTGGGACTGGTTCATTCCTTGCCCTTGGATGAAGTTTGTAACAGTTCCCTCTCATTCTCAGTTAATATCTAGTCCCTCTAACATATGTATTTTTTAATTCCTGTAGTCACTTTCAATCATAACACTAGCCCCTGAAATTAAAAATGCACATCCAGTTTTATATCAAAACCAAAAACTCCAAGGGTCTCTCAGACTTGAGCTCTTCTCCTCCCCGATATGGGCCTCCTATGGCTGACGGTGGGAAGGGGAAGGTGGCTGCTTGCTCTCTGCCACCCTCCTCTTGCACTTAGGCTGGCCCCGGCCCCTCCTGGGTTGAAGCTTTGGCATGAGATGGTGCCCATGTAGCCTCTGCCAGCAGAGGTCCTCACACTTTTGGCAGAAGCCCCCTGAGCAGCACCTCATTTAGACTTTCCTACCTCTGGTTCCACACCTGATCTCGGGTACCAGAGACCTCTGACCTCTGGCTGGCGACACACCTTGAGCCTTGCCAACTGGTCTTCTGGTCCTCACTTGTGGCTTAAGAAAAAGAAAAGGGGGAAGTAGGGAGGCTGAGGCGGGTGGATCACTTGAGGTCAGGAGTTCAAAACCAGCCTGGCCACCATGGTGATTGTCATGTGTGTCCGTGTGAAGAGACCGCCAAACAGGCTTTGTGTGAGCAACAAGGCTATTTATTTGACCTGGGTGCAGGTGGACTGAGTCCGAAAAGAGAGTCAGCGAAGGGTGGTGGGATTATCGTTAGTTCTTATAGATTCGGGATAGGCATACAAAGTACATTCTTAAGGGCCAGGGAGAATATTACAAAGTACCTTCTTAAGGGCGGGGGAGACTATATTGTATCAGTTAGGGTGGGGCAGGAACAAATCACAATGGCGGAATTTCATCAGTTAAGGCAGGACCTGGTTATTTTCACTTCTTTTGTGGATCTTCAGTTGCTTCGGGCCATCTGGATGTGTATGTGCAGGTCCCAGGGGATATGATGGCTTAGCTTGGGCTTGGAGGCCTGACAGGGAAACCCCATCTCTACTAAAAATACAAAAAAAAAATTAGCCGGGCGTCGTAACAGGCACCTGTAATCCCAGCTACTTGGGAGGCTGAGGCAGGAGAATCACTTGAACCCCGGGAGAGAGAGGTTGCAGTGAGCCAAGATCGTGCCATTGCACTCCAGCCTCGGCAACAGAGAGAGACTCTGTCTCAAAAAAAATAATAAAAATAAAAACAAGAAAAGGGGAAAGTAGCTTTGCATCCTCTTCACTGGGCGCTGGGAGGGGAGCTGGATGTGGCACACTGATAACTTTCTTTGAAGAAATTCTTTCCCAGGTTCTAACCTGTCAACCCTTTTGAAGCCTCAATGGGCTAAGGCATGCAAAATCTGTTTCAAACTGCCTTGCAAACCCTGCCAGTTCAGCCAGCACCATCCTTTGGCATGTGAACAAACTGACACCGATTTGAGGCCCGAAAGAAAAGTGAGACAAAAAGACCTTGATTTCAACATCCTTCTACAGAAGCTAAATGCAGTAGGTGCATCTGAGGTGTTTCTGAAGTCTGAGCAGGAATTCATGTTCTCCAGAAAGTTGTCATTTATAGTAAACTATCTTTATGATCTCATAACAGGAAAGGATCTCTTAAAATGTGAAAAGCTCAAACCAAAGAGAAAAATATTGATAATTTGGGCTGCGTTAAAAAGTAAACTGTATGTGATAAAAGATACAAGGTTAAAAAACAAGTGACAGATTGGAAGGAAACATTTGCAAAGATAATAGACAATGATTAGCATTGAGAATGCGTAAAACACTGAAGACTAAAGACTGATAAGAGAAAGGCAAATAATCCAATACAAAAATAGAGAATTTGAAAAGGTGATTCGCAGCAAATGAGCAATTTGGTGGAATTTCTAGGTAGAACTGAAAATGAACAAATGATTAGCAATTTCACTTCTATGTATACTCTGGAAAAGAAGTAATCGAAAATATATTTAAGTCCTTTGAAACTTAATTGACTTCAGTACCCCTTTAATGAGCATTTATTGAACTTCTGCTGTACGTCAAGTACTATCTGCTAGGAGCTGGGAATCAAAGATGAATAAGACAGGTTTTTTGCCACCCAGTAATTGATGATGTGATGTGAGAGACTAGAACTTCAATGGTAAGTACAATGCACTTGATTAAGTACTATATTAGTTAAGGTTCTTAACTAAGAATTTTAAGGAATGATGGGCATCTCTTAAATAGAACTGTCTCCATATTACCGGTTTTGCTGATTTAGTCTAATTTTTGTTCTAACAAAAAGCACATGCAAGGAAGTAATTATTTTGTCGATTCTGAATAATTAGTCTAAGATAATGGAATCAGAGTTCATTTAGACTTAAAACAGAGTGACATTTATTTAAATAATTGCATGAATTTGCAAAACACTTTATGAGAATTTTTCAAAAACTGCTGTGATCACCTTTGTGGCTGTTTCTTCCGTTAGTCAGCAGTCCTCATGGGAGTCCACCTAACTTCCATTTACATGCTGTAAAGGCAAACAGATATTTGGCATTGAATTCTAATCATGTATTACATTTAAAAAATAAAGCAAAAGGAAAGAAAGAAAGGAAAAAGCAGTATTGAGTTCCTGGATTTTAAAAACATTATTATCTCATCTTTAAACTGTAGGAATTTCAAACTTACCCATGAACTTTGGATTTTTTAATTTGTTTTCTGCTCTCTCAGTTGGTTTTGATTCCGGTTTTCAGGTAAAGATCTTGTCTTTGCAGGGGAGTGCAGAATGCAGTTGTGTATCTTTGTAGGCAGGTGTCATTAACTGAAGGTCACCAGTCACTGGTGGACTCATGGATAGACTTACATCTACAACTCCTCCCATAATTAAATGTAGACTCATGCATATGGATATATATACTTCTTTTTTTTTTTTTTAGATGCAGTCCCATTCTGTCTTCCAGGCTGAAGTGCAGTGGCATTATCTCGGCTTACTACAACCTCTACCTCCCACGTTCAAGCTATTCTACCTCAGCTTCCTAAGTAGCTGGGATTACAGGCGTGGGCTACCACACCCAGCGAATATTTGTACTTTTAATAGAGGTGGGGTTTCACCATGTTGACCAGGCTGGTGAACCCGGGAGGCGGAGCTTGCAGTGAGCCGAGATAGTGCCACTGCATTCCAGCCTGAGCGACAGCAAGACTCCCACTAAGGAAAAAAAAAAAAAAGCTACCTAATCAATTGCAACTCTGCTGCTTGCTCTTTGTAGAGAATCACACAGACCCGGCTGTGTTCCCCAGGTGCTTCCTGGGTACTTGAGCATAAACACTCATGCAGCAGAGGAGAAATATGAGACAAGTGCCCAATTAAAACACAGGGTGATCTTTGCCTCAGACATTTCAGGATTAGGATTTAGAGATCAGAATGAATAGACATAGCAGTTCCAAGACAAATTGAATGGGATTGGGAAACAAAGCCTTGTTAATATGTTCATTAAAAATGCCCCCGTTTTCTAAGTCATTCCTGAGCATTAGACCGGTGCTGAGACTATCATATACCTTCTCACTCAATCCTTAAAACCGTCTGTGGGATCAGTGTTACTATCCTCATCTTACAGATGATGTAACAGAAGCTTAGCGAGATGATGATACACGTCCACGATCAATCAGAGAATAAGTGACAGAGGATGTGACCCAAGGGCTCCCTCTTGCCAAAGCTTGTGGGTGATCAGGCGGCTATTGTGCTCTCAGTGTTTTTCTCAATGCTCTTTACCTGGTTGCCATTGTCTCCCTTTAAAAACAATTTCAGCCAGGGGGGGTGGCTCACACCTATAATCCCAGCGCTTTGGGAGGCTGAGGTGGGTGGATCACTTGAGGTCCAGAGTTCGAGACCAGCCTGACCAACATGGTGAAACCCTGTCTTTGCTAAAAATACAAAATTTGCCAAGCGTGGTGGCACATGCCTGTAATCCCAGCTACTAGGGAGGCTGAGGCAAGAGAATCGCTTGAACCCGGGAGGTGGAGGCTGCAGTGAGCTGAGATTGTGCCATTGCACTCCAGCCTGGGCAACAAGAGCAAAACTCTGTCTCAAAAAACTAAGAAGAATTTCAGGTGAGCTGTCCATAGCAGATGGTCACAGTTACAGGAAGTACCAATATAACTATATTGTGCCAATATATCGTAATGTGTGCCAACAGTGGTGGGTAACTTTGGTCCTTTTTTTTTTTCTCTCTCCTACTTTAACATTCCTTCCTCCCAAGTAGGTTACTGATTAAAGATGACCTTATCAAGTCCCACTCTGTTTCCTTGCCCTACCTCTCAACCTGTATTTTTGGGAGACAGTTTTTTAATTTTTTTATTTTACTTTTTTGAGACGGAGTCTCATCTGTCTCCTAAGCTTGAGTTCAGTGGCGAGATCTTGGCTCACTGCAATCTCCGCCTCCCAGGTTCAAGTGATTCTACTGCCTTAGCCCCCTGAGTAGCTCGGCTTACAGGCGCGCACCACCATGCCCAGCTAGTTTTGTATTTTTAGTAGAGACAGAGTTTCTCCATGTTAGCCAGGCTGGTCTCAAACTCCTAACCTTGGGCGATTTGCTTACCTCTGCCTCCCAAAGTGTTGGGATTACAGCCATGAGCCACCACGCCCGGCCTAGGGGACAGTTTTATAATCAATCTTCTTGGCTTCAGAGGACTCTGCTGGTGGCTATACCCAGCTACTGGCTTGTTCTCTCTTTCCACTTTTATTGCCCTGAAATTCTAAATATTCCATCATTTTGGTAGAAGAAAACTAGACCAAACTAAACATTCTCATGATTTCATCCACCCTTTAAAAAAAAAAAATCTGACGTCAAGTGATCCTACAGCTCTAAGCTTTAATTCTCCCAGACTTTGCCCTGTTTACATTATTTAAAAACACTGATCTCAGCCTGGGCTCCACTTTTGTTATTATGATACTTCCAGGTTTTTTGCCTTTAGTAAATTTATTCATAATTAAATCAAAGATGAGAAGTGCTGGCTTATTAGAGACTCTGGCTGAAGGTCATGTGCTAACTCAGGAAACTGCTAATCACGGGTGGTGTTTTTCAGCCCCTGTCTTCAGGGAGGCCTGAGTCTCAGGGAGGGTTTTGTGTCGTCTCCAGAGCTCCCATTTCTCCTATGTGACTTGGTGCCGAAGCTCATTCCTCCCCTCACTGCCTGTTCGGCCTTTGTCCTACCTCGCCTTTCTCTTTCCATTACTCTTACTTTGTGTAAAGTAGCTCTCTTTCAAGCTGCTCCTCTGTCCTTTAAAAACAAATAAAAAAGCAAAATGTTCTGCACATACACTAAACAGGAAAGTATGCAAAGCAATGTCACAAACACCAATGTTCCCACCACTCTATTTCATCAAAATCTTAACATGTTGCTGTGTGTCCTTTGGTTTTTTTGTTTTTTTAAAGAGATACGTTTAGCTGGGCATGGTGGTCCATGCCTGTAGTCCTCGCTACTTGGGAGGCTGAGGCAGAAGGATCAATTAAGCCCAGCAGTTTAATTCTCCTGGGCAACAGAGTGAGACCCTGTCTCTAAAAAAAAAGGGGAGAGAAGAGAAGAAATCAGATATTAGAGACATAGTTGAAGTTCCCGTGGACCCTCCTGATCCCATTCTTTTTTTTCTGCTTCTCTCCTGATTTGAGTGGTTATCATTTCCGGGTGTATGTTTCTACTTTGACCACATACATATATGTACACTAAAGACCTGTAGCAGAGGTTCTCAGACTTTCTCTGCTTATGACCATTAATGGCCCAGCAATTTTTTTCATGGTACCCCCAGGGCAAGAGAAATACCCAACATGTCCATTTATTAAATAGGTAGGTCCAAACAACTTAATGAGTATTTATGTCCTTACAACTTAGTAGCTGCCTGAAAAAAAAAAATACATATGAATTCAAAGGAAAAAATAATATCATTTCATTTTAAAATTACCACCATACGTTATGAATGAGATGTGTGTCCTTGTCAGGCACCAGACAATTTCTGACCCTTTGTAATCAGTTGACACCCGCGCCTCATTTCCTGCTCCACGTTGATTTTCACACGGTTTTTGCATTTTGCTGCGGTACCTGCCAAAAACTTTGCTTTACAAATATATGATGTCATTGAAAGGGATGTAGAGCACTATTGTTGAAGCAGTGAAAAACCTCATATGAGTAGTATTTGCAGTGTCCAACGAACGATGTCCTGTATCGCCGCGTTTCCCTCAAAAATTTAAAATATCCCACAGTGCCTCTGAGTTTGCTGCAATGCCTCACGGCACCTCATTGCACGTTAGAACCACAGATGTGCGGCTTTTCTTGGTATTTTGTATGTGTTTTCAAATGTTATGTATTAATAGATGTTAACTGACTGCATTGTTCTATAACGACGTCAGTGCACTTTTTCTGTAAATGGCAAGATCATAAATAGTTTGAGTTACAGAGTCTCTGTCCCAAGTACTCAATTTAGAAAGCAGCCATAGGTAAAGCATGAATTCAGAAACTAGTCCATGTTTAGGAATGGGTCTGGCTGTATTCCAACAGATGTTATTCATGGTTTCTAACATTTGAATTTCGTATAATTTTCACATGTAATAATACTCTTCTGATATGGTTGGCAACATTTTAAAAGGTGACCAGGCACAGTGGCTCATGCCTGTAATTCCACTGCTTTTGGAGGTCAAGGTGGGAGGATCGCTTGACCCCAGGGATTCAAGACCAGACTGGGCAACATAGCAAGATCCCATCTCTATTAAAATTTTTTTTTAATTAGCCAGGTATGGTGGCACATGCCTATAGTTCCAGCTACTCAGGAGGCCGAGGTGGGAGGATCACTTGAGTCCAAAAGTTCAAGGCTGCAGCAAGCTATGATCACACCTAGTTACTTGGTAAGCTACTATGGATGACAGAGTGAAACCCTGTCTCAAAAGAGAGAGAGAGAGGGAGAAGGAGAGAGAGAAAGAATACTTTTTAAAAGAGAAAGAAAGAGAGAGAAGGAAGGAAAGGAAGGAAGGAAGGAAGGAAAGAGAAAGAGAGAAAGGGAAAGAAAGAAAAGAAAACTTTTTAAAAGGATAATTTTTAAAAACTTAATAATTTAACATGTAAAAAAAAAGGATATAGACCATATTCAAAACCGAGAGACACCTGGATTTGTCCTGCGAGCTATACTAGCCAACCTCTGCTCTATAAGTTGATATTTTTGTGCAACATAACAGTTTTGCATTTGTCTGTGTCGCTGTGATCCAAAAAGCCTCATTTTGCTTGCAGTTTAGTCTTCTGTGCGTGCACATAGCACATGCATTTGTGCATTATTTGTCAAGGGGCTTTCAGATTGCTTCCGGTGTTCTGCTGTTACAAATAATGCTACAGGGAATATTCTTGTCCATGTCTCTGAGATTTAGTCCAAAATGTCTTCTAGGGACTATATACAGGAGTGAGATTTGGAGGGTTGAAAGTAAACTTAGCAACAACTTAATAGGTAAAGCCAAATTGTTCTGCAACGTTATGCCAATTTATATCACTACCAATTGTGTGTGTGAGATTTCTGACCTCTCAACATTTGTCCTGACATTTTTTTTTTTTTCTTGAGACACAGTCTCTGTCTGTTGCCCAGACTGGAGTGCAGTGCTGTGATCTCAGCTCACTGCAACCTCCACCTCCCAGGTTCAAGCAATTCTCCTGCCTCAGCCTCCCAAGTAGCTGGGATTATAGGTGCACGCCATCACACCGGGCTAAGTTTTGTATTTTTAGCAGAGATGGGATTTTGCCAAGTTGGCCAGGTTGGTTTTGAACTCCTGACCTCAGGTGATCCGCCCACCTCGGCCTCCCAACGTGCTAGGATTACAGGCGTGAGCCACCATGACCGGATCAACACTTCCATTGTTAGAGTTTTTTAGCTCTTGGAAGTCTGATGGTAGTTCATTATAGTTGTGAGGTTAAGCATCTTTATGGCTGTTTCTGAGCATTTGTGAATTGTCTGTTTTGTATTGTGCTATTTACCTTTTTCTCACTAATTAATGGAAATCCTTTATAGATTCCAAATACGAATACCTTGCCATTATGAGTTACAAATATCTTCTCCCCTGTATGGCTTATCTTTTAAATATGCTTGATGTACCTTTTCTTGTCCACCCTTTTTCTTCATAATTTCTGCTTTTGGAGGTTATAATCGTTTGTATTGCCTTACAAATGTTGTCTCTTGCATTGAGGCCTTTAATCATCTTAGAATTTGTTTGCATAATGGTGTCTTTTTTCCTTAACTCTTACAGTTTGTGAGACTTTTCTGCCCTGGTGATACGTGCATCAGTGGTTGTCAGCCCAGCCCTATGAAAAGGGCCAGCTGGCCTCCATAGATCCAAGGCAGCCGAGAGTGCTGTTCCCGTTGTCCCAGGTGCTGCAGCATCCAAGGCGAGTGCAGCTGGGGCCGGCTGTTCTTCCAAAAGCATCATCTCTCCTTTACCTGCTCCTTCTGTGCTTCCCCTGACATGGGTGCGCAGTCCTCAGGAAAGTCAGACTCTCTCTTGTCTTCCTACTTGCTAAGTCAATCCTAGGAACTATTAGGTACAATTCCAAGCAGTTGTCATAAAAGAAGTTTCCTCGGAACTTTGAAAACCAAAGAAAGGGTTTAATTTTCTTCTTTTCATTTTGTTTTCTTTCTAATGTTTTGAGACAGTGTCTCGTTCTATCACCCAGGCTAACAGCTCACTGCAACCTCCACCTCCCGGGCTCGAGGGAACCTCCCACCTCTGCCTCCCGAGTAGCTGAAACTACAGGCAGATACCACTACACCCAGCCAATTGGTCAACTTTTTGTGAAGACGAAGTCTCACTACGTTGCCCAGGCTGGTCTTGAACTCCTGGTCTCAAGTGATCGCCTGCCTCAGCCTCCCAAAGTGCTGGGATTACAGGCATGAACCACTGCACCCATCCAAAATGATTTAATTTTATGGTCAAATTCTACATTGTCTATTGACTTTAATATTTTTATAAAATTATTTGAATAAAATGTCTTTACCTGGAATACCTTCAGTGTACTTACTGGATTAGAGGCAGGCAGGTCCTATATGTATGGCTAGTATGTTCATTAAATATGAAAGTAATGGAAAGATGTTTATGACATGAAGAGAGGAACCTTCGCCTGTCAAGATAATAGAAATGGAAAGATTTATATGGCCTGGCTCAGCAGAAAAAGGAGTACATGATTTAGCAATTTTTTAGAATTGAGTTTTCAGAAGAAAAATGCAAAACAAATGAGAATTAAGTAGCTAGAAAGCCTTTTCCCCCCTTTATTCCGATAAAGTAACTGAACTTTCAATGAGAAGCCTGGTTTCTGTCTTTCTACACAGTGCATTGGGAATAGTAAGCTATTAGAAGTCAGTGCTTAGAAGTACCTACCATCCTTAACACAGGAACCAAAGACAAGGAAGAAAAAAAAGCAAGATAAATAAAGTAAAAGTAAAAAAGTCCCACCATCCTGAATTTTGTATATTGATGATGTTCATGTTTTTGAACTTACACATATTCTTCTGTATAAGTAAAATATTTCATAAAATTAAAAATATTTTATAAAATTAGGAACAGAATTTCTTAAAGATCAACATAGTACTAATACATTTTACATTCTGTCTTTCAAAGTTTCAGTGGACTTAAGTTAGAGTAATATTTTTCAAGTTCATTTTGATGCCAATGTAATTCATGTGTCATTTTCCACTATAATACAATTAAAATCCAGATAATGGAGATAGATTTTCTTCTGAGTAGCCACGCATATGAGGTTTCAGGCTCCAATTGCCTAGTTTTGAATTGCTCTATGACATGTGCTGTCTGTGACCTTGGGTGGGTCACTTCATCTCCCCCACATCTAGGTCTTTCCAATACCTGTCTCCAGGCTTGTTCTAGGCACGAAGTGCAGTGATGATAGAGAAGGCACGGTGTGTGGCACAAATAGAAGAGTCAGGGGTTGGCAGCTACTATTCCTACTGTAGGATGCCAAGGATCTTCACCTATAGGATAAGCCTTCAAAAACATAATTCATTCTTTAAAGTGCTGAATACCTCTGTGAGTATACTTTTTTCCATCTTTTTTCTTTTGGTAAATGAAACTCACTGAGGAATTTGAGTTCTGACAATGGGGAACACTACTGCTTGTGTGTCCTCCTCATACAGAGATGTCTGGGACCATTATACATAGAGGTGATCTGAGAAATCAGAGGGGCTCTGATTGTTTTGAAAACTCTCCTTTGAGGTTGGGCACCGTGGCTCATGCCTGTAATCCCAGCACTTTGGGAGGTGGATCACTTGAGACCAGCTTGGCCAACGTGATGAAACCCATCTCTACTAAAAATACAAAAATTAGCTGGGGTTGGTGGCATGCACCTGTAATCCCAGCTACTTGGGGGACTGAGGAAGGAGAATTGCTTGAACCTGGAAGATGGAGGTTGTGGTGAGCCAAGATCACTCCATTACACTCCAGCCTGGGTGACAGAGTAAGACTCTGCCTAAAAAAAAAGAAAAAGAAAAAGAAAAAGGAAACTCTCCTTTGAGTTCAGGTAATCCTCTCGTTTAAAACGTTTCCTTGTTACCTGGGAGAAAGCAGGAAGCACTGGGAAATAGCACGTCACTGGTGCCTCATGCCATTTCAGTGCCTTTCCCTGTCTTGCCTCAGCCTTGCACTCTGGAATGCAAAAGAGTGGAAGAAACTCCAACATGAAAATTGTCTACAGACAATGCAGAGAATCTTCAGTGGCATTAAACATTAAAATTAAAGACACATGGTCTTAAATTCAGCTGGCATATTTGACATCTCAAGTATCCTCTTGGTGCCCAAAGGGATGTTAAGCAAAATTTGAGGGATTTGACTCCTTATTTGGGAAAGACCATCACTACCAAGGGGAGAGAAACCAGAGGCAAACTTTATTGAAAAATGGAGTAGCTAAATCATTTTGTATGTGTTACTTTTACCCAGCCAAGTACAGTATATGGTCTCATATAGTGAATTTAATTTCTACTCTAAATTCTTTTCCTTTAATGAAAGTACTAGTCAACAATGCAGAACTCGGGCAACTTTTGTAAATGTGTTTGCTTTACAACCAATCTTATTAAGTCAGGGTATCGTCTAAGGGCCCAATCAAGGACTTTTCATTTAAAAAAGAATAACTCTAAATTAACTTGCATTGTGATATAACTCTTAAATTCCAACTGTCATAGGGAATCCCAAGACCTACATCTGACCTACTGTGTGTGCTGTGTTCTAATACACTGGTCCCCCACCTTTTTGGCACCAGGGGCCGGTTTCGTGGAAGACATTTCCATGGTTTTGGGATTAAACGGTTCCACCTCAGATCATAAGGCATCAGTCCTAGATCCCTTACATGCACAGTTCATAGTAGTAGTCACACTCCTATGAGAACCTAATGCCGCCGCTGATCTGACAGGAGGTGGAGCTCAGGCAGTAATGCTCACTTGCCTGCTGCTCACCTACTGCTGTGCGACCCAGTTCCTTACAGGGGCTACGGTCCAGGGGGTTGGGGATCTCTGTTTTTGTTTTTGTTTTTTTGGAGATCAAGTCTCGCTCTGTTGCCCAGGCTGAAGTGCACAATATCGGCTCACCGCACTCTCCACCTTCCCAGGTTCAAGTGATTCTCCTGTCTCAACCTGCCAAGTAGCTGGGACTACAGGCGTGTACCAGCCCAGCTAATTTTTGTCGTTTTAGTAGAGACAGAGTTTCACCATGTCGACCAGGCTAGTCTCGAACTCCTGACCTCAAGTGATCTGCCCCCCTCAGCCTCTCAAAGTGCTGGGATTACAGACGTGAGCCACCATGCCTGGCTGGGGACTTTTGTTCTAATATGCTTACCATGCAAAATGCATTATGAAGAAAAACAGAAACAAGGCTTCTAATGTTAAAGTCTTATTTTCTCGCTACTAAAATTAGCAAAATGTTTCAATTTTGCAAAATAATATACTATTGTATATAAGATCTTCTCTAACCTGCCTTTTACATTTAATTAGGCTTCTATGAGTCATTCAGGTAGTTGCATCTAGCAGGCTATTTATCCATTCTTTATAGACCCTTTAGAGGTTCGAGACCCCTTTATAGAGGTTTGAGAGCCCTTCCTTGCCCCAGTTCTCTTGTCTGTAAAGCTGTGGGAAATAATACGACCTGACATACAAGGCAGTGTGAGGACAGCAGAAGTGACTTCTCTAATGCTCATGGTGCTGTTCCGGGCATGGATAAATCTTTGCTAACAGTCTTAAGAGTTTACCTCCTGTGAGGATCTGGCTATGTGCTGAGCACCCTGCTTGGCGCTTTGTACATTGTGACACATTCAGTTGTTCAAACAACACAATGAGTAGTTTACCAGAATTACCCTCATCTTGCAGGTAAGAAAACTGAGCATCAGAGTGAGTTAGTAGTTTGCTCAAAGGCAAGCAGCTAGTGTAAGGGGGAGCAGGGATTTGAGTTTGAGCCTGGGCCTTGCTTTTACCACTGTGCTTTGCCACCTCTGAATGTTCACTTTCATTCCATAGCAGCATGACACAGCCCTGTGCATAACCCGAAGTGCACATTTGTTGAATGAAAAACTAGTAACACTTCTGCTAGCTGAGTGACTTATCTACTGGTAAACCTGTCTTCATGGCCACTAGGCTTTTTATGGTGAACATAGGCATATTTGCCATGTGCTATGTTGAAGCAGCAATTAAATAAATAAGGTACAAGAGTAATTAAATTTAAAAGGTAAAACGTTTTGGAAGGAGCTTTGAGCTTTAGGGATGTCTAACCTGACCTTGGCTGTTTCTCTATGTGCTGTAAGATGCAGATTGATTTTCAATGAGATATTCAGCCCATCCCTGCTTATGATTTATATATATTCTAAGTAATATGCTTAGAATGTAGTTCTGCTTACCATCATAAAATGTGGAGTTAAAATAAGATCCTTGTCAAAACATTGTCATGCAGAGATTAGTGCTATGAAAGTTAACATTAAATGATTTTAAAATGTGATCCAGAGGTTAAACTCAAGTTCTGAAATTCATAAAATGCATAAGCTTTTTGAGAATTTTTTAAAATATCCATTACATAATAACTTTAAAATTACGGTATTTGATTGCTATCTTACCCCATCTTGGCCAAGAGCATTCAGCCTGAGGGTACTGAAAAAGAGTCAAATTACCCCTTATATAAGCTATAGTTTAGGAAATTGCAATTATATGAGGTCGTTTTAAAGTTTTTAGCAATGTTTGGTATAATTACAATATTGTGCTATTCTTACACAAAGAAAACATAACAGAATTTTGAGCTAGGAATATTGGGAAACCAGCCATTGCTAAAGGAAGATGCATTTAGTGTATCTTTCTGTGTACCTCTTAATATATTTTGTGGGGTGGAGAAAAACAGATAATTAGGGATTTCTTTTGGGGGGGGTTGGGGGGCGGTGTTTCACTCTTGTTGCCCAGGCTGGAGTGCAATGATGTAATCTCGGCTCACCACAACCTCCTCCTCCCGGGTTTAAGCGATTCTCCTGCCTCAGCCTCCCAAGTAGCTGGGATTACAGGTGTGTGCCACCACACCCGGCTAATTTTGTATTTTTAGTAGAGATGGGGTTTCTCCATGTTTGTCAGGCTGGTCTCGAACTCCTGACCTCAGGTGATCTGCCCTCCTCGGCCTCCCAAAGTGCTGGGATTATAGGTGTGAGCCACCACGCCTGGCCTATTAGGGATTTCTAAAAGCTGCAAGCGTCTTGCTAGCCATAGCTGTGAATGTTGTCTTAACCATTAATGCTTCAGTATAAATAATATCAGTTTAAAAACTGCCTAAGATTTAAAAGTAGTATGTAAATTACAAAGTGCTAGGGTATCTAGATCAAAATAAAGTAGAGCAAAGAAGTAACTTTAGGAATGAAAGAGGTATCTAAGTGGGATGATAAAGGAAGACTTCATGCAATAGAAGAATTTAAGTAAAACTGAAAAACTGAAACTAACGTGATCATGGCATTAAATAGTGTAGCCCTGAAGGCACATCCAATATATAAGGAAAACGACAGCAGTGCCTATACGCACCATTATTATTCATCATTATTCTGAAGCATAAATAAGAACAATTTCAAAAATTACAAATATTGGAAAGGAAGAGACAAATTTTATTATGTACAGAATAATTATATAACTAGAAAATTCAAGAGAGGCAACTGACTATTTTAAGTAGTAAAAGTTTTAGTTTGCTAGTGGATGCAATGTAAATATGTAAATGTCAATAGTTTTCTTTTTTTGTTAGCCATAAATACATACAGTAATGGAGAAAATGTCCTACTTATACGTGTCCCCCCAAAGGATAGAATACTTAGGAAATAAGTTTAGCAAGAAATGAGCACATAGAGTAAAACTATAAAACTTTATTGAAAGACAAACAACAAGACCTGAATAAATGGTGAGACACATAACATACTCTTAGATGGGAATAACTGGTATTAAACAATCATCCTTCCTCTGTCAAACTAACACATAAATTACTATAAAATTACTATACTATATCATGCCACACTATACTGTATTTACTGTAAAAACTGCAGAGGAAAATGAATTTCATGGTTAAATTAATCACAGCATTTGTCTAGATTCTGCAAGAATGGGTTCATGAGGATAGATTTAAAAGCTTTTTCAAGTCCGGGCACAGTGGTTCACGCCTGTAATCCCAACACTTTGGGAAGCTGAGACGGGCAGATCACTTGAGGTCAGGAGTTTGAGAACAGCTTGGCCAACATAGTGAAACCCCGCCTCTACTAAAAATACAAAAATTAGCTGGGTGAGGTGGCACGCGCCTGTAATCCCAGCTGTAATCGGGAGGCTGAGGCAGGAGAATTGCTTGAACCGGGGAGGCAGAGGTTGCAGTGAGCCAAGATTGTACCACTGCACTCCAGCCTGGCGACAGAGTGAGACTCTGTCTCAAAAAAAAAAAAAAAAAAAAAAAAAGGGTTTTCAAGAACCGTGATGGATGATTTACCTAATTGTAAATATCAGAACAAGATAATGCTATAGCAAAACAGTTAATAGCAGAGGAAGACTTCTTCCAGTAGTAATTTGATAAGATGACATTTTATTTTTATTTTTATTTTTTTCTTTTCTTTTATTTTTTTGAGACAGAGTTTCACTCTTCTTGCCCAGGCTGGAGTGCAATGGCGTGATCTTAGCTCACTGCAACCTCCACCTCCCAGGTTCAAGTTATTCTCCTGCCTCAGTCTCCCAAGTAGCTGGGATTACAGGCATGCACCACCATGCCCAGCTATTTTTTGTATTTTTTAGTAGTGACAGGGCTTCACCATGTTGACAGCCTGGTCTTGAACTCCCAACCTCAGGGGATCCACCTGCCTTGGCCTTCCAAAGTGCTGGGATTATAGGCATGAGCCACCGCGCCTGGCCAGATGATATTTTAAATTAATGGTGAATGGATGGGATACTGATTAAATGATGTTGGAACATTTGACTAAAAATTTTAAAACATAAACCACAGAGTTTGTTTGTTGTTGTTGTTGTTTGAGATGGAGTCTCGCTCTGTCACCCAGGCTGGAGCGCAGAAGTGCGATCTCGGCTCACTGCAACCTCCGCCTCCCACGTTCAAGTGATTTTCCTGCCTCAGCCTCCCTGAGTAGCTAGGATTACAGGGACATGCCACCATGCCTGGCTAATTTTTGTATTTTTAGTAGAGACACAGTTTCGCCATGTTGTCCAGGCTGGTCTCAAACTCCAGACCTCAGGTGATCCACCTGCCTCGGCTTCCCAAAGTACTGGGATTACAGGCATGAGCCGCCATGCCCGGCCAAAATATAAACCATAGAGTTTTGTATCACAATGTAATCAAAATAAAGCTAGAGTAACTTTTTACTTTTTAGTGTGCAAATTAAACATAAAGCTTCCAGGAAAAAAGCAAAGAAAAAAAATTATTGTTGATATCCTATCGAGACTAGTAAAAAGAATAGATAAATGTATATATGGAACATGGGAAAACGTTCACAAAATATAAAGTTAAAAAAGTCAGGTTGTAAAATAATATATCTCTAATTTGTATGAGATTTATATCTGTATATGGAATGAAGAGATATAGAAGTATATCAAATGATTATTTTTGTTTGCCTGGAGGTAATGGAATCATTTTGATTTTCACTTCACGCCTTGTGTTTTGGCATTCTGAAATTTTTACAATTAGTGTGTATTACTTTTGTAGTTTTTTTTTTTATAAAAGGAAAAAATGACTTGAAAAATCAAGTAATTTGACGTGTAGACACAGGGAGAATTACATTCGAGGCAGAGAGCAAACGACAGGCATGTGACTGTAGCTGACAAGTGTCGGCAGATTGTGAGCATAAAGTCTAAGACATCTGGGGGAGATGAGTTTCATCATTAGATGAAGTCATATTCTGGAGGGGGAATAAATGCTAATCTGATATATTATGCTTTCAATTACCAGTGAGGAGAAATTGACAGTTTTGAAATAGTGGTTTCGGAAGGCTCTCCTGAGAAGATGGCACTGAGGCGAGCCTTGAAGAAGGCCAGAGGGGAGAAAGATTGGCCTGCGTTCAAAGAATCAAAATAGTTCTGCTAGTTCACATACAGGGTAAAGCAGATAGACTGGAGTCTCATTCAACGTCTTTAAAAGTCATGGAGAAGAGTTAGTATAGTTTCTAATCCATGAGGACTTCCTGAATGATTTTGCCAGGACTGTACTTTAAGATGCTGTTTCTTTCCAACCCCCCATCAGATAAGTCATTCCACTTTTCTGAAGTCGAATAAGTGAAGGGAAAGAGTGGACAAATTGTTATCTAATGGGGCTGCCTCCCAGAAGAGGACTCCTTCGGCAGTAAGAGATGTGCACGTGGTACAACCAACAATGCTACTTCTGGGTGTATCCACACGGCTGGAGCTCAGAAATGCAGAATGAAAAAACGGGTTGTGGAAGTGTATATACAATCTGTTACATTTTTGAAAAACACACAACACAATGCTATATTCTGTTTACGCATGTGTGCTTATGTAGAAAAAGTCTGAAAACCTGATCTGCATAAGCTCTGAGTTCACAGGAGTTATGACCATGGGAAGAAGTAGAGGGGCGGGATGGGCGCATGGGGTACTGAACTCAGCTATGTTGCTTTACTTCTGAAAGAGGAACGATCTTAAGCAATCATGGTAAAATGTTAATGTTTGTCAGTTTCGGGGGTGGGAAAGGAAATTTAGGTCTATAATTTAGGAGAGGTTGAGGCCAGAGCCAAGATTGGCAGTTGTGATGAGTATGTGGTTACATCTCCACTTTTTTTAGAACTAAATCTGGATGTTAATAGCCATGGTTAGTGGGCCAGGGGCCTTACATTACTTTCTTGCAGCACTGGTGGCTTTTGTTTGAGGCTGCACAAATTCCTGCATTTCCCCTGGGATGAACGGTAGGGATGCGGGCAGTAGGTGACTGGGTGAATCACCTGACTTGAGCAGGGCTAAGACTCTCTGCAAACCAAACTCAGAGACGTGAACTGTGCTGAGATTTCTCAGTCGTTTCCCATGTAGGCTGCTTTCCAAGGGCAGCGAGCGTGGCCTTCATCACTCACCCAATGTTCCTGATTCAGCACTGAGATGCTCGGTTAGGTTTTAATGAGGTTTTAAATTTTTTCTTATGTTCAAGTGTTTATGCAAACAAAGTTGCTGAATTGTAAACACCAGCAATCTGAGTACCTTCTTTTGATTTCTCTCTCCCTATTGTTTAGTCCCTTTTTCTTTGTTTGTTTTATGAAATTGCATAGATGTTTTGGTTGAGAGTAGATTGTTTTTACTTTTCAGGGACAGCAACTATTTCATGATATAACTTCTAAAAATATTTTAAATAACTATGAAAATAGTTTTTTCTTCCAAAAAACCATTTATTCGTTTGACACATACACAAACAAATGAGACAGAAATTAGAGTAATTTAGTGAGAGAATTTAGAGAATTTAAGTGGTGGGGTTTTTTTTTGTTTTTTGTTTTTTGCTTTTTGCTTTTTTTTTTGAGACAGTATTGACCTGTTGTCTAGGCTGGAGTACAGTGGCGCGATCTCAGCACACCACAACCTCCTCCTCCCAGGCTCAAGTGATTCTTGTGCCTCAACCTTTCAAGCTACATGCACGCACGACCGCGTCCGACTAATTTTCATATTTATATTAGAGACGAGTTTTTGCCATGTTGCCCAGGCTGGTCTTGAACTCCTGGCCTCAAGTGATCCCCCTCCCTTGGCCTCCCTAAGGGCTGGGATTACAGGCATGAGCCACCACACCCGGCCTAGTGTAAAAGCAGTTTTTAAGAACAATTGAACAGGAAAGCTCATAGATTCCTGCACATAGATCTTGTGTCCCTCCAAAGTGCCATAAGTACCGATTTCTGCTGTCTTGATTTAACTCAGTGTCTGGAGCTTATGATCCTTCCTCTCTGTTTCCTTCCATGGTGTAATTTTGGGGGTGTCAATTAAAGAGTTATTGCTAGATCTCAGTCTCTGAAAGTTTAGCTTATTCATCAGCAAAACTTTAAGTAAGTCTCACCTCTTCTAAATTAGAATTGTAACCTTGACTTTAGTCTCAGAGTTAACATTGTGCAGAAAAAGAAAACACTGCCCAGTGTTGAAGCAGTTTGCAAACTGAAATGATAGAAATGAAAAATGCTATGATGTTTCTAAGTAGCCTCTCTATTTGCAAATGAGTCAGTTAGGATTAATTTTACCCACAAATAACAACAACAGTTAAAAAAAAAAAAAAAAAAAGGAAGAAAGAAAGAAAGAAAAAGAAAGTGACCCAACACTATAATAGAAGTTTATTTCTCTCTCACATCAAGAAAGTTCAGGGTAGCCAGTCTGGGCTGATTTAGCAACTCCTTGATCATCTTGGGTTCTGTGCTACCTGGTAGTCCAGGATGGTTGTGCAAGCCCCAACCATTGCATCTGTATCCCAATCAGCAAGAAAAAGGAAGAAGGGCATACCCCCTTTTCAAGAGGCTTCCTGGAAATCACATACAACACTCCTGGTTACATGTCATCAGTAACCTTAGTCACACAGCCATACTTAGCTGCAAGATAAGCGAAGACATTCAGATTCTACCTCTTCTTCTTGAAATAGAAAGGTGAGTTGCCAATCCACTGTCAGTGTGACCACAGTTCAAGAGGTTTTCCTAGACACAGAGTCGAGTTAATCCCAAGTCATCTGTGTCATCATCTCCGTTTTGACAGCATCTGCCAGGTGGTCAGCCAGAGTTTAGGCAAGAAGACCTATGACTTCTCTACACAGACATGATTAGGATTATCTTCTAAATCAACCAAACTGACCAGCCCACCCTTTCATTGTTCTGTGCATCATGGATCATTTTTGAAAAATAGTTTAGGACATATCCAATAGTAAGAGTGTAGTTTTATAAATCAGAACTCAGTCTAACAGTAGAAGATTATGTGGTAGTTAGTGTCATGGAGAAAAGCTTCATGTTAGATTAGTTGAGTCGATTGGGATACAGAACCATCTTTAGAGCACGGCATCGTTACGTTGTAGATAAAGCATGTAGGCAGAGAATGATATCTTTGTTGGGGAGAGCCCCAAACTGCTCTTCAGGAACCTTTCTCCGAGATTTGCAAGCCAGTTAGGCATAATGAAGCCTTGTTTTTAATGCACATCTTTTGCCAGTATAATAAACGTAATAATTAAATGTTTATATATCTTTAGTATTTTCCTGTATAATACAACTAATCATATTTTTGTCAGGCTGAGGACATCTCAAGAGGAGGGAAAGGTGACAAATTGAGGGTCTGTTCTTTTATACAAGATGGTAATTATAACAAAGTCCTTCTGGACCTAGGGATGGGAGAGGGGTGGGGAGATGGGGACATGAGAATTATTCCTGATTTTTGTTACTTTTTGTCCTGTAAAATATGCCCGGTCCGGGCGCGGTGGCTCACGCCTGTAATCCCAGCACTTTGGGAGGCCGAGGCAGACGGATCTCCTGAGGTCGGGAGTTTGAGACCAGCCTAACCAACGTGGAGGAACCCTGTCTCTACTAAAAATATAAAATTAGCCAAGTGTGGTGGCACATGCCTGTAATCCCAGCTACTAGGGAGGGTGAGGCCGGAGAATCGCTTGAACCTGGGAGGCAGAGGTTGTGGTGAGCCGAGATCACGCCATTGCACTCCAGCCTGGGCAAAAAGAGCGAAACTCTGTCTCAAAATAGAAAAAAAAATATGCTTACTGGGACATCTCAAGGACATTATTCCTCTGTCAATAGTAAGAAGATAACCTGAGACATAGATTAAAGTGAAAATGATTTATGATTTTTTGTTTTCTTCCTTACATTAAATTTTCCAATAACATATCACTAATAACATATTTCTTTTTTTTGAGACGGAATTTTGCTCTTGTTGCCCAGGCTAGAGTGCAATGGTGTAATCTCAGCTCACGGCAGCCTCCACCTCCTGGGTTCAACTGATTCTCCTGCCTCAGCCTCCCGAGTAGCCGGGATTACCTGCCACCACGTCAGGCTAATTTTTTGTATTTTTAATAGACAGGGTTTCACCGTGTTGGCCAGGCTGGTCTTGAACTCCTGACCTTGTGATTCACCCGCCTTGGCCTCCCAAAGTGCTGGGATTACAGACGTGAGCCACGGTGCCCAGCCAACATATTTCTAATAATATATTAATTTGATAAACAGAATTTATTTTGGAAATAAGCCAAAACAAAAAATACTCATCCCTCCTTTTCAAGGCTATTATCTGTAGTTTGAGGTTTTATCAAATGTAAATATGAACTGCCAGCCTCCTCAGGATGTCCTCATTGCTTCTGTTAATGCTTTTACCATCCAGTACCACTGAACAGGCAGCAGGGTGCCTTCTTGGGCACACCAGAAGGATCCAGGAAAAGGAAGATAGTGTGGACTGTTCTTGTCTCCGTGCCCCAAAATGGACCACTACACCAGTGGGGTAGGAAATAGCAGGTGTTATGGGTTGAGTTTGGAAACCTTGACTTGATCAACTATCTGCTCACCCAGGTCATCTTTCTTTTTTCTTTTCTTTTCTTTTCTTTTTGCAGAGGTGAGGTCTCACTATCTTGCTCAGGCTGGTCTCCTGCGCTCAAGTTATCTTGCCGCCTTGACCTCCCAAAGTGCTGGTATTACAGGTGTGAGCCATCACGCCTGGTGCTTGTCAACATTCTTAACGTCAGGAGCAGCAGAAAACCCCCGTTTAGCCTTCAGTGTTAATTTCCTCCTTGATCTATGTCTTCTACACAAATCTACTCCCTTGTTCTCCCCATATGTTACATTTGTGGATTCTTCTCAAACTCTGCAGTTCAGTCCTGGTTCCTGCTGAGCCTACGGCCCCAGGCCTGAGCAGCCAGCTGGGCCAAGTTACCCTCAGCCTCAAGATGACCTCCTCACAAGGCAAAACATTTCTCTGGCTGGGTTGGAGACCTAAGCTGGGGAACTGGGCTCTCGCATTCCAAGACAGGTTTGCCTGCAGACCCCTGAAAGTAGGCGTGCAGAAGCAGGTTCCTGTGATGACAGAGGCCCTCCGTTTATCTCTGGAAGATCCTGAGATAACGGATCTCTGCCTTGAATTCGCCTGCTTTCTAGGTGCAGTGGAGAAAGCTGGGAAAAGAGCCACCTCTGCTCCCAGGGGCCACTGAGAGGGCAGAACAATGACCGAATCCGAGACTCACTACCTCAGGGGCTGAGATGGGTCCAAATGGGCCCTTAACCGATCACTTAATCACCTGACTCTTACCGCTGTCACTTATCTGACGTGTTCTCCTGGGCTCTGTCCCAGCTTCTCAGCATTATGTCCCGGGCAGTCCCGAGGGCTCATTTCCTTTATCCATACTGAGGACCAAGACCTGTGTTTCCTCTAGGGCAGTGAGGGCCACAGGCTGAGTGCCTGAACTGATGAGTACACTGCTGGTACTGTGCTGTGCCCTGGACAAGGGTGTAGGTCTCTCTAAAACACTACTTACCAATATTCTACAAAGTAACGTTCAAATTGAACAGAGCTTGACTGAAGATTCTTTTTACTTTGTTTGTTTTCATGCTACGTTTTTGCTCTCCAGCTCCAAGTCCGTGACAATGGGTCACAGGATCAGTACGAGTAACAGTAAAGATGTTTTTCTTCATCTTTGGGCTATGATTATGCTTTGTGATCCTAAATGTAAATACATTGAGGCTGGGCACGGTGTCTCACACCTGTAGTCTCAGCACTTTGGGAGGCCTAGGCAGGCAGGTGCCTTGAGCCCAGGAGTTGGAGACCAGCCTGGGCAACATGGCAAAACCCCATGTCTACAAAAAAATACAAACATTCGCTGGGTGTGGTGGTGTGCTCCTGTGGTCCCAGCTGCTCAGGAGGCTGGGGTGGGAGGATCACCTGAGCCCTGGAGATCAAGGCTGAAGTGAGCTATGATTATACCACTGTACTCCAGCCTGTCTCAAAAAAACAAAACAAAGCAAACAAAATACATACATTGACTAATAACACCAGCAACATTGTTTCATGGGAGCTGTCTCTGCTGTTTGTACCAAAACTGAGCAGATTTTTCAGGCCAGGCCTGAGTAATCATTAAATTGATCTGCTCGTGAGAAACTGGTAGGTCTAGGCATGACCGTAAAGCTGGCAGGTCCGTGTCTTCCTTTCTTAAATAAGAAATCGCCAGAAGTAGACTCTGTGCCTGTGACTCTTGAATGTTTAACTGAAATCCAGAGCAGCAATTGCATTTTATATGGCATCGTGTGTGTGCAAAAACTGAATCAAAATCTTGTGAAACAATACTATTTACTATATATGATGTAGTCTAATATTTTCTATCCTATTTTATTTCCTTTTTTTAATGTTGGTTGAAACTGTAAATTTACATAATGACAACTACTAGGACTCTATCTTGGTTGAAAAGTCCATGATCGGCCTGCTTGTATTGAGTTACTACATTGCATGATCTTGTAATTGTAAAGTTTAAGATATTTTCCTTCTGTCTGTCTTAATTTATTCTGTAATCTCAGTTGTCCTGCCAGGAATGCTGGCATATTTACTTTGTTTGTGGATTCAGTAATCATAGTTTCTCTTGCCAAGTTACACTAATGGTACCAAAAAAAAAAGTTACTGCATGGTTTTTGAAACTGTTCTTTCCTAGGAAGTTTTAAAGCAAAATGTTTTTACCTTTTATTGTTTACACAGGTAAAAGCATCCCTAATCCAAAAATCCAAAATCCAAAGAAGTGCTCAAAAATCCAAAGTTTTTTGAGTGACAGCATGATGCCACAAGTGGAAAAGTCCACACCTGATCTCATGTGATGGGTTGCAGTCAACATGAGGTTAAATCTTTCATATATGCACAAAATTACTAAAACTAATGTTCAGGGCCAGGCACAGTGGCTCACACCTGTTATCCCAGCATTTTGGGAGGCCAGGGCAGGTGGATCACTTGAGCTCAGGAGTTCAAGACCAGCCTAGGCAACATGGTGAAACCCTGTCTCCTCTAAAAATACAAAAAATAAAAATCAAAAGCAAAACAAAATTAGCTGGGCATGGTGGCACACACCTGTAGTCCCAGCTACTTGGGAGGCTGAGGTGGGAGAATCACTTGAACTGGGTGGCAGAGGTTGCAGTGAGCCAAGATCACGCCACTCACTCCAGCCTGGGCAGACAGAGGGAGACCCTGTCTTAAAAAATATATATGTATATTTTTATATTTCATATACCCCTTATATGTCTATAAGGGGTATATGAAATATAAATGAATTTCATGTTTAGACTGGGGTCCCAACCCAAGATGTCTCATTAGGTATATGCAAATATTACAAAATCTGAAAAAATTTAAAAGCCAAAAATCACTTCAGTCTGGTGCCAACCATTTTGCATAACTGTGTTTTCCATTTTGCATTTTGCAACCATTTTGCATAATTCTGTACTTCTTTCCCTTTTGGGTTTGTTTTCATAACTGCTCAGTAAAAAGTGTTCTGTGTCATCTTTCCATTATTTTGGGCTAAATCATGTTAGTGGCCAAGCCTGTCAGAATTCATTTGTTTTTAGTTAACTTCCTGGTGTCCAGTTCTCAGGAGTTGCAAGAATAGAGCTCTTCCCCCATGCAATCATCCAAAATCCCCAGCCTCTAGCCAGGATTGGGGAACACCACTGTTGGCCAAGAGCAGAAGGCTTAAAGTTCTGGTCATGGTCATGACACTGTACAAACTGTTCTTGTTCCCTATAAGAACATGGGAACTATTTGGATAATGGAGTTATGAATTTAATTCTGTTGAATTTTTATAAAGGACCTAAAAATAACCCTATATCATTTATTACATGTATAATCATATATTATAATTTTAAACGTGTATAATTTATAATATCGAAACATTTCTTTTCGGAAATTAAATTTCACTTTGGTCAAAATCATCTTACAAAACATGGTGACTCGTGATGGTTCCAAATAATGTAAACCAGTGTCTGTAACTAGCACTCTGGAGGAAGGAAATTCTGAGTTCTGACACAAAAGCATATTGAAGTGGTTTTGGTACTTTCAAAGTTTTTACTGCAACCAAAAATATGTTCATGTGTACCTGTCTCCTCTTTACACTGCTTACTTTCTCTGTTGCTTTTCCCAAATACATCTCAGTAACTTCCTCATGCTCTGTGCACCACCTCCAATCTTCCCCTAATGTGTATGAACTTGGCCATCACCAAAGAGGTGGAAACGAAGAAGGGCACGTGCTAATATTAATACTGAGGTTTGGGTTGGGTGTGGTGGCTCATGCTGGTAATCCCAGAACTTTGGGAGGCCGAGGCAGGTGGATCACAAGGTCAAGAGATTGAGACCATCCTGGCCAACATGATGAAACCCCGTCTCCACTAAAAATACAAAAATTAGCTGGGCGTGGTGGTGCACACCTCTAGTCCCAGCTATTCGGGTGGCTGAGGCAGTAGAATCGCTTGAACTAGGGAGGTGGAGGTTGCAGTGAGCCAAGATCGTACCACTGCGCTCCAGCCTGGCAACAGAGAGACTCCGTCTCAAAAAAAAAAAAATTGAAGTTTGTACCGGTTTCTTTTTCCTTTAGGTCTCCTGATACATGTCTAGTTAGTTCTATATACTTCCTGTAAATTTGACTCTAAGATATTTAATAAAACTAAACAGGGTTATATGTTAAATAGACAAATCCTAAAGAGCAGAAAGGATTTAGCATTTAGTGAAATTTTATAGACTTCAGATGAGTTGGATCCTCAAAATTAATATATTCTAAACAAAGTTCTATTTTGAAGCTGCAGTAATAATGCCGAACTTCTCTTATAGTTAATTGAATGATTTATCCTGGTGTTGTCTGCTGGTACTCGCTGAAAAAGTCATTACGGTCCTCACTGTCTCCCCTTTAATTCAAGTTCGGAATTCATGTGTTTCTTTGACTTTTTTGGAGTTGATCTGCAGACAGCCTGCCGTTGAATACACATGTTTATATAGGGCAGAAAAGGGCAGCCTGAAGATTCTACTTTCTATTTCTTTTAGCACTGTTTGGCAATTAACACCCACAGCTCTTCAGAATGAGGTATTGCCCAGCCTACACCTTGCTTGTAGAAGCTCCACAAAGCTTCTATTTTTGTTTTTGATTTGTTGTGAGGAAGCAAAGTATAGCCTTTACTTGAATGAATGCTACAGTTTTATTTTTCTTTCTAGTTACAAGAAATTATTTTGATGATTAAGTTAGCCAGATATGCCCCGTGCGCTCATGTTTCGTATCTCAACCTATTTTAAGCTGAGCTGGTTGCAAGGACTAGTTCTTTTGTGAGACCTCTGGCAGTCCAGACGTAATGGTGAACTCAATATGTTGTATATTTGATATATGTTTGTTGCACACATGGAGAGAAAAGTTGTTACCATTGTACAGTAGCTATGAAATCTGAGAGTTCTAATTTCTTTATCTTCTGAGTACCCATGGAATAAAGGACCCCTTAGTGCCATAGCAAGGCAGAAGTTTAATTTGCAATTGTGGTGGCAACATCCAGGTATTTCAAGTAGAAATGAAGAAAACTTGAAGGAAAAATTATCTCAGCACTTCAGTTTAATTCTTTTTCAAAGTCCAAGGAGAGTTTTCCCCAGTGTAAAAGCAGAAATGAGAATTTCAGATCTAAAGTGGTTCTTGCCTTTTCTTTTCCCTCTGTGCACATGTGCTGACATCAGAAAGTACTATTTGAAAGAAAACCCAGGCTAGAGCATTGGAGTCACTCATTTCCCATCCAGTGAAGGGAGAGCTGGTGCCTGGCTGGAGGACGTTAGGAAGGCAAGTCTGGGGGTCTGATCACTCTGCTGGGAGGGGGTAAAATAGCTGGACCTCAGGAGGCCGGATTGCAGTGCCAGTGTTCTCTATCTGTGTGGCCTGTTCCTGCCTGGGGTTGGGTACCAAGTCCAGGTGGAAGTGGTCCCTGGAGCGTCCTCTCTCTGAAGTGTTTCTTTGTCAACCAGAAATATTCCCTGCTGCTGCCCCAGAACTCATCACTGTTGACACATGGACCAAGAACTAGCAGAGGAGGTGATTTATAATCTCTAAATGAATTGCTCTAAAACAGACAACAAGCTGTCTGTCTTAAGTAAAGGAAGGGAGGGTGAGTGGAAAGGAAGGAGGATCATAAAGAACATTCTAGATTGCATACTTTGGTAATCACAGCAGGGCCTTATTGCAGTTAGAACAAAAGCCTGGACATACCTCTCAGTTCAGGAAAATAATTTAGAGCTACTTGTTAAATGCTGCAGTATTATTGAAGTACCAAGTGTCAAGATTTTCATTGAAAGCAAAACTGACCGAGCAGCTCAGCGAGGGAAATGCTACGTGATCAGTTGATGGTTTGATGAGGGGTATGGAGTAGGGATTTTGGCAGAGGTTGCTAGCAGACAGGCCTTGGTTTTAGTCCAAGCTCTATCGCTTAATAGCTGTGTGACCTTGGGGAAAATTATAAAATTTTCCAGTCCTTAGTATCATAAACTGCAAATGGAGGAGAAAGATACCTCACAGATGTTGAAGGTGAAATGAGACAGGACACCTAGTACATTGCCTGGCTACATAGAAAACATTTCACAAATGTTAACTTCAGGCCCTCTCCCTGTGCCTCAGTCTCTTAGAATAGTGTTTCCCCATCATGTGCACACTGAGTGGGAAGGCGGACAGCTGCCGTCACCCGTGCTGCCCCATGTTGAGAGCATTTCTATTGGCCTTCCCTTCTTCCCTGTGAAGCTAGTTCAGCCGTCACCTCATCACTGTTTTTCTTCTCCAGAGAGTGCTGGGTTGTAGTGACCACACTGTTGATTCAGCATATCCCAACCACACTGGATGGAATTTTTACTGCGATAATTCATATTCCAGGATCTTATGGTGCATAGGGTTACAACGATTAGCATAATGATCTTGCACAATCTTTCTGCCTAGCATGTAGTGGCATTTGTAATATTCTCAGAGGAGACATCTAGAAAGCGCCAAGCTCCTTTGTCGTGCGTCAGCCACAGCAAGCTGTCTGCGCCTCAGTGCTATAGAGACTGTGGGTGGATTATTCCTTGTTGGGGGGGGGGGGGGGGGGGGGGGGCCCGGGGGGGGGGGGGGGGGTGGGGGGGGGGGGATCCCAGCTGTCCTAGATGCCATTTACAACAATCAAAAATGCCTCCAGACCTTGCTAAGTGTCCAGGTGGGGAGTGGAATAGGCAGAATCGCCTCCAGTGGAGAAGGGCTGAACTGTACTTAGGATTTGTGATTCTGCAGAAATGGGTTCTGTGAATGCACTAAAGCATGAGAACATCCAAAAATCAACGTGGCACAGAACTGAATTCAAATTTACCTGGATACAGGTAAATAAACACAATTTTGAAAGTACCAAACAATTAAAAAAAAAAATTAGAAACGAAAAAGTCGGCTGGGCGCTGTGGCTCATGCCTATAATCCTAACATTTTGGGAGGCCAAGGCGGGCGAATCACCTGAGGTCAGAAGTTCAACACTAGCCTGACCAACATAGTGAAAACCCGACTCTACTAAAAATAGAAAAATTAGCCGGACATGGTGGCGGGCGCCTGTAGTCCCAGCTACTCGGGAAGCTGAGGCAAGAGAATCACTTGAACCTGGAGGGCAGAGGTTGCAGTGAGCCAGGATCGCACCATTGCACTCCAGCCTAGGCAAAAAGAACGAAACTCCCTATCATTAAAAAAAAAGAGGGAGGGGAAAGGTCAGAAAGGCATTCTTCTTCGTTGGGTGATGAATTAATCTTTCCCATCTTTGTCATGTTAAAAATGAGCCTGCAGCTGTTTCTCCACTAAATTAAGACACTGGCACACAGATGATTGTGTGTAAACACTAGGCACAATCGTAGGGGTTCAGTAATTATTGAATGAGAAGAAAGAAAGCTTGTTCTTGAATTATGTGATGTGCGTGTTTAATCATGTTTTTGAGCGGAATGCCATATGTAGCAGACAGAATTCTGGGCTGGGCATCAGAGGGACCGGGGACCCCACACTGGGCTTTGTGTCATTATGTCCTGAAAGGAACTGGCCTGGTGCACAGGAGACAGTTGGAGTACATTGTCCATACAGTTCCCACGTAGCTGTAGGGTTTTATGAGCCCATATTTTAAAAGGCCTTCTAGTGAAGTGAGGATGTTAATGCTCTTTTTTTAAAAAAAAAAAAAAAAAGAGAGATTAGCGATTACTTTAAAATCTGAGTCCTGGCCAGGACTCACGCCTGTAATCCCAGCACTTTGGGAGGCTGAGGCAGGCAGATCATTTGAGGTCAGGAGTTCAAGACAAGCCTGGCCAACATGGTGAAACCCTGTCTCTACTAAAAATACAAAAATTAGTGGGCCGTGGTGGCATGCTCCTGTAATCCCAGTTACTTGGGAGTCTGAGGCAGAAGAATCACTTGAACGTGGGAGGCGGAGGTTGCAGTGAGCCAAGATCGCACCACTGCACTCCAGCCTGGGCAACAGAATGAGACTCCATCTCAAAAAGGAACAAAAAAATCCAAGTCCTAATTATCGCTGCAGCTTTCTTTAATGTGTGCAGTAAGCTGGGGACATACAGAATAACTTAAGATGTAGAAATCGTCTCTCCCTCCCTGAAGAATTTCATGGATACCACATTTGCCTGCCAGGAATGTTCTGTTGTTCTGGTGTTTTCGTTTCTGCCATTGTCATTGTTTCTGCTTCGTTCTTACAATACGACTCTGGGTGCACCATTGGATGATCACGGAAAGGCAGCTGCCTGGCTTTCCAGAACTAGTTTTGACTCTCCATCTGAACCCGGAGCTCTGTTTCCTGTGCAGGTTGCTCCAGTATTTATCCGAATTGTCAGTCCCTTCCCAACTCATACCCACTGACCCTTCCTTTCTCAGCTGATTATGGGTTTAAGTTTGAATCAAGCCATGCTATAGAATCACTATCTAGTAACTCCTGTGCTTGCACAATAAGAGTATTAGTCAGCATTTCCTGTTTTCATTCATATTGTAAGTTGAATAGCTGTAACAAAAGGGAAAGAGATTGCCAAGACAAATAATTCTTACGGCTTGTACAAATATTTTATTGCAAGCCTTATGAAATATGCAGCTTTCAGAAGTCTACATGATGTGCCTTTCAGCAAAGCTAAATCCTACTATGTGGGCTTGCTTCATGACTTAAGAGCAAGTCTATATTGAATTTAACATTAAATAATTATTTGGCCTGTATCTCTTTTAAGCTTCGTTAAGAACTGCAAATATGATAAGGGAATAAATTGTTTATTTCAAGTCACTAAGAAAACTTAACCTATAGGTTATATATGTTGGCAGTTCCCAAGAAGTACCTAGGAAATGGAACCTTCCACCAAGAGTGGTTTGTCCCCTTCTCACAAGGTGGGTCTTCATGTCAAGGCCCCCTAAGGCACAGAAACACAGCACTCCACCATGTCCAAGTTCGTAGTGATTGGTGGCACCTTATGAAAGTACTTTTTACTTTCACAGTTACTGATTACACATCAGCATACCTTATCCATGTTCTGTTTCCTTGGCAGCCTGATATTTGAATACGAACAACATAAAAGTGATTACATGCAGCATTTCAGGACAGTTTTCAAAGTGGAAGAATTTGGCACTTTCTTCTATTTTCTTCCCATTCTTTGTCTATTTCCTTTGCATTTGGAAGCCAGAGTCCTCGAACCTTTACTTCTGCATGTTGTTTTCATCCCCTAGCTGGAGTTCTCTTTATTACTACATTTTTGTTTCCAATTTGTCTCTTTTTAAAAATAAAACATAGTGAAACCCCGTCTCTACAAAGTTAGCCAGGCATGATGGCAGGTGCCTGTGATCCCAGCTACTTGGGAGGCTGAGGTGGGAGAATCACTTGAACCCAGGAGGCGGAGGTTGCAGTGAGCTGTGATCGTGCCGTTGCACTCCAGCCTGGGCGACAAGAGTGAAACTCCGTTTCAAAAATAAGTGAATAAATAAATAAAAATATGAAATTAAGCTTAGCTAGCCTGTGTAGATGTTTTAGATGGTCACATCTTTGCCGGATATGACATTTGTGCCTTTTAGTGAAACCATTTTAGTATTGTAAGAAAAAAAGGGAAGTATAGGGAGGACTAAGAACATATTTGTACTTCTATGTAATTCTATTTTATGTGTCTATTTCCATTGGAGTGTGGCCTTGACATCATTACTGGCTCCGAAGTCCTATCCTGTTTTTTCATTGACTTGCTTGTGCCAGGTACTCTGTTAAGGAAGTGGAGCTACAAGATGAATAAGGCATGGTCCCACCCTCCACGTGGGAGACAGCACATCAATGTACTTAGGATGCTGCATGTGGTGATAGATGAGGGCCCTGCGAGGGAGCACACCACAGGATCGGGAGGATGGGACGGGCGGGAGGAGTAGTCAACTTTGCCTGAAAGCATCAGGACAAGCTTCCAGGAAATGGCACATCCAAGCTGAGTCTTGGACAGCGGGTTAAAGAGGCAGATAGGGGAGAGAAGAATGTTCCACATGGGAAAAGAGGTCTGGAGGTGACGACAAGTAACAGCATTTGTGGGCTGTGCTGGAAGCTTGATATTTCAGAGGCATGAAGTCTGAGGCAGGGAGTGTGGAGGAAGGTGAAGGTAGAGGAAGGAACTTTACATGAGGGCGGCCTTGACTTTCATATTAAGGCACTTTAGGGAAGCAGGAACCAGTGAAGACAGGAGAACATGGTGACTACACAGGCGCACTGAAGTGGGGAGGAGCTAGGTTTTTGAAGGGAATTTGAGCTTGCAATTTTTCAAGGGCATTCAATGGTTACAAATGAAACTTTTCATTAATGTATTTGTGTCCAAGTGTTTTTAGATGTGCTTTTCTGCTACTCTCTTTTTATTTGGTTTGGAGATAGATGATGACTTTCCTTCAGGGCCTTCTATGTGTCTTGCCATATTAATGTCTCAAACGCATGGTCCGTGTCATCATGGAGCTTGCAGTCTAACAGGGTAGATTAACACATAAGTATGCATCCAGTTGGAAAGAACTTAGAGATCACTTGATCAGCCCCCATTATGTAAAATGTACGCAACAATCTACCTCCAACTATAGGGTGACGTTAAACCGTTTTTCAAAATACTATGGCATTGAAAAAAATGCATAACATTTGGGTTACTTCAGTCCCACTCCCCAGTACTGATCAGGCCAGTGAACCGGTCTTGCTGGTGAAATAATGACTTCTACAGTCATGACGGATAATTTCCCGTCATCTTGACCATTCCTTCCCTGGCTCTGTCCTTTACCTGTGACTCTTCTTTCCTCCCTCTCCTTCCTCCTCTTGCCCTCTGCCTGCCATACCCAACTCTACATTTCTCTGCTTGGAAAAATCCTACTTGATCCTCAGAGCCTGACTCCATCACCGTGTTTCTCCGAACCTCCCAGGCAAAACTCTGTGCTGTCCTCCAGCTCTCTCTAACTGAATAACAAATGTTCTCTCTCCCACTTCCCTGCAGGGCTTCAGGGTAGTGACCCTAAGAGTGAGCGTCTACCTGTGAGAAAAATGCCTCGATGTAACAGGAATTCCCACAAATGCTTAGGAATTCAATATGGTTATTAGCAAGTGGGAGAATTATCCTTTTGGTTACAATGATGTGAACTATTTTTGTGAGTTCTCAGTATGCACCAAGAAAAACCCCAGTGACTCAGTAATGTACCTGTGCCATCTCACTTAATCCTTCCAACAAAGAACTTGCCAAGGTTGCACAACTGGGAGGGATCCAAGGTCCTGTCTATGTTCTAACCTGCAGGACAGCCCCACGTAATCCAGTACTGGTGCCTTATTGTCCAGCCTTCCACCTCCAGGAGCCCACTCAGTGATGACCTCTGACAAAAGTCACCTGGATTATCCCTCTTTTGGGGTCCATGATGCCACCAACATGCTAAAGTTAGCAAATGCGTAAAGATTGTTACTGTAAGTGATTTTCTCTGATTTTGACCACTACTAATAAAATCACAAGATTTGTCTCAAATACTATATAAAAAGGAATGTCTTTTATTTCTCGAAATTGTTCTGCCGCATAGTTTGTTCAAGTAACACATAATAAAGGATAAATGGCTTGTAGCTATATTTACCCAAATTGAACATTTTCAATGTAATTTTTTAAATTTGTCGAAAGCATATCAATGGTCATAAAAAATTTTTATATCCTCTGACCCTATTACTTTACCCTTGGGAATTTATTCCAAGAACATAAATTGAAAGAGATTAAAGCACATAGGCACAGATATTTTCAGTACAGCATTGTTTATATTGGAAACAACCCAAATGTTCCGTAACAGGGGGAACAATTTTGTAAATCTTGCTACAGCAACTTTACAAAATTATAAGATGCCACTTATAATTGTAAATTTTGAAAGTTTGTAGCACAGCAAGGAAACTGATCATGTTAAATGTTTCTGCTATCTTAGTCAATTTTTCTCCCACCAATTCCTATCTGTGTACTGGTCCTACTATGAGCGTGTAAGTATGTAGTTCATAAACATTTACGTTTTCTTACATCAGTAGTATTCCCTTCCTAGAGTGGTTTGCTTCTCAGATTTTCATGGACATTCATCTCCCCTGGGGATCTTGTAACAATGTGATTCTGACTCTGTAAACTTTATGCGGAGCCCAACATCCCACATTTCTTAGAGGCTCTCAGGAACCGCTGATGCTGTTGATCATGAACCACGCATTGAGTAGCAAGGCCCTAGAGCTCTCTGTGTATGAAGAAGATGCTGCTGACCCAGTGTCTCGCTTTCTCGAAAGGCAGCTGTGACCTTTTCTAGCAACTGAGGGGTGGAGACTAGAAATGAGTGGTTTCTGGTGTTTCTCTAATAAAGCTGCTGTCTCGTATCCAGATTGATCATCAGTATCCTTATGCTCTTCAACTAACTTGAAAATTGTCAGTTAACAGAAATGGCTGGGTGGCACTAAAATAAATTATTCTTAATATAAAGAGTAAGAAAGGACTGGACGCGGTCCCAGCACTTTGGGAGGCCAAGGTGGGCGGATCACCTGAGGTCAGGAGTTTGAGACAAGCCTGGCCAACATGGTGAAAACTCATCTCTACTAACAATACAAAAAAAAATTAGCTGGGCATGGTGGTGGGCTCCTGTAATCCCAGCTACTTGGGAGGCTGAAGCAGAATCACTTAAACCCGGGAGGCGGAGGTTGCAGTGAGCCGAGATCGCGCCATTGCACTCCAGCCTAGGGGACAAGAGCGAAACTGCAACTCAAAAGAAATAAAATAAAATAAAAGAGTAAGAAAGGATCTTCTATTGTAATCACACTGTCATTACCCTTTGATACAATTTGGAACCTGATTACAAAGTTAAAAATCTCCATCTGTATGAAGAAAAGCTTCACTGGCCGGGCGCCTTGGCTCAACGCCTGTAATCCCAGCACTTTGGGAGGGAGGCGGGTGGATCACAAGAGTCAGGAGTTTGAGACCAGCCTGGCCAACATGGTGAAACCCCATATCTACTAAAAATAAAAGAAAAAAATTAGCCGGGTGTGGTGGCACACACCTGTAGTCCCAGCTACTCAGGAGGCTGAGGCAGGAGAATCGCTTGTACCCAGGAGGCGGAGGTTGCAGTGAACCGAGATCACACCACTGTACTGTACTCCAGCATGGGCGACAGGGCAAGACTCCGTCTCAAAAAAAAAAAAGCTTAGCTGTGAGCTTTGATATTGGAAGAAAAGTCTTGGCCTTGTCATCACAAGGAATCCCTCAGGCCTGGTGGCGTGAAGCAGAGAAGGGTGCAGTCTCTTTAGGGCAGAGAATGAAGAACCTTTCTATGACAGTGGGGAAATCCGTTCACCTTTGTGTTGGTAAACAAAAGGAATGTAAGCTATCCTTTGAGCTCGAATCATAGTGGTGTTTGCCAAAACCTACTTTTGTTTTTAGAAGATAATAGCACGTATTCCACTTGCTTCTCCACAGTGACCGAAGCTGGCTTTGGTGCTGACATCGGAATGGAGAAATTCTTCAACATCAAGTGCCGAGCTTCCGGCTTGGTGCCCAACGTGGTTGTGTTGGTGGCAACGGTGCGAGCTCTGAAGATGCATGGAGGCGGGCCAAGTGTAAGTGCCCACATCGCCTTCCTAATACCAAAGAAATTTCGTTATGTTAAAACAGAATTGAGCATTTGAAAAATTCCTGCCTGTTTAATGACTATAGTTTTCTAGAGTATTTTTTCTAAAACTTTTTTTTTTCCTGTAGACCTCCTTTGTGGACATCTAAAACATTTTTTTTTTCCAACGCCATCATAGGGCACTTTGAGTTTAGTAAGTTCAAGTAAACAGTAACACCCACAGTTCTTTCCTAAACAACATTTTGGAAAGGAGCATAATGCAACCACTTTTTAACCTTAAGCTTCACATCTGATACTCAGGCCAAGATTGTATAACCATATGGTAATGGGAGGCTAGAGGCTCTTGTCCCTGAACGAAGAACATGAGGATTAGAGTGAGTTCTTTGATGACTGAGATTTTTCATTGTTTGTACAGATAGTTTTTCGGTTCACTGATGCTGCAACTCATCAGATTTCATCTAAAACTATTTTCCTTCTCTTTCTGTTTATTATGATTTCTTCTCACAACTCTGTTATAATACAGGATTGTTTCTAAGAGAGCTTTGCTTGGAAAACACAAATTCAATTTTAACTTCTTTAAAGACTTTTGATATTTACCTATCCTAATATGTATAGCAATTACAGACATTATAAAGGAAATATCTTCCTTTCTGCAGAAAACCTGTGCATAGATTTTGGGGGTTTGTTTTTTTGTTTGTTTGTTGTTCATTTGTTTCATTTTTAGGAATTTCAAAGTGTAGAATAAGACATTTTATACTGATTAATCATTTTGAAATAAAATAAAATAAAATTTCTCTGTCATTATAATATTCACATATGAGATGAACTGCCAAGTCTGATTTCTTAATTGGCATATTGTACTGTGTATGTGACAAAAGTCATATATTCAGTGATTATTACATAGTAAAAACAAGAAGCGGGTTTGCCATCATGAAATGCTGTAAAGCAATTCTTTGTCCTGGGAGAAGTGGACATTATTTTTATACCATTTTACAGATAAGGAAGCTGAGGTTTGATAGGCTTAGGGAATGTGGACAATGTCGGCAGGCCAGCAGAGTGCCGAGCACTTCAGATCTAAATTTACTATGTCCACCATGCAGAGCTGGATGTTAATGAAGGGCAGAAATGTTCTAAATCCAAATCCACTCCTAGTACCCGACACTTAAGCACTTCATTTCATTTTTGCCTAAAGCTTCATCATCATTTCTTTTTTTTTTTCTTTTTGAGACAGAGTCTCGCTCTGTCGCCCAGGCTGGAGTATAGTGGCGTGATCTCAGCTCACTGCAAGCTCCGCCTCTCAGGTTTACGCGCGCCACCACGCCCGGCTAATGTTTTGTATTTTCAGTAGAGACAGGGTTTCACCGTGTTAGCCAGGATGGTCTCGATCTCCTGACCTCGTGATCCGCCCGCCTTGGCCTCCCAAAGTGCTGGGATTATAGGCGTGAGCCACTGTGCCCGGCTCATCATCATTTCAAATGCAAGAATGATATAATACAGATTAAAACTAGTAAATCATAAAGAATTCTGACTTTACTCAAAACACTCCTTGTTGCTACAGTCCTTCCTGGATTTTAGACATTGAGTCTGCATAACAACCTCTGTTTTCAAAAACTACAAATGCCCATGTAGGATGCATTTGGAATTCTCCCTCCCTGCCCTGCCACCCTGAAAATTATGGAAAGGGCTTAGAGGTTGTCTGATCTCATTCAGTCTTTATAAAGAGAAAATCTCTGAGGCACAGAGAGACGCAGTGGCTTGTGTGATATCTCACATCTATTTCAGGGACTGATCAGATCTACAGTCCGGGTCTCCCGACGCCAGTCCCATAGTTTTCCAGACTCTGGTCTCTGTGCTGTAAAAATTCTTTACATGCTTTACAATCCTATTTCATTCATCTTAACATATATGCTCTGTTTTTCAGTGGTTGCACTTTTGTGCCACATTAATCCTTTGTGTCTCTTCCACTCCTGCTTAATGTCATGGTTCTCAGCCAGGAATCGTGATAACAAGGAATAGGGTTAGTAGGCACAGCTATGGTTGGAGGATAAGAAAAGGCGGGAACCAGCTGGACGCGGTGGCTCACGCCTGTAATCCCAGCACTTTGGGAGGCTGAGGCAGGTGGATCACCTGAGGAGTTCCAGACCAGTGGTGGCGGGCGGCTATCATCCCCACTACTCGGGAGGCTGAGGCGAGAGAATCACTTGAACTCGGGAGGTGGAGGCTGCAGTGATCTCAGATCGCACCATTGCACTCCAGCCTGGGTGACAAGAACGAAACTCTGTCTCAACAACAACAACAACAACAAACAAACAAAAGGCAGGTGAAGCTAAGCATCCCTCTCCTGGGCTCTGGTTATTGTTTCATGAATGCCTTGCTCTGTGTCTCCCTGTGTAATTCTCAATTCCTTGAGTTTAGGGACTGTGTCTTATTAATTGGTATGTTCCAAGTGTCTGGCATAGTTTGTATGCAGGGAGTGTTTACAATAATGGCAAGATAAATGAACTTTCATCCTCTTAATCCTCTATTCCATAGTGCTCGTCTCGGTGTCTTTCCTTCTTATTGAATAGCTCTGTATTTTTGAGCCATGATTATTCATTTCTACTTCTGTTTTCTTTTTTTCTTTTTCTTTTTTGCTACAGATACTGTGCTGGGATCGACTTCCTTTTGATCATTACACAAATAACCATGGCTGCCTCTTATGTTTATTCAGCTTGTTTTTTTCCATAATTTGTACAGCGGAAAACCTTATGGCCCTTGAATTTGCCCATTTTAGCCTCGGTCATTTTAAACTCACATGCTGTCCCCCAAAGTGCTCGGCCATTCCCTGTGCAATCCAACAGCTAATATTCTGCTATGCTTTGGGATCCACAGATTCTTTCACAATTAGTTCTTTAAACTAACCATTGTATGAATCAGGGTTCTTCACACATAGAATCAATAGGATGTGTGTATATAGAGAGAAAGATATTTATTCTAAGGAATTGGGTCACATGATTACAGAAGCTGGCAAGTCCAAACTCTGCACTGTGGGCTGGCAAGCTGAAGACCCCGGAGAGCCAGTGGTGCTGGTGCGGTGTGAAGGCAGCAGTCTGCTGGAGAATTCTCCCACACTCAGGGGAGGCCGGTCTTTTTGTTATACTCAAAAAGGCCTTTGACTGATCAGCTGAGACCAAGCCACATTATATAGGGCAACCTGCTTACTCAAAGGCTGCTGATTTCCATGTTAATTTCATCATAGACACCATCACAGAAACACCCAAAATAATGTTTGAACAAATAATGGGTACCCTCTGGCCCAGCAAAGTTGACACATAAGATTAACCACGAGGCCAGGCACAGTGGATCACACCTGTAATGCCAGCACTGTGGGAGGCTGAGGCGGGAGGACTGTTTGAGCCCAAGAGTTTGAGACCAGCCTGGGGAACATAGCGAGACCTTGTCTCTACAAAATAATAAAAAATTATCTGGGTGTGGTGGTATACACCTATATTCCTAGCTACTGGGGAGGCCGAGGCAGGAGGATCACTTGAGCCCTGGAGTTTGAGACTGCAGTGAGCTGTGATCGTGCACTGCCCTCCAGCCTGGACAACAGAGCTTTGTGGCAGTTACCGTAAAATGATTTCAAATGGTGATGTACTCTGTATAAATCAGGTATTAAACATATCATTAGTTTTATGTTCTAATTTGAACCAATGTTTGAGAAGTTTCATACTGTTCCATTGGCTCAAATTAGAATCATCCAGGGAGATTTTAAACATTACCGATGCCAGCTTTCCCTCCCAGAACTTCTGCTTTCATTGGTCTGGGTGGAGCCCAGGGATCAGTGTTTTCGAAAAGCTTCCCACAAGAGTTTAGGTTCAGCTAGTGCTGCCAGCTACTGTTTTAAAAGCACAAAATGTAGGGGTACCTTTCTAAAAACTGAATGTGATTGTGTTGGTCTTTCTTTCAGATCAGTTGTATAAGCATTTTTGTAGGATTATTCTTCATGTTTTCTCTCCTTATTTCAGGTAACCGCTGGTGTTCCTCTTAAGAAAGAATATACAGAGGAGGTAAGAGGAGATGTTTAGACACTTATGTGAAGAATCTCTCAAATCCGGTGACTCGGCTTTCAGTGAATGAGCCATCCTTCAGTGATCCCTTAGAAAAGTGCTGTTCTGGCTGGCGCAGCAACTCACACCTGTAATTTCAGCATTTGGGGAGGCCAAGGCAGCCGGATCACATGAGGCCAGGAGTTCAATACCAGCCAGGCAAAACCCGTGGCCAACATGGCAAAACCTCATTTCTACTAAAAATACAAAAATTAGCCAGGCATGGTAGCTCACGCCTGTAGTCCCAGCATGAGAATTGCTTGAACCTGGGAGGCGGAGGTTGCAGTGAGCTGCGATCGCACCACTGTACTCCAGCCTGGACGACAGAGCAAGACTCTGTCTCAAAAAAAATAAAAGAAAAGTGCTGTTCTAAGAATCCAAGAGGAAATGGGTGGGGTGAAAGGATAAAATTCATTCAATTAACTCTTAAATATCAAGAAAAGATGGATATAGGCTTTTTCTACTATTGTCTACCCCCAGGACAGCCATCAGAGCAGGAACTCAAGGTCTCCAGGTCAGAAACAAATATGAAGTTTACACTTCTGTATTCTTTTGTCATGGAAGGTCTATATACAATTGGCTTTATGACTTACAGGAGTGGCTTACGCTTTCCTGTAAATAGACTTTGATTTACTGGCAGCAGTACCTCAGAGCTCCTACAGGTGGCGCCAGGGATCTGAGCCAGGAATACCTGGACAGAGCTCCTCACCCACCTGGGGCCTTGTGCCTGTCAGGCCCCAACCTGCAGAGCATAGGCACATTGCGTAGACCCTGCAGCCTGTCCGCAGCAGTATGAGCTGCCAGGCTTCAGACCCACACATATGCCATTGGACCCAGAATCATTTTAGAAATTTTTTTGCAGACGAACCTCCTTATTCTTGCAGCCATCTTTCTTGGAGGAAAAAAGGAAAAAAGATGTCACAAATCCTGCCAGAGAGGTGCTGCCAGTTTAGCTTGGCAGGTTTGGTGGGAGGCAATACACAGGGGTCTGGGTTTTGCTTTTTTCTTTTTTACAGAACATCCAGCTGGTGGCAGATGGCTGTTGTAACCTCCAAAAGCAAATTCAGATCGCTCAGCTCTTTGGGGTTCCCGTTGTGGTGGCTCTGAATGTCTTCAAGTAAGTCCGGCCTCCTCCTTTAAATGTGGGCATTATCACTAGGCCACCCTGTGAACGATATTTGTGTCTTGGGGTATTTGGTCTTTCTAAAATTTTTTAGAATTTAGTATTTGCTTCATCTAAAAGTATACAGAAATACCCAGTTCTTTCTGTTTGTTTATTTGGTTTGGTTTCATTTTAGCAAATGTGTTCTCACAATGTTATTAAGGAAGTGAAATTTATATATAGTGAGTTACTATCTCCTTGGCTTTTTTTTTTTTTTTTTTGTAATTCTACCCAGCATTTTTGTCTGAAACAAACTGTGAGTGATCAAAGGGATATGTTATGGAATTTTCTTGATAACGCCCTTAACAACTTGAAATATTTGAGTCACTTTGGAGAGGATTTTTTTTTCCATGCTTTTCTTTAAGTCTGATTTATTTAAACACGATGTGACCACTTTTGATGTTTAAAATGTATTCAGTGTTAGGGAGCGAAGTTCTGTATAAATGGTTAGTCTTTCTTTCAAAACATCGCTAAATGGATACAGATGCAAAACCACAAACATTTTCTTCACTAGGACCGACACCCGCGCTGAGGTTGACTTGGTGTGTGAGCTTGCAAAGCGGGCTGGTGCCTTTGATGCAGTCCCCTGCTATCACTGGTCGGTTGGCGGAAAGGGGTCAGTGGACTTGGCTCGGGCTGTGAGAGAGGCTGCAAGTAAAAGAAGCCGATTCCAGTTCCTGTATGATGTTCAGGTAAGATCTAGTAAAAACAATGGCTCACATTTCTTACACCTTAGCATGGATTGTCCCATTCAGTTGTCACCACAACCCTGCAGATAAGCAAACTAAAGATAGAAGAGTGTAGGCTGGGTGCGGTGGCTCACGCCTGTAATCCCAGCACTTTGGGAGGCTAGGGCGGGCAGATCACTTGAGGTCAGGAGTGCGAGATCGGCCTGGCCAACATAGAGAAACCCCATCTCTACTAAAAATACAAAAATTAGGTGGGCATGGTGGCATGTGCCTATAGTCCCAGCTACACTACTCAGGAGGCTGAGGTGGGAGAACTGCTTGAACCCAGGAGATGGAGGCTGCAGTGAGCCAAGATCGAGATCACACCACTGCACTCCAGCCTGGGCGACAGAGTGAGACCCTGTCTTAAACAAACAAACAAGAAGGTAGAAGAGTTTTAGCCACAAAGTCACATTTCTAAGTGCAGACCCTAGCTCCTTGTCCCAAAGCCTGTGCTTTTGAAGACTCCCAAATCGCAGGCCTAAGTGAAGAGGTACTTTAGTGAACAGGATTTGACAGCTGACACCTTCAGGAGTTGCACAGGAACAAGAGCAATTTCGCAAGGCTTGGGAAACCATGGGAGGTATTTTCCTTGTTCATTTCTCTTTTTTTTTGAGACAGAGTCTTACTCTGTTGCTCAGGCTGGAGTACAGTGGCGCAATCTCGGCTCACTGCAACCTTGCTTCCCAGGTTCAAGCAATTCTCTGCCTCAACCTCCTGAGTAGCTGGGATTACAGGCACCTGCCACCACGCCCGGCTAATTTTTTGTATTTTTAGTAGAGTTGGGGTTTCACCATCTAGGACAGGCTGGTCTCGAACTCCTGACCTCATGGTTCACCTGCCTCGGCCTCCCAAAGTGCTGGGATTACAGGCATGAGCCACCACACCTGGCCTCTGCTTGTTCATTTCTGTTATGGTTCTTTTCTTTTGTGGTTTTATTGAACTATAATCTAGTGTATGTGTATGTATATATACATATATTTTTTCATTGTGGTAAAATATATATAACAAAATTTACTATCTTAGCCTTTTTTTTTTTTTTTTTTTTTTTTTTTTTTGGAGACAGAACTTTGTTCTGTTGCCCAGGCTGGAGTACAGTGGCGTGATCTCAGCTCACTGCAACCTCCGCCTCCCAGGTTCAAGCAATTCTTCTGCCTCAGCCTCCCGAGTAGCTGGGAATACAGGCACACGCTGCCATGCCCGGCTAATTTCTTTTTCATTTTAGTAGAGTTGGGGTTTCACCATGTTGCCCAGGCTGGTCTTGAACTCCTGAGCTCCGGCAGTCCGCCTGCCTCGGCCTCCCAGAGTGCTGGGATTACAGGCGTGAGCCACCGCGCCCAGCCCATCTTAACCATTTTTAAGTGCACATCAGTAGTGTTAAGTACATTCACATTGTTGTGCAGCCAATCTCCAGAACGCTTTTCATCTTGCAAAACTGAAACTGTACCCACTGAACAACTCCCCATGCCCCTCCCCACAGCCCCTGCCAGCCACCATTCTCCTTCGTTTCTATGAATGTAACAACTCTAGGGTCCTCATGTAAGTAGCATCATACTGTGGCTGGCTTATTTCACTTAGCATAATGTGCATGCATGCTGTAGCATGCCAGAATGTCTTTTTTTTTTTTTTTTTTTTTGAGATAGAGTTTCGCTTTTGTTGCCCAGGCTGGAGTGCAATGGCACCATCTCAGCTCACCGCAACCTTCTGCTCTCAGGTTCAAGCGATTCTCCTGCCTCAGCCTCCCGAGTAGTTGGAATTACAGGCATGCACCACCACACCTGGCTAATTTTTGTATTTTTAGCAGAGACAGGGCTTCACCTTGTTGGTCAGGCTGGTCTCGAACTTCTGACCTCGTGATCCACCCGCCTCAGCCTCCCAAAGTGCTGGGATTACAGGTGTGAGCCACCACTCCCGGCCAGGATTTCCTTTCTTTTTCGGGCTGAATACACTCCCATTCTTTGGATATCCCACATTTTGTTTCTTCATCCATCTGTGGATGGACACTTGAGCTCCCCATCTCCGCTATTATAAGTAATGCTGTATGGGCATGCGTGTTTATGGCATATGTACAAATATCCCTTCAATACCGTGTTTTCAATTCAATTGGAAATGAATTCCCAGAAGTGGGATTGCTGGGTCCTCTAGGATATTTTTAAGCTCATGTTGATGGTTCAGTCAGACCTGAGCTTCCCAGGGCTCACTCTCCTCCTCAGATTGTCTGTCTTTGCAGCCCTCTGACATCTCCATTCTGAATTTTGCGGCTCTGGTTCCGGCTGATGGATTTGTCTTCAGGGGTGGTGTGTGATTGCGGGGCGCCCAGGCGTCAAACTGGTTGCTGCTTCTCCTGTTCCTTCATCCCTCACATATTCTCTTGGTGTGTCACTCTTCTTTCCTGTTCAGTGACATAAATCAATAGCATAAGTTGAAGAAGAAATCAGTGAAGCAAGAGCTTAGCAGCGTTGTTGATAAGCCTGGAATCACCGTGGTGAGAGCGTGGGGCTGATGTATCAATATTTAATATTACCGCAGCTCCTGCTTTTAAGGAGTTGTTTGTGTGCCAGGTATATGGGCGCTTTGCACATGTTCACCTCTGTGGTCCTAACATCCCTCTTAGGTGAGAACTGGTGATATCTTCCCATTTTACGGACAAGAAAACTAAAGCACAAAGAAACTAAGTCAACTGCTCAGTGTCCCATAGCTAGGAAGAGGCAGAGCTGGGAGAAAGAACGTCCAGATGGTTGAGGTCATCATCCTGCTCTGTTTTTCAGAGCTAAGTACTGTGCTCAAAAGTGTGTGTGTATTGGCGGTCTGGGGGGAGACATAGTTAAAGGGGACAGTGACTGAGTGACCCCCCTGAAGAGGAAGGGTGACAGTGATGGGCACAGGCATAGACTCCATGCCACACAGGGGACATCGTCACCAGCACGCAGTCAGTGTTTATGGAAGGAAGGACACAGGGAATGAATTGGAGGCTAGCTCAGAAAAGGTTTGTCATTTTTATGAGGCCATTTTGTGAATGTGGAACTAGAATATTCTGGACTACAGAGGTGGTAGAGATCAATTGAAAGAGAAGATTTTGGATGAGTGAAAAGAAAAATGTTCCAGTTGGAAGTTTGAGTTCTCAGACCTAGAGGTGTTCAGCGCAAAATAGATGTAGCCCTGCTGTGGGCAAGTCAGGCATTGAAGCCAACTCAGATGGCGGGTGGCCAAGGGGACCCTGGGTTCCTGTTCCTTGGTCCTGGGTAAGGCTCGCCAGGGTGCCTACAACCCTTGACACATGCCAGGGCCTTTCTACATAAACCCCTGTGGGGAGAGTCACCCCTAGATCCTGCTGTGAGTGTGCCTCAGACCATCTTGCCATCTGATCATGAACCACCCAACTCTACGTAGCAAAAGCAGTTATTTTCATGAATGATTTCATGAAGTGTGGCTCTTTTCAAGGAAAACAGCCCAGGTGAAAAAGAGGTCAGTAATCAGAAGAAATGCTTCTGAGTTATGCTGTCTCAGACATGCACTAACCCTAAGATGAACCCTTTTCCTTTCCACTGATATTTCAATTATTTTTTTTTTCTGAATTCCCATTCTTCATGGAGATAATGCTGCTAAAATGTCAGCTCTCCTCTGAAAGGAGGAAAGTGTTTAATAATAATGTGGTCTAAAGTCCTCTATTTGATAGGTGACCTCAAGGCCAGGATCCCTGCCTCCTTTGCCAACACACTTCTCGCTTTTCTTGTAACAGAAATTCGATTTGAGCTGCATAATTATTTGTTAGATAATCAGCCTCCCAGCCTACTGCAGCGTGACCGTTCATCAAAAGAGCTGCTGCTGCTGCTGGCTCTCTTTGTACTGTCTGCCTGTTAGCTATGTTCCTCACACTGGCAAGATTTAGATCATCTAAGACCATTTACAGTCTTGTCTTGTCAGCATGTAAAAATCTGAATTCATTGGTGCAGTCAGTAATGGAGCTCAAGCCTTCTTTCCCCCTGATTTCTTGCATTGGTTGGTCCTGGTAAAACTTCAGTAACTAAGTAATGGTTTTCTGGAAGCCCTTTCTTACCTCCCCCACAACCCCACACCCTCACAACCAACCCTTGGGTGCTGGGCAGTGAGAAGGGTGTGGCATTGCTCTACAGGAGAAAGAAGCTGTAAATGCTTTGCATATGGCACTCTCCCACCTTTGCTTCTCAAAGCAAACTGGGTTTCTGTGTGCCCCTTGGTGTCTCCCCAGACTTTATATCCCCAAGAATGTATTTAGTACAAGACTGATGGCATCTGGTGTGCTGTTCTTTCTCCACCCCAGTAGTGTGGCAGGAAAACACCGGAGATGATTTAGAGTAATGGAAAATAGTGCTAGAGCCCAGGGCATGACTGCATTTGAGTGTGAAGTAGAAATTGTCTCAGAACCCCACTGGAGAGTGGTTCAGCTGGAGAGAGTGGGCCACCTGGCTCTCAGAGGCGCTGTGCGGCCACACAGCAGTGTGCTGGACTTCCTGATGGTGAGCTTACAGGTAAAGGGAGAAACAGGCTGCACTTCTGACTTGGGAGTCTCTGCTGAACTCTATAGAAAACTGACTTCAGCAGCAGCTGCTGTCTAGAGAACAATTTGGCATCTCTTTGCCAGAGTAACTTCTCACTCAAGAGTAGGCAACTTTTAATTATGGTACCGGGTGGAGGCAGCAATGAATAATTTAGAATAAAGATTGAAAAATATGGACTAAGGTGTAGTAGACTAATTGCTCAGAAGAAGTTTTATTGTGTGAAAATGAATGTGTTTAAACTTGAATTACAGTGGCTCATTTCCTCTCTACCCTTGAGGGTGATTGCAATCCCTTTTAAGAAGCTGTTAAAAGTCCCCCTCAAAATCATCTTCTCTTTGAATTTTCCTCTTCTAATGTGACTTTTGACAATTATCTCTTTATCGTTCACTAATAGAATATCTCCATGTCTGCAGGGACGCAGGGAAATATGATGACTGAAAGAAACACTAATCTACATGCACACTTTATTAGCTAAGAAATCCCTCCTCCATACATTCTTCCAGGCTTGCCTCTGCACATCCCATCTGCTGTGTGGGCTCAACTCTGCATTATAGATGGGAAGGTGATGGACTTGTCCATAAGAAATGGATACTTGATAGGAGAAGGAACGTATTACATAGAGCTAACAGGCTAAAGCTTTGGGATCATGTAAATTCAGTTTAAACCTTGAGGAGACCTCCTACTATGGACGCATTTTGGGGAAACTGACTAATCTCTCTAGCCTCGGCATCCTCATTTGTACAATGGTGTCTGACAGTGACACCAACTTCACCAAGTTGCTGTGAGACCCAAATGAAATGCCCCAGAGTAGAATGCTGGAACATAGAAAGCAGGCAGTGAAGGCCGGGCGGGTGGATCACCTGAGGCCAGGAGTTCGAGACCAGCCTGGGACACATGGTGAAACCCCATCTCTACTGAAAATATAAAAACTAGACAGGTGTGGTGTTAACATGCCTGTAGTCCCAGCTACTCGGGAGGCTGAGGCAGGAGAATCACTCGAACCTGGGAGGTGGAGGTTGCAATGAGCTGAGATCACACCACTGCACTCCAGCTTGGGCAACAGAGTTAGACTCTGTCTCAAAAAGAAAAAAAAAAGGCCAGGCATGGTGGCTCACGCCTGTAATCCCAGCACTTTGGGAGGCTGAGGCAGGTGGATCACCAGATCAGGAGATCGAGACCATCCTGATTAACACGGTGAAACCCTGTCTCTACTAAAGATACAAAAAATTAGCCGGGCATGGTGGCGGCACCTGTAGTCCCAGCTACTTGGGAGGCTGAGGCAGGGAGAACGGCATGAACCCGGGAGGCGGAGCTTGCAGTGAGCTGAGGTCACGCCACTGCACTCCAGCCTGGGTGGCAGAGCGAGACTCCGTCCCAAAAAAAAAGAAAAAGGAGGAAAGCAGTCAGTCAATGCTAGCTCTTCCTCCTGTCATGTTCGCTTTCGAAAGAGAGTGGGCCTCCTGAATTCACCTTCAACAATTCTCCTGTAACTCAAGGTAATTTTGTCAAACTCCAAGATTGGTTTATTTTGCACTGAGTTAAAACCAGGAATTAGAAGCCAAGCCTCCTAAAGCACTACTAAACTAAACCAAGACATTGACATTTTTCCTTCTCCATGAGAATTGGGAGCCCTTAGTGATACCATAAAACGTCAGTCATTTTTGCATAGAAGGAGGTATGACCCCGAGAAGTCAGCTTGACCTTCAGTCTGAATATTGTTTGTTAAATGAGGAGTTAAGGTTGAAAATCATCCCTGTATCCTTCCTCTAGCCTTGCAAACATTTTGAGGTATAGCCTTGACAGCAAGACAGGATAGTGTTTGTTTTTATTAAAAGGTCTTTCCTGTTCCTTGCGTGAAGCCATTCTCTTGATCCCAGTGGGGGCTGCATGAAGGAAGACCAAAACACACCACGAAGACAGCCTGGAGCCGCAGCCAGCTCTGCTGACTTCTGAACTTCACACTCTCCCTGCCCAGATGGCCAGGGGTGTTTCCTCCTCTGCTGGTCTTTTTTAAGGCAGGATGTTTGTTGTTACTGTTTTTCTGGTTGGTTCTTAAGAAATTATTTTCTACGTTTTGAAAATGCCAGCTGGAACCTACACCAGTTGTTGGTGGGGCGTGAGAGCTATCCTTTACATGGACTTGGAGCATTTGCAACCCGAGCCTCCACATTGAAATAAACATTTAAAAAATGCATATCTGTGGATATACAGTGGGGGATCTTCCATTGTGGTAAAATATGTATAACATACAATTTCCCCTTTAATCATTTTTACATGTATAGTCTGTGGCATTAAGTACATTCACATTGTACATATAGGGTTTAATTAATAGGATCTTAAAACTTAAAAGGTATTGATGCACATCTCTGTTGCCTTTTACATTTCACAGTAATTAGAAGGAAGAAACACACTCTAGATTGAAAGGCTGTCCCTTCTTTTGGTTGTTCTTGTCCCTGGAAAAACTGTCTCCCCCTCAGGGCCTTTGACCTCCTCTGGCTCTCCCTCCCATCTCAGCCTGAGCCCATAGCCCTTACTTCAGCGCTCTCTTATCCTCTTGGTGTGCATTAGAATGTTTGGAGTGTTCTGTGGAAAGCTGGTCCTTACATTTTCCAGTCAGTTATGTATCTCACTTATAAACCTGTTTCTCCCCCCATGCTCTTTAATATTCTGCTTTCTTAATTACGATTGAATTGCCTTTAAACAGCCTTTGATCGTCCAATGTGAACAGCTTCAACAAGCCTCCCATAAACCTCTTATCCCCTGGCCTCCTTTCCATGATCCAACCCCAAATTTCCAGATACCTCCTGCTTCCTTTATGTTTGGTTTTTTTTTTTTTTTTTTTTTGGCAGAGTCTGGCTCTGTCACCCAGGGTGGAGTGCACTGGCGAAATCTCGGCTCCCTGCAACCTCCACCTCCCGGTTTCAAGGGATTCTCCTGCCTCAGCCTCCTTAGTAGCTGGGATTACAGGCGTGGGGCACCACGCCCAGCAAATTTTTGTATTTTTAGTAGAGGCAGGGTTTCACCATGTTGGCTGGGCTGGTCTCGAACCCCTGACCTCAAGTGATCTGCCTACCTCAGCCTCCCAAAATGCTGGGATTGCAGGCATGAGCCACTGCACCAAGCCCTAGATACCTCCTGCTTGACCAGACCTTCTGTAAACACTTAGATCCCTCTCAAGTCTAGATGCTTCTCCAACACTGGCTTCTAGGTTCTCTATGAAACCTCTGCTGGCCTGCAGTATATAACCCACCTCCCAACCTGCCAGGCACGTCGTCCAGCTGTGTGAGACAGTTTCGAGGGATCTGCACCTGTCGTGAGCACGGGCTCCACCTTCTCAAAGCATCCCACTCATCCCTGTGTGATTCTGGCAAAGCCTGCCCCAGCTTTCTTTCCTCGATGGTTGAAATAGCACACAATGAGAAAAAAACAGTGGCCTGTGTTTAATACACTTGCACATGTCACAAGAATCCCTGTAGGGTCATTGAAAGCTGTCTTCTAGCATGCAAAATGATTGTCACTATGATGGAAGTTTCTAGAAATGCATTATTTCATCTGAAATTATGAGAGAAGGTAAAATGATGAACTATCAAAGTCACACTACATGTTGGCGGGCTGCCTTCTACTACTCACTCCATCCCTCCCCAGGCTTTCTGACTTAAATTTAGATCAGATGAGACCATTGCAATGGAGAGAGTGTCCACATTCTCATCTAAAAGCAAGCTCATGAGGAACATTAAATATGATCACAGGAACAAACATTAAGGTACCACACTAATGGACCACTTAAGAGAGAGAGATAAAACTACGACCTTAGGGTTTAGGGGAAAAAAAAAAACACTCAAACAGCACAGGCTTCCAGTCTCCCTAGTCTCTCGGAGGTTGGGAGGGCGGTGTTTTGAGTAAAGTACAAGGGCTCCTTGAACGTGAACACGGAACCAGTGTTGCACCTGTGTTCATTCATTTTACTCTTACAACACATTGATGTTCCTAAGTCAGATTTATAGAAGAGGAATGAGCAGCTGCATCATGAGAACACTGCATGGCCAGGCACGGTGGCTCATGCCTGTAATCCTAGCATTTAGGGAGGCCAAGGTAGGAGGATCGCTTGAATCTAGGAGTTCAAGACTAACCTGGGTGACATGGCAGATCCTGTCTCTACTAAAAATATTTTAAAAATTAGCCAGGCATAGTGGCACATGTCCCATAGTCTCAGCTACTTAGGAGGCTGAGGTGGGAGGATCGCTTGAGCCTGGGAGGCAGAGGTTGCAGTGAGCCAAGATCACCCCCACTGCATTCCAACCCGAGCAACGGAGCCAGGCTCAAAAAAAAAAAAAAAAAAAAAAACCGGCCAGGCACGATGGCTCCCTCCTGTAATCCCAATCCTTTGGGAGGCTGAGGCGGGCAGATCACTTGAAGTCAGGAGTTGGAGACCAGCCTGGCCAACATGGTGAAACCCCATCTGTAATAAAAATACAAAAATGGCTGGGCATCGTGGCACATGCCTGTAATTCCAGCTACTCTGGAGACTAAGGCCCAAGAATCACTTGAACCTGGCAGGTGGAGGTTGCAGTGGGCCGAGAACATGCCACTGCACACTATCGTGCCCGGCCTGGTTTTTTTTTTTTTTTGAGCCTGGGCAACAGAACAAGACTCTGTCTCAAAGAAAACAAAACAAAACACTGTACATGCATGTTCCTAGGTCCAGCAGAGTGCTCGAACCAGTCAGCCCTTTCCCCTCTTTTGGGTGAGATGCGATCTTTAAAATCACTTATTCCCATATATTCCGTTTTTTGGCATTGCTGCACTGTTCTATTTGAGAGTAATAAAAGATTACCCATGTGGATTTCTTACTATTTCATGTGGAGAAATGCAGCTTTTCTAGTGGCGAGCCTTTCTTCCATTTCCCAGAGTCCGGTTACCCTCACCGCACCCCAGGTTTGCCGTAGGAGGATGAGATTCTCTACATGTAGGCGTCTTCAGAGTGAACCTGTTGCTCAGGGCCAGCAAGGCCACAGGGCTCCATGCCCACTGAGCAGGCTCGTGGAAGTCGGCACGTAGCTCAGATGTGCTGGTTTCCAGCCAAGGACATGCTTTGTGTCAGTGATACAGGGGCCTGTTGTTCTCAGTAGCAAGGGCAGAGCTGCTCCCAGGACTCCAGGTGGTGTTGGTAATGCAAGCCCTTGCACCTAGTGTGGTGTGGTCAGTATAAATTAATATCGACAGCTTCATGTTGTACTTTAATTTGAAGTACAGGAAAGGCTGCTTGCCAAACTGTATTTGTAGATCATTTAAAATTTATGCTTCATTTAAGATACAAAATACGAATGGAAATAATTACTGTGTATCCGGAAATGTCTATTCAACGTACGAGTTTATTAATTGATCCTTCTCTTCACATGTTTTACGGGCCTTGGAATACACTTTGCTGATATCACAGCATAGGAAGATTTAACCCATGTGAATTCAACTCTGTGGCCTTGGTGAAAGAAAAGAACCATGTATTTTTCATTCACTGTGGCCCCCGATGCATGCCAACGACTTCATTTGGTGCAGGGCTGAAGAAATGGCAGTGTGTTCCAATACTTCAACAACAGTGGGGCCTCATTAAGAGACGCTAGGGTATTGAGAATGGAGTATTTATAGTGTTTTCATGGGTCTTCTAAAAGATTTTTCAGGGTTGCTGACTTCAGAATTTGGCCTCTAAGTAAGATGAGACATCCCTACTACGGTATAAATCCTTCATGGATCTTTATTTCTAACAGTTCATTTTTAAACTTTTGTTCCATTTCATTTTATTTTGTCCATTTTTTGTCACCAAAAATTTATTTTAAAATGTAACAACTTTTCTAGAATGTACAGAACAGTTTTATTCCACTAAAAAGCAGGACTTCAATAATTTAATTGAAGAATTCTAGTGAGCATTTCCAGAGCCTTTCCAAGAAGGCTATACTGTCTGACTGAGTGACTTAGCCTCTAGGACCCCGGTCCACCACACCTACAAAATGAATTTAATCAAGCATGAAGGTCACCAAATCCTCTACTATTTCTTCGTGGAGTCACTCAGCTAGTGTTTATGTTGTGCCTGCTCTGTGCGAGAGACTGTGCCACCAATATAACCATTGGTCGCAGTTATTTTCTAGAGCCGTACTGCCCAATATCCCACGTGGCTAAGATTGACAGTTCAGTTTCTGGATTGCTCCAGTCCCACTTCCAATGCTTTTAATAGCCACATGAAGCCAGTGAACACACGATACATCTTCCATCGTGATGGAAAGTGGCAGTGGACAGCTCTGTTCTAGAGTATTTCCGTTTCCAAAATACGTGTTTAAGTAACGTTTGGAAAGGAATTAGTGTAGAGTATGAGGAGGGTTACATTTTTGGTGAATATGAAGATTTAACATAATGTTAGTTCAAAAATGACCAAAGATACAAGTGTAGACACCAGGCTTTTGAAGTAGCTAATATGTTAAGCAGCTGTGCATAATATAGACAGAATATTCACTGTGTCCCCCACTCAGCCCTGTGTTTGACACCATTTCACCTTGGCTTCTGCCTTTCTTTCCTTTCTTTGCCTATTGACATTTTTCCTGTCCGTTCTATCTTTTTTTGTTTTTTCTTTGAGACAGAGTCTTGCTCTGTCACCAGGCTGGAGTGCAGTGGCACGATCTTGGCTCACTACAACCTCCACCTCCCGTGTGCAAGCGATTCTCCTGCCTCACCCTCCCAAGTAGCTGGGACTACAGGCACGCGCCACCACTCCCAGCTAATTTTTGTGTTTTTTTCAGTAGAGATGGGGTTTCACCATGTTGGCCAGGATGGTCTCGATCTCTTGACCTCATGCTCCACCCACCTCGGACTTCCAAAGCGCTGGGATTACAGGTGTGAGTCACTGCACCCGGCCTCCTGTCCTTTCTTTAATGCACTATTCCAGCTCTTTTTTAATGTCTTGTCACCTTTTGCTGATTTTCATGCCTCCCTTTGCAACCTGTGACCTCTTGACTTTAATAGTATGTTTATACAGTCTTGACTGCACATTCTCTTCTGTCATAGTTGTTTACTGTGTCTCATTGTCCCTAGTCCATCAGAAGTTCTTTGTACACAAAGTCCCTGAAGCTCTAGAACAACGCCCTGACATCTTGAAAGGACTTGCCGTAGGTGGTTATTTGGTCACTTAGCAGATGCTTGTGGGATCCTCCTTCATGCAGCCCACTCTCCAAGGCACAATGTGGCAAGTAAATGTATTAGTCAATATTTACAGAACCAAGAGAAAGCCAGCAATGATTAACGCATGAACAGTCATAAATTGTTTGGCCATTCTATTTGTTTATAAAAGCTATCGTTTACCACAGAGAAGTACAAGTGAATATCAAGTTCAGATCAAGACCTTTGGGCTGAGCTTGGTTTTGTTTTGTTTTTTTTCTTTAAAGATTACACTTCTCCCCCAAATCAAGCAGATTAACGATAGGAAGTTCCTTGCCTGCTAACACAATATAAATAGATTGCATGCAAGGGGAAGGACCTTATCAGGGCAGATTTTAGTATTTACACTAAACCCAAAAGATATGTTAACTGAGATATTTTTATTTCCTTATTTGTACTTGTGAGTGAAAAATAAAAATTGTAGCAGGAGTCCCAAGAGCACTTTGGCCATGGGCTTTGGAGCTGTGAGTTGAAGCACTTTATTCAGCACGTGGCTGCAGAATTGTAGCTCAGGTTCTAGACAGTGCATTCTCTTCAGGTCCCAGGAAGCAGTATCATACCTCTGGTAGCCGCCAGGATGCACCTTCATCTATTACAGTGGTGGCGAGGCTGAAGCCGGGCATCAGAAGTGCCGAGTGCTGGGAAGCTGTGGGGCTGGACAGATAGCAGTGCCTGCTGGGAAGCACACAACCCTGGCAGTGAGGTTGAGGCAGGGAAGCAGGGCCACCCTGTTGGGATTCATTCGTACTACTGGCCCCTCACAGTACTGTCATGTGTGGGTGGTCACACTTGTCCTACAGGAAGTAAACCACAACTACTCAGCTCACATAGTCAGCCTGGCACCTCCCTGGAATTCCCAAAACACTTTCCAGTAAACATTGGAAAGGAAGAAAGTTTAGTTGTTAACAAAAAAATGTACATTGCCTTATGCCCAAAAGCATTGAAAGCAGGGCCTCAAGCAGGTACTCGTGCAGCCCTGTTCATAGCAGCATTGTTCCCAGTAGCTGAAGGGTGGGAACCTCCTTGTCTGTCAGCAGGGATCAGCTAAATATGGCACACACATACTATGGGACATTATTCAGCCTTGGGAAGGACACCTCCTATCAGACGGATGAAACTTGAGGGCATTATGCTAAATGAAATACTCCAGACACAGAAGGACAGATGCTGCTTGAATCCGCTTGTAGGGGGTCTAGGGCAGTCAGATTCATAGACAGAAAGTAGAATGGTGGTTGTCAGGGGCCGAGGGGAGGGGCATGGAAAGTTGCTACTTTATGGGTAGAGTTTCAATTTTGCTAAATACAAAGAGTTCTGGAAGTTGGTTGCCCAACATCGTAAATGGACTTTACATTGCTGAATTGTACACTTAGAAATGGCTAAAATGGTAAATTAGGCCAGGCATGGTAGCTTGCAGCTGTAATCTCAGCACTTTGGAAGTCCGAGGCAGGCAGATCGCTTGAGCCCAGGAGTTCAAGACCAGTCTGGGCAACATAGCAAAACCACCATCTCTACAAAAATTTTAGAAATTAGCCGGTGGCATTTCTAATGTAGTCCTAGCTACGCAGTATGCTGAGGTAGGAGGATTACTTGAGCCCCAGAGGTTGAGGCTGCAGTGAGCTGTGATCACACCACTGAACTCCAGAATGAGACCCTGGGTCACAAAAAAAGAAAAGAAGATGGTAAATTACATGTTATGTATATTTTACTAAAATTAAAGTTCTTAAAAATATGTATTTTAGGCCAGACACAGTGGCTCACACCTGAAATCCCAGCACTTTGGGAGGCCAAGGCAGGCAGGTCACCTGAGGTCAGGAGTTGGAGACCAGCCTGGCCAACATGGTGAAACCCCGTCTCTACTAAAAACACAAAAATCAGCCGGGCATGGTGGTGGGAGCCTGTAATCCCAGCTGCTCAGGAGGCTGAGGAAGAGAGAATTGCTTGACCCAGAAGGCAGAGGTTACAGTGAGCCAAGATCACACCACTACACTCCCAGCCTGGGCATCAGCAAGACTCTGTCTCAAATAAATATATATATATATATTTATATATATTTCTGTATATATATACCTGTATATATACAGATATATATATAATTTCTGTATATATGCATATATACAGAAATATATATAAATATATATATACACACCCATATGTATATACACATATATATAAACACACACACATATATGTATACACACACACACACATATATATGTTTCTTGTAAAACATTTTCATGTTTAGCAAATCATGCCGGGCACAGCGACTCATGCCTGTAATCCCAACACTTTGGGAGGCCGAGGCGGGCAGATCACCTGAGGTCAGGAGTTCAAGACCAGCCTGGCCAACATGGTGAAACCCCATCTCTACTAAAAATACAAAATTAGCCGGGCGTGGTGGCACATGCCTGTAATCCCAGCTACTTGAGAGGCTGAGGCAGGATAATCGCTTGAACCCAGGAGGTGGAGGTTGCAGTCAGCTAAGATCTCGCCATTCCACTCCAGCCTGGGTGACAGAGTGAGTCTCTGTATCAAAAAAGAAAATTTTAAATAACAAATCGGCCACCCACTTGCATTAATTTATTCACTAGTCATTCATTTGCTATTACTTTGCTCCCATGTGAGTTTTTAAAATTATTATCTTAACAGAAAAATCACACTCTTTATTTTTGAATTATGATCTAGAGTTCAGTAAAGAATGCATTTTTCTGTTCATTAAATGTGTTATGAGTAACAGTATCTTGTTTTGCTGTACTTCCAAGCAAAATGTAATTCTTTCAGTCCTCCCTACCATTCTCACTCCATAATAACATTACTTAAGGTTTGTATAGCATGACATTTGCAACTTGCTTGCATTTTACACTGATTCAATGTGTGCAGTACAGTGATATATACTGAAGTATTCACATCCTCATCTTAGAAATGAGGAAACAAATTCAGGGAGGTTATATGATTTAACCACACATAAGGAGAGGCTGCATTCTCTCTGAGCCCTCCTACTTCACATAGCCACCAGGCTCCTTTGTGCAGAGCCCATGGAGGGTTGGAGTGGCCGCGCTGAGGTAGGTGCAGGCCACAGACTGCATGCAACAGGAACATTGCCTGCTTCCCAGAACTGCTGTTCTACTGCCTGGGGAACACACCCTTCTGAGAGCTGACTTCTGACAAAGCATGGTCCCTGGGCTTGCCTTGTGTCTTCTTTCCTGCAAGAAGTATCTTCCAGCGTCCCACCAACTTTTATTTCTTAAAAACATTGCTCCTTGCCAGGCATTGGTTGACCAGCAGAGGAGCTCATGTTAGTTTCAGTACAGTGTTGGCAGCAAGCACTTGAGTGCCCATGAACACAGGTTGCTCATGATCTAAGATTCATGGAAAACGTCTTCTCCGCTGTTACCTGCAGCACATCAACACCTGAATTTTCTTATCAGCTTATGTGACCATTGAAACACATGGAACCCAAGCTTAGTCAATAGGAAATATAGAAATACTCATTTGTTCCACTGTATATTGAGGGCTTTGTATATATTCCAGGGGCTGCCTCTAGGTACATAAGAGATGGTCCCGAGCCTTAAAGAGTTTATCAGCCATTCTTCATTCTTCAGCTAATATGAACATTGAATCTTTTACGTTAGAAGTTGCCTATGCAGAGTATGCCTGTAATCCCAGCAACCTGGGAGGTCAATGTGGGAAAATCGCTTGAGGCCGGGAGTTTGAGACCAGCCTGGGCAACATGGTGAGACCCCATCTCTACCAAAAATAAATTTTAAAAAAAGTTACCCTTAAATTTCTCTCTCTCACCCAGCCTCAACTTTGCACTTAGGCAGTAACTCTTTGTACAACATTCCTGGCACCATATTCAGCTTTTATAGAACCCTCCCAGCAAGGACAGGTCACTGCTAAGTGAGAGAGCTCTGGTTATTATATTCTTCCTTAAACACTGCACTCAAAACAACTACTTCCTTCTAACGTTTGTCCCTTGGTTCACATTCTGCCCTCCTTTCGATTTTTCATATGGCGTGGTTTACAAAAGGCCCCTTGCCCTCCAAGAGATTTCGGTGTCAGTGTGGTGCTGCCGAGTCTGTGTGACTGTTCACACACTCGGGCTCCACTCACACACCCCAAGATTGCATGAGCTTTTGCTGGCAGCCCCTCACAGTCAGGCCCCAGTGAATCCCTGTCCTCTGAAGCTGCGGGTAGGAGCGCCTCGAGGGCATCTAGATGTCAAAGAAGAGGATGCTCACATGTGCCTAAGGGTCATCCATGAAGGCTTTGTGGAGGAGGTGGCCTTTGGGATAGATCTTAGAAAGCTCAGAGAGTTTTAACAAAGGTTGGTCTTTGAAGATTACTAATCTTTTGACTTTATAAGTACTTGCATATATCTTCTCCCAGTCTGTCTCTTATTTCTTGACCTTGTTTATAATGTCTTCTTAAAACAAGTTTTAAATTTTGCTGCAGTGAAATCTATATATCATTTCCTTTATGGGTTATTCTGTTGTTACCTCATTTAAGAAATCCTTCTCTACTTCAGGATAATAGAGTTCCCACTGTTTTCTTCCAATATTTAGAGTTGTAATTTTCAAGTTTATGCCTTTGTTCCATATTGGATTTATTTGGAGGCCTGGTATGTGGTAGGAATCTAATTTTATTTCTCTCCAGCCAAAAGTCAGATGTTAGTCAGCCTTTCTCTGTTGATTTGTGTCACCTCTATTATATGCTATCTTGCACATGCTGAGGTGTGTTTGTGGGTTCTTTCTTCTTTGCCGTTGATTAATTTGTCTATACTTGTGCCAGTACCCATGGAATTTATTAGCATAGTTTTGGGGTATGATTGATAGCTAGTAGAAAAGTCTTCTTTCTTTGTTCTTTCAGTTTTGTTTATTTTTAAAGTTATCTGACTATGTATGCCAGTTATCTGACTATTTATGCCATTACCCTGTGTTATTTCACTCTCAAGTTGCTATAAAGGAATCCCTGAGACTGTTTAATGGATAAAGAAAAGTCGTTTATTTTGGCTCATGGTTCTGAAGGCTGTACAAGCATGGCGCCAACATCTGCTGGGCTTCTGGTGAGGGCCTCAGGAAGCTTCCACTCAGGGCAGAAGGCAAAGGGGGAGCCAGTGCATCACATGGCAAGAGCAGGAGCAAGAGAGGGGGTGGGAGGTGCCAGCAAGCAGATCTCTCCAGAGCTCAGAGAACTCACTCATTATCATGAGGACAGCACCAAGCCATTCATGAAGGATCCGCCCCCATGATCGAACACTTCCCACCGGGCCCCACCTCCAACACTGAGGATTACATTTCACCATGAGATTTGGAGGGACCAACATCCAAACCACATCAACCCTTTATTGTAAGTTTTAGAACTAATAGGCCTAGTAACCACAAATGAGCTTGGGATTTTTACTGGACTTGCATCGAACTGAGTAAGTTTCAGAGAAGTGATGTCTGTACAGTATTAAGTCTCCTCATCCATGAGCCAACTATTTTTCTCCATTGACTCAGACTCTTTATAAGGCTTGCACCTTCATTTCTTTTTATTTGTTAGAACATTCAATGTTTAAGTTCCAGACCACAGAACACCTCTACAGTAATAAAAACTGTAGTAATGAAAAACACGTTTTAAAGCAGTTTTGGGTGCTATCAGAGTTGGGAGGGGAAGAGTGCTGGCTTTTATTTATTTTGTCTTGGGTAACTCTTGTATCAACAGTATCTCATACAAATATGACACTTGCTGTTGTCAAGCGAAGTCCTTGAGGCACACCACGGGAGACTTCTGCCCCTTGGTTCACGTCTGTTCCATCAGCATTTGGTTCAGCAGTTGTTCACCAAACAGTAAATCAACTGATTGCATCATGCATATGCTTTTTTTTTTTTTTTTGAGACAGAGTTTTGCTCTGTCACCCAGGCCTGAAGTGCAGTGGCGCGATCTCAGCTCACTGCAACTTCCACCTCCCAGAGTCAAGCGATTCTCCTGCCTCAGCCTCCTGAGTAGCTGGGATTATAGACGTGAGCTGCCACACCCAGCTGATTTTTGTATTTTTAGCAGAGACGGGGTTTCACCATGTTGGCCACACTGATCTTGAACGCCTGACCTCAAGTGATCCGCCCACCTCAGCCTCCCAAAGTGCTGGGATTACAGGTGTGAGCCACCACACCTGGCCACATATGCATTGTTACCCACAGAAAGATTGTGGATAATTTTGCCAAATGTGTTTCTTAAATTTAGAATTACTTTATCTGTAGAAGATTCCTTTCCTAATGAATCATTCTTGTTTCTGAAGATCCCTTGCTGTATGCTACCAGTAGTCTGTGTCCAAGTCTTCAGTCTAACATTATGGAAATCATCTCCCCCAACACACTTATTTGCCTGTATCTAGTCTTCTCACGTTTCTTCCGTGCCACATGATTTCTCATAATTTGCTAAAGTGACAGTGGGTTCAACTTCTGATTTTCCAATATAGTGTTTGATCACATCAGCATTTATGTTAAAAACTCAGTCCATTACTGCTCATGAAAAAATACTTGTTTTTAGTATTGCTACTTTTTCTGTAGCAATACTGTGAACCCGTATTCAGACCCACTTAAAAACTGGCACTCACAATTTCATCGGGAGGCTCCAGTCCTGACATATTGATTTTTTAAAAATTATAGTAAACAGGCCAGGCGTGATGGCTTATGCCTATAATCCCAGTACTTTGGGAGGCCAAGGTGGGCAGGTTGCTTGAGTCCAGGAGTTCAAGACCAGTCTGGGCAACGTGGTGAAACCCAGTCTCTACAGACAAATGCAAAAAACAAAAGACAACAAAATTAGCTTGGAGTCGTGGTGCATCCCTGTAGTCCCAGATACTCAGGGGGCTGAGATGGGAGGATTACTTGAGCCTGGGAGGTTGAGGCTGCAGTAAGCTGAGATTGTGCCACTGCACTCCACCCTAGGCGACCGAGTGATACTGTCTAAAAAAAAGAAAGAAAAATTATAGTAAACTACATTTTTTAAAATGTGACAATGGATAAAAATGGTTACAACTAGATAAGCTGCCTCTAAATTGCCTGAACACCTAAGGTTTATTTGCTAGTTGACATCTGATCTATTTCTGACACTGAAAATTTCATTGCTTTAGGGTGCTAAAAGGGAAAAAGAGCATTTGCTAGGAATCCTGCAGTTGCTGAGGGGGTACCCTGATAGGGAATTTTGAGCAATTACAGAAAATCTCACTAAACTTTAAAAAAAATATTTAACCAGATTAAACTTATACAATTTTGTTATAATTTGTGTTTCTCCAGCTTCCAGTTGTGGACAAGATAAGAACCATTGCCCAGGCTGTCTATGGAGCCAAAGATATTGAACTCTCTCCTGAGGCACAAGCCAAAATAGATCGTTACACTCAACAGGTAAAAGTTGTACTTTTAGGGGGAAAAGAAAAAATCCACCTTAGGCTCTCAGAATACTCAGCTTGACTTGAGAATTTGTACTTGTCTCACCAGTTACTCTTTGCTTAATCTATTTTATGGTTAACAAAGATGAAAGTAATATCCTCGGGATATTACTTTCGGATATAGTAGACTATATTTAGAACTTTATGGTGAGAAATACATCCTCTGATCCATGCATCATTTACTTCTGTGACTGTAAATGTGTCTGATATGGGTGGTATCCCTGTTTGTAGGTGATGTGTGATCTTTCATCCCTCCCACTCAGCCCAGAACATTGAAACTATCCTTTGGAGTATAGCTGCGGAGTCAGATTTAGATGAATTGCAATGCTTCCTCTTCCTTGCAGGCCTCTTACTACCTTAAAAATGCTAGCATGGTGCCGGGGTGGGCAGATAGGAGTGCAGCTTATAAAGATGGGAATATTTGGTGTTCTTCTTACGTAAGCGATTCACTGGCTTTTTACTGAGCTTGTCCACTGAGGTTGAAGGCTCCATCATCTTCTGCCTCTAGCCACTGACAAAGGCAAGTAGGCAAGCAGCTGGGAAGGTGGCTGTGATCTGACAGCATGTGTCACCATCTAGTCCAGTGACAGTCATGATCAATCAACTCCATTCCAGGAGGCTCAGCCACCCTCACCAAAAGGACCATATGCCTCGAGTGCCCCTCCTACTTTGGCGTAACCAGATAGATAGAAGTCAGAACACTTTAAGAGCCTGCTGGCTAAAGAGCTTCGTGATAGGTAGTGTGTTGACCTTTTCTTTAAAAAAAATCTCCAACTCCTTATTCTTTTCTGTAAACCCATTTGAAATTTTGTTAAATGCTACCTTTGCCAGCCAGGGTATTTATCCTCCTAGGTTTGGTAAAATAGTCAGCAACTCAGAAAGTTCTCACTTCTGAGAATTTTCCCTGTATGTTCTTGGCTTATCCTTTACAAAAAGGATTCCCAAGCACTGCTCTGTGCACAGGCATTGTGGTGAAATTTTCATTCATGTGCAATAAACCAAGTAAAGTAAGGCCATTCTCATGAGGTTGGTTTGGTTTTTTCTTCCCATGAGTTTTTAATAATGATATTTAAGGCTATCATTTATTCTCATATTAAGTCTTTTCTCCTTTCAGTGTTAAAATGTTATTTCTTTTATGAAGTAATCTGGTGACAGTTTATGGCATATTGGTTGGTTTTTGTTTGTGTCTTTTTAATATGCCTACTGACAAAATTTTTACATTAGCAAACCTCTGTTAGTTCATAGAAATTACTCCAATATTTAATCATGTCTGAAATTCAAAATTCTGGCACCATTTCTGAAAGGCAGTTGTGATTGTCGCCCAGCAGAATTCTTATCAGTATAGAAAAGTGGAGATTTCAAAAAGAAAATGGCCCCAAGCCCACGTCCTCCCTGAGTTGATAAGACTCTGAGATCTTCCAAATAGTTTTAGGCTAAGTCTTATGAAAATTTCACTAAAGATTTCTTTCCCTTTATCTCTGTCTATCAAGGAAATATTGCTTAAAAGTTGTGTCAACCGGGCACGGTGCTCACACCTCTAATCCCAGCACTTTGGGAGGCCAGTGCAGGAGGGTCAGTTGAAGCCAGGAGTTTGAGACCACTCTGAGCAACATAGCAAAATCTCCATCTCTATTTTTATTTTTTTTTAAAAGTTAGTGTCAAGTATGTGGTTGCAATGAATTAGCAAAGCCTCTAAAGGAACACTATGTGCCATTTAATCAGAACCAGGCTTCGAGGACACTGTCCTTTTTGTGAGACACCACATGTGACTTCCTGCTCTTTCACCTTTGGGACTCTGGGTCAGACATAGACTTTGGTCCTTAAAAACAAGAAGCTTAAATAGTGACCTCATCTTAGTTCTTATAATGTAATTGCAGATCAAATAGCCATGATTCATAAACCAACACAAAGGGGCCCTTTGCTTCCTGACCGACACCAGAATGAGTGAACAACATGACTAAGAGCCTCGTTGAGGAGCCTTTCTCCAGACTACCTTGCTGGGTCCCGGATATTAATAGTCTTGGAAAGTGGTTTCTACAGCTGCTGCTTTGCCTGAAAATAGCCGTGCTTTCCCCAAACAGGCACATAACACTGCCTTCTCTTAAAGAGAACCTCCAAAATAAACAACAGTCACCCTTGACCTGCTAAGCAGTGATCACATGGAGATGAGTTTTTATCCTCACCTTCTTGCTTCTTCAATGAACAAGTAGTAACCGGCAGCTCCTGCATGTGCCTCGATCTGAGCCAGCCTACCGTTGCTGGCCAAGACTGTATAAAGCGCAAATAGAAAAACACAGGAGACTCACATCTATATCAGTGAACACATTTTCTTTCCTTTCTTACAGGGTTTTGGAAATTTGCCCATCTGCATGGCAAAGACCCACCTTTCTCTGTCTCACCAACCTGACAGAAAAGGTGTGCCGAGGGACTTCATCTTACCTATCAGTGATGTCCGGGCCAGCATAGGCGCTGGGTTCATTTACCCTTTGGTCGGAACGGTGAGTGAGTCACATTTTCCAAAAACCCTCCCCATTCTGCACTGCCGTGGTGCCTCAAATCGTTATGCTCCACCCACTCTTTAAAAAGCATGGATTAGAGAGAATTAGGGAGTAATTAACAGTACAGTATTCACTATTTTTCCAAACACTCTGTCTCACCTACCTTTGCCATTGTGGTTTAGGTTTTTCTTTTTTTAGATCATGTGCTCAGGATCTTTAGAGTCATAATACTAATTTCCTTCCTAAGGCAAGTATGAACATAACTTGGGAGAATTCAGCCTGTTATTTAAATGGTAGAATGGCTTAGGACAGTGGTTGTCAACCTTTATCACACATAGCACCCAAAATGTTGTACCACAGTGGAGTTTACTGCTCACACCAGACAGGATCTGCCCAGTCACCCCAAGGGTTGGGGAAAGCAGTCCTCATGCTCTCCCACTTCCCCAGCACATCAGGTGGGAAGCTCTGGCTTAGTAAATTAGTAAATCTCATGAGTTCTCATTTTTGATGTTGTGATGGGATTTCATTGCTATTGGATGATTATGCTGTTATTTTGTGTTATCTATGGGGGTAAAGGAGATGAACAGAGAAATAAAAGCTTATAAAAGTGCTTAAAATCCATGCAGATGGGCTTCATTTGGTACAGCTACACAGTGATAGCCTTCCGTTGCTACCGTCCGTGGCCTAAATTCGACTTCTTGTCTTTGGGAGTGTTCCTGAATTTGATTTAGAACAAAAAAGAATTCTTACAACCTGGCCTATCCCATGGCAAGCAAAGAAAAAAATATTCTAACCCATCATTGTCATCATCATTATTGCAAAGTGATCTGAGCTTAACCAGTGTACAGTGTACATTATAATAATTTTTTATAATAAACCATGTGGCTCTATTGTGCAAACAAGCAATAGGTCGACAAAAAGTGCAGATTCTTGCCTTGATATTTACATACTTCATCTAATACTGGACACAATGTTTTTTCAATCAGCATTTTTTTAATTCTTCCTGCATGTGAGGCACAGAGATTTTAAGATGAGCAGGTGTGAGATGCGTAGGTTTGAACAGCACAGAGGTGTCTGGAGAACACTGCATTGGCATTTTGAATTCCCTCAGAGGCCAGGGGGTAACAGCTCATTATGCCTGGGGCAGAATTTCCCCGGGATATGGAAGAAGAAGGGATTCTTCAAAAAGGGCTCAATCTCTGAACTGGCAAAACAGTGAGTTTTGACTCAAATGCACCAAAGTACTAATACATGACATCCTCTCTTGGGGTGGTCCAGTGTGGCTGGAGTTGGATGAGGTGGGAAGGCTGGGGATGGGAATGGGAATGGGAATAGGATTGGGATAGCAGGACAGAGCCACGTGGCCAAAGATCTTGAAGACCATCTCATGGAACTTGAATCTGATCTCGTACACACTGGGGAGCCACGGTAGGGTGGGGTTTTTGGGGTTTATTTCTTGGTTTTTTGTTTTTTTGTTTTTAAATAAGGAGGAGAAGAATGTGGTCTGATGTGTATTTTAGAAAAATAGCTCTGGCAGCAATGTGGAGAACATTTAGTGAAAAGAGAACCAGGCCCAGAGAGGTGGGTGAATTCAGCTGGGGCCAGAGGCAATCAAGGTCCCTACTTTGGCCACAGAAGTAGATAACGGAGAGTGGGGGTGAAACGCAGACGTACTCTAAAAGTATCCTCCTACCGTGGGGGCCGGGGGAAGGGACTGTTCTAGCTTGGTGACTCTGGCTAGTGATGCCATCGGTCATGGAAAGGACACAGGAGGAGGCAGATTTGCAGGGCCAGAAATGAGCCTGGCTTGGGTAGAGAGAGCTCGGAGGGTTAACAGGATCTAAGGAACAGTCTGTGCCTCCACTGGAAATACAGACACCGCGCTCCAAAGAAAGGGGCAGGAACGTCACCCTGGTGGGTTTAAGGATATGGGTGAAGGCAGTCGTTAAACAGGAGAGACACAGGGATAGCTAGAAATCAGTGAGAAGAGAGCAAAGGAAGACATCCCTGAAACACCCATGTTAACGCAGTCGACTCCTAGCAGGGGTGCCTTCCAGGAGGTGGGAAGGAAGGAGCAGCAGCATGGCAGAGAACGTCCAGAAAAATCCCACCGACACCGCTCGCACTCGCAGCAGTGTTGACACAGGGAGAAGGGTCCAGATGAAATGGGTTCCGAATGACATTTTCAGGTCTACAGTTCAGATCAGTGTTGCCAGGAGTTGGGGGAGGGGAAGTGTTTGACTGCAGAGGGGCAGGAGGGAACTTTTTGGGACAATGGAAATACCCTATGTTTTGACGTGGTAGTGAGTCCATGGCTATATACATTCTTCCAGACTCACAGACCTATACACGTGTGATGCCCAGGCTGGACTCAAACTCCTGGGCTCAAGCAATCTTCCCACCTCAGCTTCCCAAGTAGCTGTGACTACAGGCTTGTGCCACTGTACCAGGCCTGTGTATAATTTAATTATACCTCAGTTAACAAAAATCAGTACTGAAGAGCTTGCTTTATATTCCTTAGAATGGCCTCAGTTGGCCGGGCGCAGTGGCTCATGCCTGTAATCCCAGGACTTTGGGAGTCCGAGGCGGGCGGATCACGAGGCAGGTGGATCACGAGGTCAGGAGTTCGAGACCTGCTTGGCCAAAATGGTGAAACCCCATCTCTACTACAAATACAAAAATTAGCTGGGTGTGGTGGCTGGCGCCTATAATCCCAGCTACTTGGGAGGCTGAGGCAGGAAAATCACTTGAACCTGGGAGGCAGAGGTTGTAGTAAGCCGAGATCACGCCACTGCATTTCAGCCTGGGCAACAGAGCAACACTCCCATCTCTTAATAAATACATATATATATACATACATACATACATACATAGAATGGCCTCAGTGATGGCCACTTTACTCCTGAGCTTTAGTTGGTGAAGGCCTTGGCTTAGGGGTAAGAAGGGGTGGCTGGACAGTGCAGGCCCAGAGAGACCGGACCATCAGGGGAGGTAAGGGGTGACGGAGGTGCCCAAACAGAACATGAAATGGTAGAGTAGCTGAGACGGTTAGCTGCGATCACGATCTGCCCTGTCCTACCCTCTGCAGACTCTAAACCCCGCAGTAGTTCACCCAACAAATTCACTCAGCCAGTGCCGCATAAGGCACTCAGCTTGGGGCTACAGGGAACCCCAACCTAAAGAAGCTTTCTCTGCTTCAGGCAATTTACAGCTGGTAGACGCAGATAGAAGTGAATTAGCAAAGAAAATAGTTTGATATAAAAATTGTGCATTTAACTGAAACCTGAATTCACTTCTGAGCATTTAATAGCCATTAAATAAAAACCAGGGCCCGCATAGTGGCTCACATTTATAATCTGAGCACTTTTGGAAGCCAAGGTAGAAGGATTGCCTCAGGCCAGGAGTTAGAGACCAGCCTGGGCAACATAGGCAGACTTCGTCTCTACTTAAACAAAAATTAGCCAGGAGTCATGGCAGGTATCTGGAGTGCCAGCTACTCAGGAGGCTGAAGTGGGAGGATTACTTGAGCCCAGGAGTTTGAGGCTATAGTGAGCACTCCTGCCTGGGAGATAGAGTGAGACTTCCATCTCTTAAAAAAAATGAAATAAAATAATAAAAACCACAGAATAATTTAACATCTTTGGAGTCACTAAACAAACATACAATATGAATCTCCTCCCACTCCAGCTAACACCACCATATCCAACACCAGGTAACGACCAAAGTCATTCTGGAAAATCAGAATCTGTTGCCATGGCTCATGCCTGGACACCAGGCTGTCCGCTCCTAACGTCACTCTTTGACTTATGACTTGTTAGAAAATGAATGTGTGGAATGGCCCTGGAGGAGCCGCTGCAGCTCCCTGGGTTTCCTGAAGTGAGCCCTCTGTGTCATTATCTGGTCTTCTCAGCCCTCAGCCGAGTTCCTCCTGTGGCCACACGCGGGGTCGTGGTGAGCGTCAGTGCATAGTGATGAAATCTGGAACAATCGGGTGTGGGGCATGAGGAAGGGAGTGGTGCCTGACTACAGAAGTTCCTGGAGGTCAGGAAACTGTCACTGGAGGCGGTGGCCCTAGAGGGCTGCTTTCTGTGACAGAGCAGGAAGCTGCATGTGTACTGGGACACACGCACCAGAGGGGCCAGGATCTCCTAATAAGGGCTGGTATTTACTTTTACTTGACCCCATTCTGGGCCTTGCCACAGTCTGCTGAAATGCCTTGAACATTCATCACCCGTGTGGGAGACAGGATAGTAATTTCCTGCTGAGATGACTGAGGAGATGGGGAATGGGGACACCAGGGGGACTGGCTCCTGCAGGTGGGAAAATTCTAGCAAAATGAATCACTCATCTGCTTAGTCACCCAGTGTGGGCTTATTAGAGTGCTGCTGAAATACATATTCATCTATCTACTCCAGAAAGATAGTCCAAACTGAGACCTCAAGATCAGAAAGGCTTCCATTCTCCTGCAGGGTTCATTCATTTACTCAGTGAATTATTAAATGCCTACAGCACACAGGGCCATCAGCCCCATGGCTATGAGAAAGATTCATCGCTTCCCTCACAGGCCTTATGATAGACTCCAGTAAATAAAACCATACAGGCACAGAATGTGGCGGGCTTTATAACAAAGGCAGAAAGCCCCTCTTGTTATGTCCTCAAGGGAGGCAGAGAAGCTCCCCTCTGGCTCTAGTTGGAGAATCCCAACCCAAGCAAGTCCGTCCTTGAACAATAAACATCTCCAGCATTGCTGGCTTTGGAAGACCCCATGGTGAGATGCTGGAGCTTTTTTCCCCTCCAGGTTTTGCTTTCTAAATATTTACTTTTACTTTCCATGTTCCCTTGTGGGCCGGATTTTTTTTCCTACCATTGAATTATTTCATCATGTTCTATTTAATTATTGCTTTAATTGGCATTGGTGACCACAAATAATAATAAATACTATTAACTGGTGTAACAGCTTCACTAGTCTATTTCACTTCCCCATGCTGTTGTAACTGAAGCACCCAGCACAAGCATTCCCAGCTCGTGGACATCTAAGACCTTTGCACTCATTCTTAACGTGCATTGCTAGCGTTTTCCATATTCCTTTATGGTAGCCAATTTTTCTTTCCTAAAATAACTTTCTTCATTCCTAGTAAGCTTCATGTGTATTTTATGTGTTCTTCCCTCTTTTTTATGACATTATATGTATTATTGAAAGCTAGGAAATAATACAAGATTCTTGACCGACATAGTACCACTTAGTACGTCTTTTTGTAAGAAATAGTTTTTCTAATACAAATCTTCGATATGGGAAGAAACAAGCAAGTTGTTTTTTGAGGTTTTCCAACCCTATATTCTACTACAAATTACCCTGTTATGGTATGCTTCCAAAATTATTCCAAGGCTTATGGTTTATAGTGTTCAATAAACCTAATAGTTTATAAAACTTCTCAAAAAATAATCGCATGCCAAAAATAATTTAGTAGTAGGTGGTCTTTGTCTTGTGGTCACATTGTTTTGATATTGTCTTTAAGTTTGTATAACTTACAAGGGCTGTTTAATCAGTTGGCATAAATTTCATGACAAAATTACTAATATGTAAGCAAAGTATGTGAAATGATATTATTGAGAAGTAAATTACATTCCATATAGAAAACGACTAGAAAGACAACACCAAAACCTTAAATTAGACAGTGATAACAGTGATATTATGAGTAGCTTTTTTTCTTCACTTTTTCCATATAGATCAAATTACTACATTAGGCGTATATCACTTTTATAACATGAAAATGCAGTAAATAGGGCGATGATAAACTGCAAGTGCTTGGGGAGAATGTATAACTCAGGCCAGTGGCAAGAGTGAGAACACACACGCAGCCTGTGGGAGCGGGCTCCGTGCCATCACCTGGCCGGTCCTGGCTGTCTTGCTGTGTTTTTGCACCTCAAAAGTTGGGACAGCGAAGAAAGGCCGTAAGAGCTAGAACATTTCTATAAGAAGTATATTCAGTATAGTTTGTCTCCCTCTGACTAATGTGTGCAAACCCCAAGATTCCACTGAGCAAATGCAAGGTTGTTTTTCCCTGTTAATTTGTTCCTGGGCCCTTCTTGCTTACTGTGTTGGGGGTTGGAGAGGGGGTGAGTGAATTCTTTCTTCTCACAGTCTTTTCTCTTTTTTTTTTTTTTTCTTTTTTTTGAGACAGAGTATTGCTATGTCACCCAGGCTGGAGTGCAGTAGCATGATCTCAGCTCACTGCAACCTCCACCTTCCAGGTTCAAGTGATACTCCTGCCTCGGCCTCCCAAGTAGCTGGGACTACAGGTGCATGCCACCACATCTGGCTCACTTTTTGCATTTTTCATAGAGACTGGGGTCTCACCATGTTGGCCAGGCTGGTCTCAAACTCGTCACCTCAAGTAAGCCACCATGCCCGGCCATCTTTCACAGTGTTTTTTAAAACTACAGTTGGCCTGGAGGGGTGTCCGACCAAGTTGGAATTCATAGCAGATATCCATTTGAAGTTAATTTTTGGTGTATTTGACTGTTTTCCATTGGCTTCACATGGAGGCAGTGGGAGAGACTTGAAGAACTTAGAATATGAACCCTTTTGTACTGGCAAACATGGGACATAGAGGCATGTCTTGACAGCTATTTTTGACAACACTCTGGGCTGGAATATAGGGGTTAGTCAACCTGGCCGGTTTTGTAAATTAGATAGCCAGGCCACCCTCAGAGTCAGTCTGAGGGTTTAGTGGGAAGTCTGAATAAAAAGAGAAGTTAAACTTTTAAGAAAAGGGTAAAGCTTTAAAACTGGAAGTAGCTTTTCAAATTTAATGAGTAAAAAGAAACCCCAAAACTGCAATTGTAATTGTGGAGAAATACAACTGATAATATTTGGAATATCACCTACAAGGAATGAAACTATCTAGAAGCATTTATATATGGCAGTCAGTGCCATGTAGGGCATCTCTGGGGGCAGGGTGGCTCCTGGCACTGTGGAGAAAGACCATTGGTGCTTCCATCTCCCAGTCAGAGGAGAGAGATCCACTGTGGAGATCTCAGCAGCTTAGGGCCTGCCCCCCATGTGGTTACCTCTGCGCGGTTTCCTTCCCTCTGTCTTCCTGTAACTTCTTCACTTTGGACCCTGTGCCCTTTATGGGCAGAGGGTGACAGGAGTCACTGCATGGGTACATTCTCTTTTTTGTTGTTGTTGTTGTTGTTGTTGTTGTTTGAGACGGAGTCTCACTCTGTCACCTGGGCTGGAGTGCAGTGGTGCGATCTCAGCTCACTGCAAACTCCATCCCCTGGGTTCAAGCGATTCTCCTGCCTCAGCCTCCCGAGCAGCTGGGATTACAGGCGGCCGCCACTACACCCAGTTAATTTTTTGTGTTTTTAGTAGAGACGGAGTTTCACCATGTTGTTCAGGCTGGTCTCAAACTCCTGACCTCATGGTTCACCCGCCTCGGCCTCCCAAAGTGCTGGGATTACAGGCGTGAGCCACCGCGCCCGGCCAAATACATGCTTTTTTTCCTGCTGTGGGGATTGGCCTGGGCTGTACCTGTCTCATGGTGGAAGCCTGCCCAGGGACCAGGCCCTAGAAGACCAGCAGTTTATTTAACTGGGTTGGCCTTTGTCCCCACTCCCTGTGACCCGGTCCTGCCACATCTTTACCCAGGTGCACCACTGACATCATCGCTCGGCTGGACTCTGGAAAGCAGGAAACTGCGGGAGCGTGTTTGGGGCATCAGTGATGTCACCCGCTACGAATGCCGGGTGGGGTTACTGGACTGAGGGCCGTGAAAAAAGCAAGCTGTGGCCCCGCCCCGTGGACTCACTGCCATTCTGTTCTTTCTCACGTTTCAGTTCAGCTCGCTTTGTTTTCCGTCCCCCTCCCTCTACCGTGAAAGTATGTACTGAGTGTTTTGTTTCCTGCTGGATCTGATTCAGGTCAGTGGTGAAGTTCTTTGCAAGCTCAGTGGGGAGGTGTTTCCTCCCCTTTGTACCGACCCTACTTAGGGTTATACACTTGCTTCACTCGGTTAGGCATGGAGGAGAATTCATTCAGACCTCATAGGTTTAAATCAAATGCATGACCCTTCACATTTTCCAGGGATTTACGGCCAGTTACAGTGAGACAATTAAACATTCACTTCCGAAGCTGCCCTTGGAGATGTGTAAGCAGTAATGTAGTCAGTCTTGCGCTCCCCGTGATGTGAGAGCGTGCGGAGCGCCACTCCCCCCAGCAGGTCCGCCAGGACCTCCGCAGGCAGCATCTTGCCTACAAAATCACCCATCCCTTTTTCCCCCTCATTCTCCACTTTCTCTACTTTTCCACTCCCACACCCACAAATAAACAAAGAAACCTTGAGCTTATTTTACAAACATCTTTGAAATGGCCCTCCTCTCTCCAATGCTCCTGGGCCCTGGTTTGGCCCCATCTGTGCAGTCTCTCTGATGAGTGTGAAATAAGCTAGGTTTGGCTAATGCTCTGCCAGTGAGCTTGCCCTCCCCATGAGCCTGCCCTCCCCCTCTGGCCTCACTTTGTGTCCCTGTGTCCTTTGTCTCCGATCCTGGGATCCTGGTGGTTTCCTCCTCCCCGCCCAGCTTGGGTCCTTTTCCCCAGGGTTCTTCCCTATCTCTACATCAAAATTTCCTGCTCTCTCCCAAATATGCATTTCCCTGGCCCAGGCATCCACTGCTTCCTCTCATCCCTGCAGCAGGCTGCCCGATGGTATTGTGGCCATGCCTTCCTCCACAACCCAGGGAAAGCTACATGTGTGTCTGTCCCATAGGGAAGGAGTCATCCCTGTTTTCTCAGTGTGGCGTGTTCAGGGGGAAGGAAAGTGACCAGCGTCGTTCTCAATTTCCAGAAACTGTTTATCATACTGACAAGAAGAAGAAAGCTTTGTGACTCATGAGAATGATGTTTTCCTCTTTGGTACATAAGGTTATCTAGGTCCAATCCATTTGTGTAGGGGATCTTCTCCCCCCTAGTGTGATGTACACTTATTTTTAGCACAAGTATAAAACTACTTTAAATGAAATCAGCCTCAGCCAGGGAAATATGCTGAGTAATAATGTTGCCAGGTACTATACCACTGAGTCGAGTAAAAGATCCAAGAGCGTTATAACACTTTTGTGTCCACCCCTAAAATCAGCATATTGATCTATTATGTTTTCTAGGTATTGATGAAATATTGACTCATACTTTCATACCACTGGTAAGATAGATAGATAGATAGATAGATAGATAGATAGATAGATAGATAGATAGATAGATAGATAGATACTGGTAAGATAGATAGATAGATAGATAGATAGATAGATAGATAGATAGAAAGAAAGAAAGATAGACTCATTTTTCTTCTTCCACTTTCATCTGCAGCCTACTTGTTTTCTTCCCCCCATTTTTCCTTTGGATTCATAGCATAAATTGACAACAAAGATACATCTCAATTTAGAGCTTCCAAAAGATACCCATAAAAGTATCTGGTGCTCATGGAGTTTCTCTTTCTTCTGTGTCTCTTAGTTACAATTTTCTCTTATTACACTTTTCTATCCCAGCCGTGGCTAAGAGGCATATAATCAGAAGCAGCTAAGCAATGTATGCAAGGGAAATAAAATGAATGCAAACCAAGATACCGGGTTTGTAAATTAGATAGCCAGGCCACCCTCAGAGTCAGTTTGAGGGTTTAGTGGGAAGCCTGAATAAAAAGAGAAGTTAAACTTTTAAGAAAAGGGTCAAGCTTTAAAACTATTTCAAATTTAATGAGTAAAAAGAAACCCCAAAACTGGAATTGTAACTGTGGAGAAATATAACTGATAATATCTGGAACTCATGGCAGCTTACAGGCTTAACTATGTATGTGTTCCTTAAATTATCTACCCGCAGATATCAGATTACAATAAGTCCTCACTTAATGTCATTGATAGGTTCTTGGAAACTACCACTATAAGCAAAAGGACATAATGCATATGAAACCAGTTTTCACATAGTCTAATTGATAGGAGAAAGAGTTGAGTTATGAAGCCTCATTTGGCTTAAAGTCACTGTTTCCAAGAACCTATCCACAATGTTAAGTCAGGACTTACTGTAAATGAAAATATTTACAGTAAATTGCTTTTGAGAGAATTGGTTATCACATACTCTTCTCTGGGTATCATTGAAAATTCAGAATGTTTAATTACATCAGGCTATACTCACTGGTATAAAATCAGGGAGCGAGTATAAAGTAGGCGAAGGGAAATCATTTATGTTGGATTAAATGATCCAATGAAGGAATTTTATTAAACCCCTAGGAGTCCCAGAAAGAAAATGTATAACTGCACGACCAACCCCTGTAAGAATTTGCTGAGGTTTCTGCATTAAGTATGCTTCCCAGGCCATTTGTAATGAGGGTACTGTGATCTGTTAAGGAAGAGACCTACAGCTGGGAACATAAAGAGCCAATTCCATCCTGGACGTCAGTCTCCTGTTTGACTCATCCCAACCCCAAGAATATGTTGTAGAGTGTAAGACCCATGAAAGTTACCTACTGTGCTTCCCTGTAGCTTCCATCATCCAGTTCCCAGATGTATCTGTGTTTCTTCTCTGAGTGCATAGTTACTTGGGATCCCATCCTGTATTAGTCTGTTCTCACACTGCTGTAAAGAACTACCTGAGACTGGATAGTTTATAAAGAAAAGAGGTTTAATTGACTCAGTTTTACAGGCTGTACAGGAGGTGTGGCTGGTGGGGGGGCCTCAGGAAACTTACAGTCATGTTGGAAGGCAAAGGGGAAGCAGACACATCTTTACATGGTGGCAGGAAAGAAAGAGAGTGAAGGGTCAGTGCCACACACTTTTAAACAACCAGATCTCATGAGAACTCACTATCACAAGAACAGCAAGGGGGAAATCCACCCCCTTGATCCAGTCATCTCCCACCAAGCCCCTCCTCCAACCCTGAAGATCTTAATTCATCATGAGATTTGGGTGGGGACACAGCGCCAAACCGTATCACGTGCCTTTCCCAGGACTGGTGTTGGAGGAACGGTGCCTTTGTCACATCTACCAGCATATACTCACCCACCTCCAGACACTCCATTTCTCTTTCAAGCACACCTCTGCACTTGTGCCACCAGTTAAGGTTTACTGCAGTTACTTCCTTTGTGTGTCCTCTTACCTTACCTAGTTGCCTCACCCACCATCTACTGTGAATTAAATTACCATCTCTCCCACTTTCCACCTCCAGAATAGACTGTATCTTCCTTCTCTTGGCCTTCTCACAATGGGAAGTCCAGTGTAGAACATACCCTAGGAGCCAACTAAATGTGCTAGTGGCCTGCCAACTCTGCAGAGGGCTAGGGAATCTTCAGGGAGTCTGCTGCCAGTGGAAACTCACCAGTACTAGAATCACAGGCTCCAAAGAAGTCTAGAAAAGTAAATCTTTTAAGGGGCTAATAAGAGGCTCAAGAGCCCGCAAATCATATCTGCTCTTGGCGTAGTCCTTTTGGGATCAGTGTGCTAGTCTTTCTTGTCGAACCAGTTACTGACCAGCAAGACTAAAAAACCAGGCCCAAACACATTCTATTCATGTGCTTAGATATGGACCTACGGATCAAATATCCCACTGTAAAACAAAAACGCAAACTCTTTTTCTGTTTGTACTCTCACACTCAACAACAGCACACTTCTGTGGCTGGCTGTGTGGGGGCTTTTCCTTACACACGAAACATTTCTCACAAACACCAACCGGGTGTTCCTCTTACTCAGTTCAATCCTGACACTGTCTACCTGGAGATCGTGTCGGATCCCACAGATTGACAGCTCAGTCCCATGAGACCGGCCGTACTTCAGACACTAATTTCAAGTCCAGGCCACACATACTTCTGACTGCCTGGCTAAAAACCACGTTCACGGCCGGGCACGGTGGCTCACGCCTGTAATCCCAGCACTTTGGGAGACCAAGACAGGTGCATCACTTGAGGTTAGGGATTCGAGACCAGCCTGACCAACATGGTGAAACCCCGTCTGTATTAAAAATACAAAAATTAGCTGGGTGTGGCAGCGGGCTCTTATAAGCCCAGCTACTAGGGAGGCTGAGGCAGGAGAATCGCTTGAACCCGGGAGGTGGAGGTTGCAGTGAGTTGAGATCCTGCCACTGCACTCCAGCCTGGGAGACTGAATGAGACTCCATCTCAAAAGACAAAACAAAACAGAACAACAACAACAAAAAAAAACGGGTTCGCATGACCCCTCTCCTTGGGTTCAATTAAGTTCCTAGGATGGCTCACAGAATTCAGAGAAACACTTATTTACAAAGGTGTTATGATATATATTGATTTTCATCCTTGGTTCCTGGCTCCTGACTCCCGTAACCCTTCTTACAGCCTTTTGTTGTAATGTTGGGGGTGTCACGCCTCAGGGGCAGGCCTCTGACCTTCCCTGCCCTCCTTCCACTGTAATGTTTCCCCCATTTCTGCTTGTGAGTCTTAAGACCCTACCATGAGAGGGTCCCACCCTACACCTTGTGGGAAGGAATGTGGATGTCATGAAGCGTCCATAAAAACCCAAGAGGACAGGGTTCAAGGGGATTCCAGACAGCCAGACACATGGAACTTCCTGGAAGGCAGGGCACCCAGGTCGGGCATGGAAGTTCTGCATCTCTTCCCCCTATACCTCGCCCTACACACCTCTTCATATGTGTCCTTTGCAATATCTCTTTGTTGTTGTTGTTTGTTTGTTTGAGACAGAGTCTCGATCTGTTGCCCAGGCTGGAATACAATGGCACGATCTTGGCTCCCTGCTACCTCCGCCTCGTGGGTTAAAGTGATTCTCCCACCTCAGCCTCCTGAGTAGCCGGGATTACAGGCACCCGCCATCATGCCTGGCTAGTTTTTCTATTTTTGTAGAGATGGGGTTTCACCATGTTGGGCAGGCTGGTCTCAAACTCCTGACCTCAGGTGATCTGCCCACCTCGGCCTCCAAAAGTGCTGGGATTACAGGCATGAGCCACTGTGCCTGGCCTGCAGTATCCTTTATAATAAACTGGAAATGTTAAGCATGTGTTTCCTTTAATTCTGTTAGCTGCTCCAGCAAATTAAACTCAAAGAGGGGAGTCCTAGGAACCCCAATTTGAAACCAGTTGGTCAGAAGTTCCAGAGGCCCAGACTTGTGACTGGTTGGTGGGGGGTGCTCAGCCCTGTGGGATCTGACACTATCTCTGGGTAGACAGGGTCAGAACTAAACTGGAAGCCACCTCACCTGGTGTCCGCCTCTTGTGTGTGGGGAAACGCCCTACGCATTTGGTCACAGAATTCTTCTGTGTTGATGACTGTTGTGTTGTGACAGAAGAGGAAAACACGGTTTGAGGAGAGCTTTTCCCAGCACCCTTATGTTTACCAGTTTATTATAAAAGACACAAATCAACATCGGATGAAGAGATGCATAGGGCGAGGTCTGTGGAGTTGGGATTCACCTCCCTCCTGGCACAAGAATGCCTTCACCAACCCAGAAACTCATCAAGTCTTGTTCAAGGGTTTTTGTAGAGCTTAATCCCCACTCCCCGCCCTCCACCTTTCCTGGAGGTTGATGGGTGGGGCTGAAAGTTCCAGCCCTCCAATCTTCTACTCACTTAGTCTTTCCATCCTGAGGCTGGCTGGAGGCCCACCCCATCACTCCGTTACCTTAAGCTCAGGTGTTATCGAAGGAGCTCCTTATGAATAGAGCAAAAGACACCCCTACCAGAAAGTTCAAGAGTTTTAGGAAACCTGTGACTGGAACCAAGGACAAAGATGAAATAGATTTCATATGATAGCACACCCACCAGACTGGATCATGGGGCTGTACTGCCTTTAGTGTGGAAGCTGCTTGACCATATTTTCCACCCATGCACTGCCATTCTCATTTCAGGCTGCATCATCATCATCATCATCATCATCATCATCATCACCATCACCTGTTCTTAGCAAAGGTCACATACCTTCCAAATGCTTTGTATGGATTAGTTCATTACCCTCCTTACTCACCCTGGGAGCATAGTCAGTGATAAGAGGTAGAGTTCTAGCGTTCTGTGGATACTATGGTTTACGGGATCTTTGCCCAGGAATAACTGGACTTTAAACATCTTGGCTTTTCTTTTCGGTAGGTCAGTCAGCATGTACTCACAGGGCCGTGCATGCTGAGCACTGAGACACACCACAGGGGAGTGAAAACCTGCTGCCACACCCCCCGGAGGCAGCAGGATGTTCAGATAAGTAAGTCATAACACCTGGAGAATTAAAGCAAGTACAGTTAGTGCAGCCTTTGCCAAAAGAAAGATGTAAGTGCTAAATGCAGTAGATGTTCAAATACAGCAGAGACCACAGTGGGCAGGGTAGGCCAAGAATGCTGGCTAAGGAGTGGGGCTTGGGGTGAAACTGGGGCATTTGAGACACTGCAGGCCCATCACCCTGGCTGCAGCCTCCCGAGGGAGGCAGGGACTGAGGTGGGAGGCCTGGAGAGGCCTGCGCATGAGCCTGGGGGCTCATTGATAAGGAACTTCCGGTAGGGGCAATAACGTTGGAAGTGGAGAGGATGGCATGTGTGCCAGGAGACGCAGTGCAGTGGAAGTCGCCGGAACTGACAAGGGACGGGATGTGAGGAAGGAGTCCAAGTGAGCCCTGGGGACCTCGAAGGATGGACCCAGAGAGAGCAACGACTTCAAACCAGCACGGCAGTGAAGTGACTGACCCACGAGTGCCCTACACCGAGGCCGACATTTGACTTCCTGCCAAGTTGGCCATCAGACAGTTAGAAATCATTTTTGGAGTTCAGGAGAGAGTCCAGGGTTGAAAATTGGGGAGTTGTTTACATTGGGAGTGATATACAGTCTCTACATTTCCATCCAGTTCAAAACATTCTTGCGTGTCTGCTGTGCAGTGTGCACTGAGGTTACTGAGACTGGAAAGACCCATTCCCTGTCCTGGAAGCTTAGTGTCGGCAGGAGGCAGACAAGCTGATAGATGCAGACAAAGGCTCACAGATGCCAGGATGCAAAGGGACTCAGAAGAAGTATGGTTGCTTCTCTACCCAGGAGTGCCCTGAGGTGTCTTAAAAAGAGGAGCATTTATGATTCAGGCAGGGTGGCACATTCCAGATGGCAGTGGGCAGAAGCCCGACTCCAGAGCGCCTTAGAGCCTGCAGCTGGGAGTTGAGCTGGGCCCTGAAGGCAGTAGGGTGAGCCATAAATTAGGGTTCAGGAACCAAGAGAATAAGGGGATCAGACCATTGCATAGCTCCAGCAGCACCATTACTAGCAGCCTGTGTGAATGATGGTCCCCTCTTACGTGCCTACCATGCAAGGGCTCTGGGCCATTCTTCACTCTTTAATGCAGAAAAGCAAAACTCCCAGCTCTTTCCCCCAACCCGAACTGTGTAAGCCTGAGCCCAGCCCCAGGATGGATCTTATCCTAGGTAACCAGGAAGGCCTGAAGTGTCAGAAGAGGTAGCTCGAGGCTGAATAAAGGGACAAATGAAGCATTACTGCACTGAGATCGCCCGTCTTGGGGTGCTGAAACAATAAGTCTATACCCATCTAGTCAATAAGCCTCAATAATTTGGTTTCTAAAGGGGCTGTTATTTGCTACAGGTCAAAAGTTGTTTGAAACTATATTACACAGATAAATAGAATTGTCCTGCAAATAAAGGAGGTAATCTCTTCTCTGTTTAAGATACCGTGCAGTATCTGTCCAACTTGTACAAATATTTCTGATCCATGAGAATCCTCCACTTTCAACTTACTTGCTTCTATATCCCAACTATTATAAGGCCATGGAGACCAGCAGCCTGGTTTCCATTATCTTTGCTCTCGTTTTTTTATGGCATGGTTGACACTACGTCCAGTAGCAAAGAGTTAACTTGTCATCAGAGCTATAAAACACAATGACGAGTGAAAAGTTCTCTTTTGTACTTTAGCATCCAAGAGAAGTGTAATTCCCAACTACAATGCTCAAAGCAAGATATAGTTTTTACTTTGGGCCTGAAAATACTTACAGGTCAGGTCTCCTAGTTGAGAGCGGTCCGTCTAGCTTCCAGGTCCATGCTGTTCTTGGTGTTCCCTCCCAAGTAAATACATACTGAATTCAGCACATCATTCATTTGTAATACTCTGTGCCATCTAAAAAAGTATAGTTTAAAACGCTGGCCAGGCGCAGTGACTCATGCCTATAATCTCAGCACTTTGGGAGGCTGAGGCAGGCAGATCACCTGAGGTCGGGAGTTCAAGACCAACCTGGCAAACATGACGAAACACCCTCTCTACTAAAAATACAAAAATTAGCTGGGCATGATGTTGGGCTCCTGTAATCCCAGCTCCCAGGGAGACTGAGGCAGGAGAATTGCTTGAACCTGGGAGGCGGAGGTTGCAGTGAGCTGAGATTGCAGCACTGTACTCCAGCCTGGGGAACAGAGCGAGACAATGTTTTTAAAAAAAAAAAAAAAAAAAAAAAAAAAACTTATTCATTGCACAGATAGCTGTACAGTCTTTTATTATTTTATGATAATGGTAACTGACTTTTTGTTAGAGCTGGTTTGGAATCTGGAGGTTATCTTAATTTTGATAACTTTATGATTTTTAACTTTTAATTTTAACTTTATAAGTTTGTCATAAAAAGAGGAATGTGCTCCTATTTTGAGATGGAAACATTTTGGGAGGGAGAGAGAAGAGAGACACCAAACCACCTAACAGCCAGTTTCCAAGGGGAGGTTCATTCAGCCTCTTTGAAGCATTGTTAGTTTTCATTTGAGGCATGAATTGGAACCTTATATCTTTCTTTGGAGTAGGAAGTATTTCAGACAGAAAAAAGAAATGATTGCTACAACAACATCACGAAAAAGAACAGAAGGTTTCATGAAAAGTAATAAAATTAAGTTTATGAATTAGAGCTTCCGATGGGAAATCTTACTTGGACAGTAAATGGTTAATGGTATAGGGAAACCATGATGGGGGATCTCTGCAGCACTGAAAAAACACGTGTCCATAAATCCTTCTCTAGCACTTCTTTGTGATCACAGAGTCAAGCTGAGGACAATGATGGAGTGCTCCGGTTCATCCGAAGTGCATGAGTCCCCTTTGCAGCAGACTCTGACATTCCCGGCCCCTCTCCGAAGTGTTATCAACGTGCAGTCACTGCTCTCTACATCATTACTTTAAAAACAAAAACTCGGCCAGCAGCAGTTCAGTACATCTTCAAAGATCTTGACTTGTTATTTTTTTCCCCTGCATCTTCTCTATGGAGCACATGAACTGACATCTTTCTACCCCCAAATAATCAGTTCTTTTCCCCTAAATAAAATGGGTAATCCAAAAATGACTCATCAAAAGGAAGTTAAAGATAGCAATGCCTAGGTAGTTTCAGGACCAGAATGATTGTCTCTAAATATGTACATGTACAGTGATTATATGTTTAAAATGTTTAATGACTTGGAGAAATAATGTGTTGAGTGGAGAAAAATGAGATTTAGTAGAGCATAATGTCAACAATGTAAAAATACATAGAAAGCAAGCAGGAATAAAGGAATGTTTAAATAAATTACAATGATAAAAATTAAAACTGTAGTTCAGCCAAGGCTAGTGACTCATGCCTGTAATCCCAGCACTTTGAGAGGCCAAGGCAGGCAGATCACTTGAGGTCAGGATTTCGAGACCAGCCTGGCCAACATAGTAAAACCTCATTTCTACTAAAAATACAAAAAATTAGCTGGGCATGGTGGTGGGTGCCTGTAATCCCAGCTACTCGGAAGGCTGAGGCAGAAGAATCGCTTAAACCCAGGAGGTGGAGTTTGCAGTGAGCCTAGATCGTACCACTGCACTCCAACCTAGGTGACAGAGAGAGACTCTGTCTCAAGCAAAAAACAAACAAACAAAAAAAACATAACTAGAACATTTATTGAGCACTTACTAGGTGCCGGCTAGTGCTCTGAGTGCTTTGTGTGTATTAACTCATTAATGTCCCCAGCACCTCTTCAGGTAGGTTAAAATCTCTATCTCAGTTTTACATGCGAGGAAACCAGAGCACAGAGAGCTTCAGGAACTTTCCCTCCTCGTAAAGATAGAAAGTAGCAAACCCAGGATTCAACCCCAGAAATATTACACCATGTTTGTGCTGATGCTTTTTGTTTTTTGTTTGTTTTTGGAGATGGAGTTTTGCTCTTCTTGCCCAGGCTGGAGTGCAGTGGTGCGATCTCGGCTCAGCGCAACCTCTGCCTCCTAGGTTCAAGCGATTCTCCTGCCTCAGTCTCCCGGGTAGCTGGGATTGCAGGTGCCCACCACCACGCCCAGCTAATTTTGTATTTTTAGTAGAGATGGGGTTTCTCCAGGCTGGTCAGGCTGGTCTCAAGCTCCCGACCTCAGGTAATCTGCCCGCCTCGGCCTCCCAAAGTGCTGGGATTACAGGCGTGAGCCACCGCGCCTGGCCTTTGTGCTGATTCTATAGTCTTATTTTCACATCCTATGAGTTACTGTAAGTAACTCTTGATTCCGAGAACCATAGAATAAGAAAGGGTAGCTTCCAATTATCTACTCTTGCTTGATAATGCATTAATTCCACATAGCCTTTCAAAGTTTAGTAAATTTTAGGATAAATTTTCGAACTGTTATTTCCTATTGGCTGTTAGAAAACTGTGTTGCTCAAAGGGGAACATGTCTATTGTGCCCTGTGGAGATTTCCCTACAGCTTTTCTGGCTGACCCGTCACTTGCACTCTGGAACTCTCCTAAACCAGATACGGCCCACCATGGGTTATGGTGTGGATCCTGGACTTTCTGTCGTCCATTAGGTTCATATTCTTGAAGCAGGTCTCGAACTGCTTTCTGAGGGACACCCTGGCTGCTGTTTCTGTGTTTGTGGGTTAATCACCTCTTTAGGTGAGAGACTGGGTTTGGGTCCACAGTTTCACAAAAGTATTGTCAACCCTGCTGGCCAAGTGACTGACGTGCTGGGCATGGGAGCACACTCCATCAGCATGGCAGAGTGGATTCACTCCGTGCCATTGCCAGAGAATAGGACTTTGAACCACAGCCACCCAGCTTTTTCTGAAAGGCCCGCTTGGGCCGTGAGTGGTGTATGGAGAGTTATTTGAAGAACGCAGTCTGTCCTTTCCTCTGGAGATGGTCTAGTTTTTATCCCCAGACCAAGCTGACCCTCTTAGAGCAGTGCATTTACATTGTATGGAATTGCTTTCGGCAGCATGTTCTTGTCACCTTTTGAGGGACACTGGTGCTGTGGGGAAGATCCCCACCAATATGCGACAGCGGGGCCCTGTTCTCTCACGTGCCATCCCCTCTGGAAAGCTCACAGAGAAGGTTTCCTGGGTTGCTCGTCTTGCAGGCAGGACTTCTGCTGTAGACTCACAGCCCCAGTTACAAGCCTGTGTGCTTGTCTGTTTCCCCACAAGGTGGTCTGACCTGGGAGGGAAGGGACGGAATCCTATTCATCTCTGAATCCTAAGTGCCAGGCCTAGCACTTGGCACACAGTAGGTTCCAGTTGTGGAATGAATTTCTTTCAGTCCTGACAATAAATGTTGGGGTTCTTTGTTTGTTGTTATTGTCTGTTTTGTTTGTATTTTGGGGTTTTTTGCTTTTTCCCCCAGGGAATGAAAATGCCTTCTCTATATGAACCAGGCATATCCTGGGGCTGGGGCTGGGGCTGGGGCTGGGGCTGAGTGTCCTGTCTTTTGTTGTTTGCTCTGATTATCACTAATGAACAGCTCAGTTCTGGTAATTGTAGGCTTGCTGGACCCAGTGCCTGCCTTCTAACTGAATCTTGACTCTGCTCCATTATGTATTTTCCATGATCCTGATTTCTGTCAATCTAATTTTTAAATTTCATTCTAAGGCAAACCTGTTCATGTTCTTTGCTGAAATCAACCTCCCCTTTCTGGAATGGACATAACAAAAAATTGGAGGTAAAATATAATAATGGCAGTACCTCAGACAGCTTTAAGGCTGAGAGACCAGCCAGGTACTGTGGCTCACGTCTGTAATCCCAACACTTTGGGAGGCTGAGGTGGGTGGATTGCTTGAGCCCAGGAGTTTGAGACCAGCCTGGGCAGCATAGTGAAAACTCATCTCTACAAAAAGTTAACTGGATGCAGTGGTGTGCACCTGTAGTCCCAGCTAGTCAGGAGGCTGGGGTGGGAAGATCGCTTGGGCCCGGGAGGTCAAGGCTGAAGTGAACTGTGATTGCACCACTGCACTCCAGCCAGGGCAACAGAGTGAGATCCTGTCTCATAAAAACAAAAAGACCCAAGAGAACTAGACTCCCACTGTCAAAAATCCACACACACATACATATACAATAAGATAGTATTTCTACCTTTTCTTTCTCAAAACATCCCATAGAACAGTCTTACCTTCGAGGAGAGCGGTACACATGACCTTTTGTTTGTTTGTTTGAGACAGAGTCTGGCTGTGTGGCCCAGGCTGGAGTGCAGTGGTGCCATCTCGGCTCACTGCAACCTCCGCCTCCCAGGCTCAAGCGATTCTCCTGCCTCAGCCTCCCGAGTAGCTGGAATTACAAGTGCACGCCACCATATCCAGCTAATTTTTGTATTTTTAGAAGAGACAGTTTCACCATGTTGGCCAGGCTGGTCTCAAACTCCTGACCTCACGTGATCTGCCTGCCACCACGTCCCAAAGTGCTGGGATTTCAGGCATAAGCCACCATGCCCAGTCGGAAGCCTTATTTTTACTGCTATTCAGAGAACCTGTGGGTCATCCATGGAGGGCTTGAGCTTTGCCTTTTCTCTTGCTCATTTCCATACCTAGCAGGAGCTTAAGCTGGTTTACTGCACTGACGTTCTAATGAAATATAAATAGCTTCTCAACAGAGAGATAAGAAAGAGGAGTATCTAGTACAGTGGGACCCTCTGGGTGCGTCAGGGCCAGCTGGGGCCATGCCGGGGCTCTGAGTGGAGGAGGTGGCGTGGGAGCACTGATGCTTAGGCTCTGTCACATCCATTTTTGGCATTTGTCCTAGCAAAGGCTGCATTTCTGATCTTTCAGAAAGCTGTGGGTACGCTGTGCAGAAATGTGTTTTGCTTGCTTTGAAGGATGACCTCCTGGCTGACAGCCAGCCAGAATTATTAATTCCATATCCATTTGCAGATTTTCAGTATGAGAGATGGTAATTAGCCGACAGAAACCCATTTAACCCCTGAGGTGGAACTGTATGGTGAAGACTGTTATTTATGGGAGTCCGTGTAATTTGCCTCTGTGACAAGGGACAGCCATGGCTCAGGAGGGCCCATGCCGCCTTCCTTTTCCAGGACTCATGCCCCTGCCTGAGTGGCCTGGCCTGGCCTGACCATGTGAGTCTTGTGGACATGTGCACATTGGTCAGGGACCCCTGTGGTATGGACCAAGGGTTGTTTTTTACTGTTTTAACTTATTTGATAGCATCTCATCAGTATTGCAGGCATGTGCCACCACGCCAGGCTAATTTTTTGTGGTTTTTTTTTTTTTGTTTTTTTTTTTGAGACAGAGTCTCACTCTGTCGCCCGGGCTGGAGTGCAGTGGCCGGATCTCAGCTCGCTGCAAGCTCCGCCTCCCGGGTTTACGCCATTCTCCGGCCTCAGCCTCCTGAGTAGCTGGGACTACAGGCGCCCGCCACCTCGCCTGGCTAGATTTTTGTATTTTTAGTAGAGACGGGGTTTCACCGTGTTAGCCAGGATGGTCTCGATCTCCTGACCTCGTGATCCGCCTGTCTCGGCCTCCCAAAGTGCTGGGATTACAGGCTTGAGCCACCGCGCCCGGCCATTTTTTGTGTGTTTTTAATAGAGACGGGGTTTCGCCATATTGGGCAGGCTGGTCTTGAACTCGCGACCTCAGGTGATCACCCTGTGTCGGCTTCCAAAGTGCTGGGATTACAGGCGTGAGCCACCGCACCTGGCCCACAAAGCTTCTAAAGGAAGTGTGTTGGTTATTTTAATCAAAGTTGAGGCAGTGCCTCAGTGAGGGGCAGGATGGAGCAGTGGTGAGTACGCTGAAGGAGTCGGGCTCTCTGTGTCCAAAGTCCTGCCCTGGCCACAGAGCAGCTGCCTCCCCCCCGAGGTGGACTGATGTTCTCCAGGCCCTGTTAGCTCCAGGCTGCTACAGTTCTAAACTGGTGGTGGTGGTGGTGGTGGTGGTTGGTGGTGGTGGTGGTGGTGGTGGTTGGTGGTGGTAGTGGTTGTTGTTTTGAGATACAGTCTCTCTGTTTCTCAGGCTGGAGTGCAGTGGCATGATCTCGGCTCACTGCAACCTCTGCCTCCTGGGTTCAAGCGATTTTCCTGCCTGCGCCACCACGCACAGCTGATTTTTGTATTCATAGAGATGGGGCTTTGCCATGTTGGCCAGGCTGCTCTGGAACTCCTGACCTCAGATGATCTGCTCACCTCAGCTTCCCAAAGTGCTGGGATTACAGGTGTGAGCCACCACACCCAGCCATGATTGTGGTTTTTATAAAACTAGAATATAAAATTTGAAAATGTTATTTTTTGATGAGAAATGAGAACTACCAAAGGAGTAAAATGCTCTAAAAGCCATCAAGTCCTTCCCAAAGTATTGAGGCTCTGCTCTTACCATTTTGTTAAATAAGTTTTGTTCCTAACACTCTTTGTGATATGGAGTATTCCTGCTGATCAAGCTGCCTGAAGACTGGCATTTCCCAGAGCAGTTTCAAAAATGCTGCATTTCCTACCCACAGTCTGGAGGGTGGCTGTGCTCTCTGCACGGTGGGTCTGTGCTGCTCAGTTACAGGATGGTGAGGGAAGGCTCTAACTCGGTGTCTTACACCATGCACTAGGGAGTCGCCCGCTTCATTTACAAGCGAGTTGATGCTTTCAGTGGGTTTTGGCTTTGCCTGGTTCCAGACTCAAACCCTTCCTGTAATGTAGAGCAGGTACAACAGAGACTTGAGCAAGGACATTGGGATTTAAGGGAAGGGCAGTGCAGGCCAAGGTCAGCAAGAGGACATCTCTAAGATGAACAGTACTGAATTTGTGGGAAGCAGCACTGCCAGAAACAACTCAGTTAACGTTTACATAGTAAATAATTGCATTGCCTTGGGCTAGAATAGGGACGCCAGAAGGTATAGGACCATGCAGAATTTAGAAAAGGGAGCCCTGAGGAATGAGATTTTATTGTTGTCACCAAGAGAGTCCAGGTGCTAGAGCTGTCTCCTTGTAAGTGACTAACCCTCCCCCTTTTGATACACAATCCTCAGGCGAACAGAGATGATTCATTAGGTCATTCTAGCTTAATGGATGCATCACTGTGCAGCCACGCAAATGCCTCGTTTCTGATTCACTTGCTGAATATTTATTGAGAAGTGCTGGCTACTAGGCCATGAGAAAAACAAACAACAACATAGGCCTGGATCTTGCGCTTGAGGAGTTCACGGCTAGAGAGGCACACAAGTTAAATATGGAGACAGCTGAAAGAGCTGATGTCTGGGACAGACAGGAGCCCGCTGCTTTCCTGGAGCCAGGGAGCAGATGCCACGGGGGGCTGGCAGTGATAGGGAAGTCAGGCCAGGAATGGGGTTACCTAAGCCGAAGGGCGAGAACACTCACCAGGTGTCAAGGGACAGGGAGGCAGCAGGTCTGCAGCGTGAAGGCAGGAGAGAACATTGCTATAAGCCTTTACCATGGCCCCTGCATGGGGAGGAAACAGCATGAGCTGTGACACTGGGCAGGAAAGCAAGACCCGGGTCTTGTGAGGCCTTGAGCGTCAAGCTTAGGAGTCGGGACTTTATTCTGCAGGGCCTGGGGATTTTAAGTACAGCAATATCATAATTATGTTCATGTTTCAGAGAGATCATTCAGGCAGCAGTCTGGAAGGTGGAGTGGCAAGAGGAGAAATTAGTCATGAAGACCTTTTTAGAAGGTAGTAGGCAAGAAATACCCAGGGCCTAACCTGAGGTGGAGGCAGGAGGTAGGGATGAAAGAGATTACAGAGCTAGAATGAACTAAACTCAATGAACAGGAACGGGAAAGAGAGAATGCAGAAATGGCTCTCAGATTTCTGACTTGTTCCCCGAGTGACTGGGGTTGTCATTTATTTAGATGAGCAATAAAGAACTTAGAAACAATTTTAGGAGGAAGAGAGTGGTGTTGGGAGCTCCCAAGACCATGATTTATTTATTATAGCACAAGGATACAAGCACAATTAGCAAAAGGAGACAGCACGTGGGGTCAAGACCAGAGGAGCTCAGGCGCAAGCTTCCAGAGTACTCTCCCCATAGAGTCACACAAGATACACTTAATTCCTCCAGCATCGAACTGTGACGACACCTGAAATATTGTCTGCAGGGGAGGCCTGTTAGAGACTCAGTCCCCAAGGTTTTTATTGGGTAATGGTCATGTACCAAATTTCAGTCTCTCAGAACAAAAGCAAATGTTCAGCATAGACCGTTTTGTTTGTACAATTTAGGCACAGTGAGCCCCTCTTATCGGTTAGAGGATAGTTGAAACCCTCCCACAATCCAAGTTCTCAGACTCAGGCCTGCTACATTATTTCTTTCCTACACAATAATGAATTTGGTTCCTAACATGTTGGATCTAAAGCATTTGTTGTAATTTACAGTGAAGATGTCCACTGCACAGTTTAATATTGAGTCTAAGGTTCACTGGAGACATCGGTGCTGTCAATGAAAGTTTCTGGAGTCATTAGCTCTTCAAAGGGTCATTAAAACCAGGTCTTCTAGAGAGAGAGTCTAACCCTGTATTCCTTTAAACTACCGTAGAGCCCATCTAGTTCTTCACATTATAAAAATGAGAAAACTGAGTCCCCAATGATGTGGCTTGGTTGCACATGTTTCTGTTTCAAGTCTGTGACTCCTTCCACCAGAGTGCCTCACAAAGTGACAAAGTCAGACATTGTTCATAAATGAACAAAATGGCATTTCGGTTATAAATCGGGCCCTTGTAAGTTTGGTTAATACAACTTATTTTCCAAAGATCCTGCTCCTTGGACCCTCAGAAGGAGAGCTGATCACATCAAGGCCTCTACCTGGAAGGAATTTCTAAGCAGCCTCTAAGTCAACTGTTCATGTTCAGTCCACCTTGATTTACAAAGAACAGTGAATCATTAAGACCTTTCTCTCCTCTTTGCTCTTGTGTCTGTTCAACACATTTTTATGTTAGCAGGCACTCTGTTTGCCACTAGGAATAAAAGGATAAACGGGACAAAGTCTTTGCCCTCAAGTTACTTATATTCTAAAGCCAAGAAAGAGACAGATGAAGAACACATCTTATCTATTAGGACTGTGTTGGAGACAGGAGTAGACAGAGTAACCCTTTGGATATGGGAAATGAAAATAAATCAAACTCAAAACAAGTTTATTATTTGCTTGAAGCTCTGGTAAAAGATAAAGTGAAACCTACAAACTGTAAAATGAAGTTGCTGCTACACATTTCTCCGGTTTTGGATTTCGGTCTTGGATGGCCTTTAACTTGGATGGAAGGGTACAAGACAGCCATATAGTCTGGGCGCAGTGGCTCACGCCTGTAATCCCAGCACTTTGGGAGGCCGAGGCAGACGGATCATGAGGTCAGGAGATCCAGACCATCCTGGCTAACATGGTGAAACCCTGTCTCTACTAAAAAATACAAAAAACTAGCCCAGCGAGGTGGCGGGCGCCTGTAGTCCCAGCTACTCGGGAGGCTGAGGCAGGAGAATGGCGTGAACCCGGGAGATGGAGCTTGCAGTGAGCCGAGATCGTGCCACTGCACTCCAGCCTAGGTGACAGAGCGAGACTCTGTCTCAAAAAAAAAAAAAAAAAAAAAAAAAAAAAAAAAGACAGCCATATATATATACAGCTATTGCTCTTTAAGATACCCAATTCACTCAGCACATGTGATTTGGCTTTGGTCTTTGATGTTAACTTTGATACCTAAAGAACTGACCTTCCCTGATGCTCACTCCAGCCTTTTTAGAACTAAAGTGGATACATTTACATGTGTTTGCTGGCTGCTTTTCGTGCCGTCATACATCCCACCCATAATAATAATAGGCAACTTTGCAATATTCTACGTTGTCTTGGAGGATATCAACAAGTAGGTGTCAAGTCATATTCTACGTTGTCTTGGAGGATTTCAACAAGTAGGTTTGACGTCAAGTCAAACTTAATGGTAGACTGTAAATTTTAAAACAAGTTACGGGTCATTTGTGTAGTTTCTCTATATATATATTAAAAGAAACAAAACTTTTCCTTCTTGAATCTTTATTCCTATCTCAGCTTCATTTATTGCCTCATTTGTCATCTAACCAGTCTTTGTTCTTTCAGCTTTCAAACATGATTAATTGACATTGTGCAGCATAGCACAGGGAAAAGGCTGAATATTTTGTATGATGAGTAATCTAGTTAAACGCCCATCTTTCTTTTCAACTTTACCAACAAATATGTCTTATGCAGATGTAAGGGCAATTTGCTTGTTTCCCTGTTCAAAATTTTATGCTATTAGCCTAGCATAGCATGTTTCTTTTCCATTAAGCTAGCCAAAAATAATATTGACAAATTCATGAAGCCTTCCATCTGATATGATTGCAAACTTATGCAAATGTATTTAGACTGTTAAGGGAATGTAAGAATTAAATAATTAAACATCCAAATGTCAAGAATAGGATAGGAACAAGTAACTGGCCTCATGTTGGAAGTTAATGAAGTGTTTGAAAATATACCTTTAAAATCAAAGATGTGAATTTGTCTTTCAGGTTTTTTTTTTCAGATTTGAATAAAGCAGAGTATAATATTATAGTTGCTACAGGAAGTTATGAGCATTTCTGGAAGTGCTTATTTTCAGCACATGCTACTTAGAATTTTAAAAGACATTCAGTGTATCTTTGCCATGAATCTTTCTACTGAGGCCAGGCCCCACTCCTGGATGAACTCACAGATTGAGAGCTTCTCAAAATGCAAAATCAAATTGTCTTTTAGAATATGCTATTTTAAAGTTCTGGAGAATCGAAGCATGAAAATCGGCCAATACTTGGCAAAAATAGTCGATTTGAGGAGTTGTCTCTTTATAATCTCTGATTTCACTTATAGAGCTTGCTTCCAAAAAATGTACTGTGTATGTCATAAATCTAAAATGTTTTGCTTTTATGCCATTTTTAATTCCTGATAAATACTCTTGAAGCGTTAAATTATTATTATTATTATTTGAGATGGAGTCACTCTGTCGCCCAGGCTGGAGTGCAGTGTTGTGATCTCGGCTCATTGCAACCTCCGCCCCCTGGATGCAAGTGATTCTCCTGCCTCAGCCTCTCGAGTAGCTGGGATTACAGGTCCCTGCTACTGCATCCAGCTAATGTTTTGTATTTTTAGTAGAGACTGGGTTTCACCATCTTGGCCAGCCTGGTCTTGAACTCCTGACCTTGTGATCCGCCTGCCTTGGCCTCCCAAAGTGCTGGAATTATAGGCGTGAGCCGCTGTGCCCAGCCAGTGTTAAATTATTTTTAACTTGTTAGAAATAATTGTCCCGCAACTTACTAAAGATTGGTTTAATATTCACTATTGTTCCCAAAAAACTCTTAAAATATTCAACTAACTCATAGCTTATAACTTTTCAAGGTAGCAAGTGTTTGCTAATCTTAAAATGTGTTACTATACTGGTTTTTTGTTTGTTTGTTTGTTTGTTTGTTTGTTTGTTTGTTTGTTTTTGAGATGGAGTCTCCCTCTGTCGCCCAGGCGGAGTGCAGTGGCGTGATCTTGGATCACTGCAACCTCTACCTTCTGGGTTCAAGTGATTTTCCTGCCTCAGCCTCCCCAAGTAGCTGGGACTACAAGCGCACCACTATGCCCAGCTAATTTGTTTGTATTTTTAGTAGAGATGAGGTTTCACCATGTTGTCCCGGCTAGTCTCAAACTCTTGACTTTAGGTGATCTGCCCGCCTTGGCCTCCCAAAGTGCTGGGATTACAGGTGTGAGCCACTGCGCCTGGTCACTATTCTTAAATGACCTTCTGTACATCTCTGTAGTTTTGTGCGTGGTGATGACATTTAATTTAGGAATATCTGAAATGCCACTCCAGTCTGACAGCTGGGGACATGTTAGCAAAGGGGGCATTTTTCAAGTGAGTGGGTGATCATAGCGATGCTGACTATCTTTCCTATCCAAAGGGAAGGCCTGGCAGGAACTCAGGTCATCCTGACTCCCCTGCCCCAGGCTCCCTCTCACTGTTCCCCTGGCCTCTTCCTCTTCTCCAAACAATGGGGCCTTACGCTTGCTGTGTTTGTCAGAACTCTCTTGTGGTTGTGGCTGCAAGTAAGAGAAACTCAACTCGAGCTTATTCAAAAAGAGGGGATGGGTTGACCCAGATAACAGAAAAGTGCTAGGCCACATCTGGCCTTAGCCACAGCTGGATCCAGGCTTCTGGCATTTGTGCTCCGTTCCTCAGCCCTGCCCCCCTGGGAGTGAGGCCTTTCACTGACAATGTGGTCTGCTTCATACTCAAAACTCCCTTTCCAGAGGAAGAGGAACCTTTTCTCTCCCACCGTCTGCACAGCAGTATTCCGGAATCCCCTGCCAGGCTCTCTTGGCCTCCTGTGCCCTATCCTAATCCACCACTGTGCCTAGCCAGGGGTGGCCATACATGCCCATCCTGTGCACAGGGCAGGAGCACACCCACCTGCACCACATGCAGTGGCTGCTGTGACCACGAGACCAGGACAGGAGCGCTGATCAGGCCAGACGCCAGGGGCCACTGCTCAGACCATACCTGGCCTGTAGAGTAGAAGAACCAAATGTCTCCCACAGGCAAAAACCACTCTTCAGCTCCTTTAATTGCAGGTGTATGTTGGAGTCCATGAAATACAAAGTTATTTAGAAGCATAACTAAATTTATAGTAGCTCCTTCTCATTATGTATTTTCATGTTGATAGGATTCTGCCCCCATGGGAATTAATTTTCTTTTTTTGTTGTTTTTGTTTTTGTTTTTGTTTTTTGAGACAGAGTCTTGCTCTGTCGCCCAGGCTGGAGTGCAGTGGCCGCATCTCAGTTCACTGCAAGCTCCGCCTCCCGGGTTTACGCCATTCTCCTGTCTCAGCCTCCCGAGTAGCTGGGACTACAGGCGCCCGCCACCTCCCCCGGCTAGTTTTTTTTTATTTTTTTTTTTTCTTAGTAGAGACGGGGTTTCACCGTGTTAGCCAGGTTGGTCTCGATCTCCTGACCTCGTGATCCACCCATCTCGGCCTCCCAAAGTGCTGGGATTACAGGCTTGAGCCACCGCACCCAGCCGGGAATTAATTTTCTTCATCAAAAGTGGTCTCCATACTCACAAACATTGAACAGCTTTGGGCGTTTAAAAACAATGTTTTGGCCTTAAAAGAGCCACAGGAGGCCGGGTGCCATGGCTCACGCCTGTAATCCCAGCACTTTGTGAGGCCAAGGTGGGCGGATCACAAGGTCAGGAGATTGAGACCATCCTGGCTAACACCATGAAACCCTGTCTCTACTAAAAATACAAAAAAATTAGCCTGGTGTGGTGGCAGGTACCTGTAGTCCCAGCTACTCAGGAGGCTGAGGCAGAAGAATGGCGTGAACCTGGGAGGCAGAGGTTGAAAGTGAGCTGAGATCACGCCACTGCACTCCAGTCTGGGTGACAGAGCAAGACTCCGTCTCAAAAGAAAAAAAAAAAGAACCATGGGAAAAGTGCCCTTTAGTCTACTGTTTGTTCTTCCAAAGAGCCATCCTTTCCCTGATGCTTTAGAAACCCCCAACTTGCGTCCTGTCAAGGATAAGCTGTCATCTTATTCCCACAAATTCCTAGAGTTATTGATCATTTTCCTTTCATATTCAGCTCATTAAAGCAGTTTGTAGGTCTCAGTATTCCTTATTAGTAAGTGTAAAAATGTATCAATTTGATTTTTCTTTTCTTTTTTTTTTTTTTTGAGACAGAGTCTAGCTCTTTGGCTAAGGCTGGAGTACAGTGTTGCGATCGTGGCTCACTACAACGTCTGCCTCCCTGGTTTAAAGAATTCTCCTGCCTCAGCCTCCTGAGTAGCTGTGATTATAGGCATGCACCACCACGCCTGGCTAATTTTTGTATTTTTAGTAGAAACGAGGTTTCACCATGTTGGTCAGGCTGGTCTTGAACTCCTGACCTCATGAGCCACTGCTCCCGGCCATCAATTTGATTATTATAAAATCAGGTTATATTAGTTTGACCAGTTAAAAACATCACAGATTATTTAATCTTTTTATTTATTTATTTATTTATTTATTGAGACAGAGTCTGGCTCTGTTACCCAGGCCGGAGTACAGCGGTGCAATCTCAGCTCACTGCAGCTTCCACCTCCCATGTTCAAGCAATTCTCACACCTCAGCCTCCTGCATAGTTGGGATTCCAGGTATGCGCCACCACACCCAGATAATTTTTGTATTTTTAGTAGAGACCGGGCTTCATCATATTGGCCAGGCTGGTCTCGAACTCCTGACCTCAAGTGATCCACCTGCCTTGGCCTCCCAAAATGCTGGGATTACAGGCATGAGCCACTGTGGCCAGCTAATCATTTTTTTAAATTGCAATTTGTGTTCCGTTCATGAGTAGTAGGTGCCAGAAACAAGACTGTGTGTTAAACATAAATGTAGATGGGTAACCATGTATACAAATGTGTCTCTCCTCTACCTAGAGAGTGACGTTTCTCCACCACAGTGACCCTGCCTCGCTGTATGGTTCATTCTTCTCCAGGAATTGAAACATGGTGGCAGCCCACCACCTTGGCATTGCCATTAATTCTTATTTTCTTCCCCTGCCAATGTCATGGGGACACCAGCCAAATGAACTCTGGTGTGTCTCACGTAATGCATGTGGACTCTGGTGCATGTAAACAGAGGGTGGTTATTCTTGATTGCACATTTGTGATTTTTAGTGAGGCTCTAAGGGAGAAGCAAGAGGACTTGAAAGTAGCATTTGAATAACAAATTTATTCTCAGGCACGGCTACATGAAAGAGATGAGTAATGCCAAACAGATAACACAATTCTGATTCACGCCATTGGCAATGGAGGAGACTTCTGGGTAAACAAAGCAAAGTAACAGCTAGAATGCAGATCTGATCACAGCAGTGTGTTTTGATTCAGTCTAAAGATGACAAAGAAAAGTTTCTGCTGGTCCTATCTGTAGCAACAAGGGCATGCCCGCTTGACCACACTGCAGTGGAATAGCCACATTGTGATTTTGTGGGCCTGAAGCCTTTTTTGTCTGGTGACCCATTAAGAGGAACTTGAGCCAAGATCTTATCAGTGATGGAGATGGAGACACCTCAGGATTTTCCAGTATCGTTTTTCACTTTTTGTTCTTGGACATAGTTAATAACGCTGCCAGATCTTTCAAATGCTGAGGCATTTCCTCATAGCTCCAAGTAGCTGCTGTGGGTCAGATTCTGCTTGAACCGAGGGTTCAATTACAACGTCCATATGCTTTCCAGCCGACTCTCTGACTTTTGTTCTTTTTTTCAGTACTTTTTCAGGCTTTTAATGTTTCCGTCCACTAATCTCAGGAGACTCTGTAAATATTCTGAGTATACATAGCCCAGTTACTTTTCAAAAGCTAATTTATCAGAAACTTCTTGATACGAATTGCATAAATTTTTAACTTAAAAATCATTTACTTATAACTTAAGACAGTTAAACTTGAGAGTATTTGAAAGCTAGTAAATTTCAGCGCTTTCTTCAGTAGGCACAAACTTTATCATTTTTCTGACGTTCAGCACAGTCAGCAATGACATATTCATTGGAGGACTCATCAATATCCCAAAAATAGTAGCAGTACTCGTGCACAGCCTTATTTCTTTTGATCTTGGCTCAATTTCTTGGAAGCATTGATCATGGGATCCCACTTTGATTCCTTTTCTATAGACTAGTACCAGTTTCCCCGGTTTCATTACATTTTTGGAAAGAGCTAAAACTATGGTATCGTTTTATGGCAGTCCTCACATCAATCATAATTTGGAGCAGTCTTGGTGAAAGATGAGGAATTCAGACTGGGAGCCTGGGGAAGGCAGGTCCAGGGGGCAAGAGGGATGGAATGCAGTGAGTACTTTTTTTATATCGTAAGTGCAGCCACCGCAACCTCATGATTTTTAACCACGACTTCATTCCAAAGTGACCACAGTCATAAGGCCCAAAACTATCTTCTCTCTCTCTCTCTCTGTCTCTGTCTCTCATAGGGAGCCCCTAATCCTCCAGGTTGTACAGCCAGGAAGGGTAAGGTATTGTCAAAAACAAGTGAAGTACCCTCTTGATAGCTCAGTGGGCCAGAGGACCTCTGGATGCTGGCTGATCATGGCAAAAAGTAAATACAGAATCCATAGAGTGAATTTTCCCTTCACCCCTCCTTACCCTTGACTAAATTTCTGACTCTGTTATTTTCTTATTGCAGTCCTCCCTGCTGGATATACTTTGACTTGCATCGGAAGAAAGTGCTCCCATTGCATTATTAGCTAAACCATGTTGCTGTGGCAACGCTCCTTCTTCCGCTTGCCTTGGTGTTTCTGTAGTTATCATCAGGTGTCCTTGGTTCTGTTTACCAGCCTGTCCATGGATCACTTCCCTGGTGGGATCTCTCTGGTGACCCTCATCTCAGAGCTCAGCGGTACCTTTGGGGCTACTTGCCAGACAACTCCATGTGACAGAGGGCCAGGTCCAAGTGCTCGATCACCCCAGCCACCATTTCAGAGTTCTCAGGTTATAGATCCCTCAAGAAATCCCAGTGAGACACCGAACATGCCATAGAAGCTATATTTTTCTATTTCAGCACACAGTAAAATGCTGCCTCTTAGAAGTCGATGAGTACGTGCTGCTTTTATGTTGACACAGAGGACCTGTGTTGACTCTTCATCAGCAAGGTGTCTTTTTTTTTAAGTTTCGATTGACACATACCACCTGTGGCCCGAGTGGACCACACAGTTATGCATGCCCCTTTGGTGCAAGATACATCACGTCTCCAAGAACTCGGTTGTTTTTCTGATCATGGAGAATTAGATTCCGCATGTAACTTCTATTTAGGACCTGCAAATTAGATTTTATAAATTATGTTTGGCAAATGATAATCCACAAAGTAGATTCTAAGTTAAAATACTATAAAGTACTATAATTTATGTTTAAGTAACTTTCAACCTGAGAGTTGCTCTCCGTTAGAAGTCCCCAAAAATACTGAAACCACACCAGGTTGATATCTGACCTTCCACTTTTGGAAAATGTATAAATCTACTCTAGATTCGGACACCATCACCAACCAGCCTCTCTCTTTCAGTTGCCATCTGCACTTTACTGTTTAGTTTTTGTTGTCTTTAGGGAAAATTGTAAAATACCTACATTCTTCTCAAGTTCTTCAAGCCTTTTGGTTTTTAGTAAACCCTTTTGTGACCTTGTCTTTGAGAACACGGATCAACAAACATTTCTTTAATGGACTAGATAGTAGATATATCAGGCCTTGCAGACCACACGGTGTCTGTCCTAACCACTCAACTCTGCCGTTATAGTACAAAGACAGCCATACTCAATATATAAATGAATGACCCTGTGGCTGTATTCCACTAAAACTTCATAAAAATAAGCAGCTGACCAGATTTGCTGTGTGGGTCTTCGTTTGCCAACCCCTGATCTAGAAGAAAAGAGTTTTGTGTAATGTTTGGGTAATAAAATAAACATACAAAACCATCTCAGGAATCCCTAACCTTTTCCTCATTGGGAACGATTTTCCCAGTATCCCCAAGTACTGGTGGGAATCAGATGAAAAGCGCCAGGCATGCCATTCCCTAAAGCAGATAGCCAACCCTCTTTCTTTCCCTATGGAAATCCCCTCTGCCTACGGGGAGGAGAAGCAACTAGTTTGGAAGCTGCCAGCCAGTCCATTTATTTAGGAAATTCTAAGCCCTGCTCCAGGTCACTTTGCATCAACTCTAAAATACAGCAGCAAATGAAATAAATGTTGTTTGTAATCCTACCAAGTCTAGTAGGTGTATGTGCTTGAGGTTAAACTTTTGTGTAAGCTCCAGACTTACTTTAAGTTTATAGAAAATTACATCGCAATTGGTACAATGGTTGTGGGGGATGGAGATAGAAAGAAGGAGAAGAAGTGAAAGTGAAATTTTGGTCAAAATTGGATACCACCCTAATAAGCCGGGATATAAGGGGTGCTGCAGAACTGTTTTCTGTTATAAAGTGCATCTACATTGATCATTTGTGTTTTATGTACTTTTAAAATGAGGCTTTGTTGGCTCGATTTCTGTGAGAAAAATAACTAATGGGCTGATCGTACCGCTCTACTTCAACATGCAAGAGAATTGCTCAGACGCTTGTCAGATGCCTGAACCACATACTTATTTGAGAATGTGCCATCATAGGAAGCTTTCATTCACCAGGGTCACTGAGAGGGCAGCACAGGGAAGCACATTGAACTTCAGATGGTTCTGGCCACTCGTGTCAGTAGCAAAGCAAGGAAATAAGTTCAGAGAAAATTAAAAGTTCAGAGAAAACGGACTTGTTTTGTTTGGAAAAGACAGATAACGGAGCAGTAACTAAGGAATCCTCTTTTTTTTATTATTATTGTTGCTTAGTTTATAAACCTAAATAGAAAATGTGTGTTGCCTTATTTCCTGTTCTTTTCTACAGATAGCTTTCTTTTGAAATTTTAATTGTAAGTATTAAGCGATATTTTAAGTACATAATTTTTTATGGCCCCTTTTAAAGACTGCAAACCTTTTCATACCAAAAAAAAATTATTTTTCCTGTATTTATTTTAGACATTAGTAAATGAATGAAATTTTGGCTCTAGGTTTAGAAAGCAATTTCATTTTAAGCTCATTGTACTGTGTCATTGGACTTTATTTATTAATTTTATTCTTGAAGTACTTAGCTGAAAATTGAATTCTGTCATTATATGTAATCATATCATGCTTCTTATAACGTTATACTTTAATTAGATACAGTTGAATAATACCTTTAAAAATCTTCATAGCCTATAAAATTCACACTTATATTTATAAGACAGTATTATCTCACCCATTGATACATAATGTTATGTTAAAAGTACACATCATGGCCAGGCGTGGTGCCTCACGCCTATAATCCCAGTACTTTGGGAGGCCAAGGCGGCAGATCGCTTGAGTCCAGGAATTCAACACCAGCATGATCTATATGGTGAAACCCCATCTCCACCAAAAATGCAAAACTTAGCCAGGCATGATGGCGCATATCTGTAATCCCAGCAACTTGGGAGGCTGAGGCAGGTGGATCACTTGAACCCAGGAGACAGAGGTTGCAGTGAATGGAGGTTGCAGTGAGCAGAGATTGTGACTCCTCTGCACTCCAGCCTGGATGACAGAGAGGTACTCCCTTCTCAAAAAAAAAAAAAAAAAGAGTACCAATGTTGTCTCACCCATTGAAATATAATGTTATGTTAAAAGCACACTGCATTCTAGAGGAGGTAGAGTAACAGGGCCTTACTTTACCCTCCCACTTGAAACAAGTAAATAGCTGGACAAAGTATATGAAAAATACATCACTCAGGGCATTGGACACCAGGCAGCAAAAAACAGTGGCCCTGAGAAATTGGGAACAAAAAAGTGAGTCCTGGAATTGTCTATATCTAGAAAAAGTTTCCGGGCTACTGTGTAGAGAGAAGGAACCCAGGAGAAAGAGCTCAACTGTCTCCCTGAGTTGAAGACAGAGCTGGGAATACATCAAGGGAAACCAAGGCAGCTAGTTTGCAGAGGTGGAGGACCGGAGAGGAGAGACCTGCATAGAGAGAGAGCTTTGCAGATGTACAGAGTCCTCCTTGAGTATGCAAGTGCGTACTGATCAAAGTGTGTACAGGAGAAAACTACCCATCACCAGAGAAAGGATCACACGAAAGAATGAGGGGAACAGTGCCTGCCTCCCACACAATAGCCAAGAAGAGGTGCCTGTCTCCGACAGCTAGAGTGAAAACCTCTGAATGCAGGGGCGCTGGTTAGAACACTAAGAAGGGTCTTGCCAGGCATCCAATCCAAAATTAGCAAGCATGCAAAGATCTAGGAAAATACCACCTAAAATGAGAGAAGTCCATCAAAACTAACCCATTACAAAGACGATAGAATTTGTAGACATGGACATTAAAATAGTTGTTGTGACTGTAGTTTATATGTTTAAGAAACCAGAAGAAGGATTTAACGTATTAAATAGAGACAAAAAAGATGTAACAAAGACATAAACTGAAGAGGTGAAAACTGCAGTGCCTGAAATGATAAAAAAAAAAAAAAAAAAAAAAAAAACCTCTTAATTAATGGCAGATTAGACATTGCAAAAGAAAAGTCTAGTTAACTTAAAGACATGCAGTAGAAACTATCTGAAATGAAACAGAAAAAGGCTGAAAAGAATCAAGAGAGCAATATTGAGCTTTGGGATCATTTTAAGTAGCCAAAAATACATAAAACTAGAGTCCCACAGGAGTGGAATAAAGGAACTGGAAAATATTTGAAGAATTAATGGGCAAAACGTCTTCAAATTTGATAGAAACTACAAACTCATACATTCAAAAAATGAGAAAATCATTTTAAAAAGAGAAGATAAATGACACACTATGTAGAGAAGAACAAAGATAAATTGGCTGCTGATTTCTTGTTGGAAACAACACACACTAGAAGGCGGTGGGTCAATATTTTTAAAGCAGTGAAAGAAAATTCACAGCCTGGAGTTTTTTACCTAGTTAAAATATCTTTCCAAAACAAAGCTGAAATAAAGACTATTTTAGACAAGTAAAAGCTGAAAAAATTCATCACTAGCTAACCTGAAGTACAAAAAATGTTACAGAAAGTCCTGCTGGCAGAAAGAAAATGACACCAGTTGGAAACCTGAATCTACCCAAAGGAATGAAGAACACCAAAAATAGTAACCACGTGGATAGAAAGATTTGTTCTTACTGTTTATCTTAAAAGCTATTACTGTATACAGTAATTACTGCATAAAGCAAAAATAACAGAAATGTAGTATAGCGTTTATAACATGTAGAAGCTAAATATATGGCAACAATAACACAAAGTCTAAGAGGAGAGAAATGGAAGCATGCTTTTGTAAAATTCTTAGATTCTGTGTGAACTAGTATAACTATATGTGATGTAGTAGTATAATTATATGTGAAGGTAGACTGTGCAAAGTGAAATGTATATACAGCCACGTGCTGCATAATGACATTTTGGTCAAAAACAAACCGTGTACACAACAGCAGTTCCATCAGATTATAATACTGTATGTTTTACTGTACCCTTTCTATTGTATGTTTAGATGTATAAATACTTACCATTCTGATACATCCAACTACAGTATTCAGAACAATAACATGCTATGCAGGCTTGTAGCCTAGGTACAATAGGCTGTACCGTACAGCCTAGGTGTGTAGGAGGCTATACCATCTAGGTTTGCAAGTACATTCTATGATGTTCACACAGTGACAGAATCACCCAATAATGCATTTCTCAGAATGTACCCCTGTCTTTAAGCAACACAGGACTGTGCTATAAATGTAAGGTAACCATTTCAGTAATTCAACAAAGTTATAGTTAAGAATTGTAACCTTGTTATAGTTAACAAAGTTAATATATAGTTATCTACAAAGTAGATAAAATGAAATCATTAAAAATAATCCAAAGAAAGCAGAAAAGGGGAAAAGGAACAAAGACCAGATAGGACAAGCAGAAAAAGAATAGCAAAATAGTAGATTTAAACTCAACTATATCGATAATCACACTATAAATATTCTAAATACACTAAAATGCAAGAATGTCAGATTGGCTAAAAGTGCGAAAGCCGACTATTATTGTCAACAAGAAACCCATTTAAATATAAAGACATAAGTAGGTTAAAGGTAAAAGGATGGAAAAGTGCTAATACTAATCAAAAGAAAATTGGATTGGTATATCAATATCAAAGTAGAACTAGAGCAAAGAATAGTACCAAGGATATAAAAGAGGGTTGTTTCATTATGACAAAGGGGCCATTTCATGTACAGGACATAGCAGTTCTAAGTGTGTAAGCATATAACAACAGAGCATCAACATAAATGAAGAAAAAAAAGATAAAATTGCAGGGAAAAATAGAAAATCCACAAATATAGTCGCAATTCTCAGAACAAGTAGAGTAAAAATCAATAAGGATTTAGAAGACTTCAACAATGCTACAATTCATCTTGACTCCCCCCAACAACAGCAGATTACACATTTTTTTTCAAATGTACACAGAACATTTGCCAAAGTAGACCATATTCTGAGTCACAAAATGTCTTAATAAACTTGTAAGGGTTCAAATCATACAAAATATGTTCTCTAACCACAGTGGGATTAAACTAGAAATCAACACTGAAAGACATCTGGAAACACTCCAAATATTTGGAAATAAGCTACAGAGTGGGAGAAAATATTTGCAAGTTTTCTATTTGATATAAGGATTTGTATATGGAATATTAAAACTCAAAACTCAATGAGAAAATAACCCTTTTAAAAGATGACTGAAAGATTTGAACACACATTTCACCCAAGAAAATACATGAAAATATGCTTACCATCACAGGCATTAGGGAAATGGAAATTTAAACCACAGTGAATACCACTACATAGCTATTAGAATGTCTACAACTGAAAAGATTGACCAGCTGAGCATAGTGGCTCATGCCTGTAATCCCAACACTTTGGCAGGCAGAGGCAGGAGGATTGCTTGAGCCCAGCCTGGGCAACACAGGGAGACTCTGTGTCTATGAAAAAAGGAAAAGAAAATTAGCCAGTTGTGGTGGCCTGTAGTCCTAGCTGCTCACTCGGGAGGATGAGTGGGAGGATTGCTCGAGCCCAGGAGGTCAAGGCTGTAGATAAGCTGGGATTGCACCACTGCACTCCAGCCTGCAAGACAGAGTAAGACCCTGTCCCAAAGGAAAAAAAAGATTGGGCCAGGCGCGGTGGCTCACGGCTGTAATTGCAGCACTTTGGGAGGCTGAGGCAGGTGGATCACTTGAGGTCAGGAGTTCAAGAACAGTCAGGGCAACATGGTGAAACCCCAACTCTACTAAAAATACAAAAAATTAATCGAGCGTTGTGGCACACGCCTATAATCCCAGCTACTCGGGAGGCTGAGGCCCAAGAATTGCTTGAACCCAGGAAACAGAGGTTGCAGTGAGCCAAGATTGTACCACTGCACTCCAGCCTGGGTGACAGAGTGATACTCCGTGTCAAAAAAAGAAAAAAGACTGACCATACCAAATGTTGGCAAGGATGTGGAATAACTGGAACCCTCATACACTGCTGGTAGGAATATATAACAGTACCACCCCCTTGGAAAACAATTTGGGGTCATTTCTTTAAAAGTTAAAGTGTACCTGCCCTATGGTCAAGACATTCTATTTCTAAATATCTACCCAAGAGAAATGCAGTGTATGTCCGTATAAAGATCCATATGAATGTCCATATGAATGTTCACAGCAGCTTTTTTGTAATAACATACAGTAAGCTTTACACTTTGACATGTACAGTTTGTTGAATGTCATTTGCCTCAATAAAAGTGTTAAATAATACAGTTTTATCCAAAATAAAGTTGTGAAAAGTAGAAAAATGAGGAAAAAGTTTCAAAGGTTAGAGAGTCAGTCCAGGAGACCTAACATCTAAATAATGGGAATTCCGATAAGACAGAAGAAACCAGAAGGGAAGAAATTATCAGAGAAATAATCCTCAGCCTTCTGCCTGAAATTTTCTCTTCTAGAACAGAAGGACTCCCAAATCAAAAGGGTCAGTAAAATAAATATACAGACTCACACCAACGCACTTCATCATAATAGTAAAAAGAACAGTAGAGTCAAAAAGAGGACACTAAAAGCTTTCAAAGGGCGGGGGGGGGGGGGAACATGCAAATGATCTGGAACCCGAATGGCATCAGACTTTGCAACAGTAATACTGGGCTGTGTGTGGTGACTCACACCTGTAATCCCAGCACTTTGGGAGGCCAAGGCAGGTGGATCACCTGAGGTCAGGAGTTCAAGACCAGCCTGGTCAACCTGATGAAACCGCATCTCTATTAATAGTACAAAAATAGCTTATTTCTTAAAAGTCAGCAAGGGGGATGGTTTTTCTCTTGGGCTGGTGGCACACGCCTGTAATCCTAGCTACTCGAGAAGCTGAGGCATGAGAACTGCTTGAACTTGGGAGGTAAAGGTTGCAGTGAGCCAAGGTCGTGCCACTATACTCCAGTCTGGGTGGCAGAGTGAAACTGTGCCTCAAAAGAAAAAAAAACAGTAAAAGTTATCAAAAAACAAAACAGTAATACTGGAGGCTAGATTACAATGGAGCAATATCTTCAAAATTCAAGGAAAAGAATATACCCAGCTAAACCATTCATAAAGTGTGATAAGAATAATGACAAAGCCAGACATTTTAGAAAAATCTACTCCCAGCGCCCTTTATCTCAAGAAGCCACTAGAGCAGTATTTCACTCAAATGAGCAAGCAGAGGCAGGAGGATTGCTAGAGCCCAGCCTGGGCAACATACGGAGACCCCGTGTCTACAAAAAAATAAAAAGAAGAAAATTAGATGGGTGTGGTGGCCTGTAGTCCTAGCTACTCACTCGGGAGGATGAGGTAGGAGGCTTGCAAGTTAATGAGCAAGTAAACCACGGAAGAATATTGATTTTTCTCTTTTCTCCGCTGCATAACAAATGAGACACATTTAGTGGCTTAAAACAACTCACATGTATTATCTTCCATTTCTCTGGGTCAGCTTAGCTGGGTTCTCTGCTTCAGACTGTGAAAATCGTCTCATCTGAGGGCTAGGTTCCTCATCAAAGCTCATTTGGCAGAATTCCATTCCTTGGAGTTGTAGGACTGAGGGCCCAGCTTTTTGCTGACTGTCAGCTGGAGGCCACACCCAGGTCCCAGAGGCCATGTGGGTTTTTGCCATGAGACCTTCTGCTTTGTCCACTCACAACATGGCAGCTTATTTCTTGAAAGCCAGCAAGGTGGTGGGTTTTCTCTAGAATCTGCTAAGATGGAGTGTGTCCCATCACTTGTGCCATATTCTGCTGGTGAGAAGCAAGTCACAGGTCTCACCTGCACTCAGGGAGGGACGCACTGGGAGTCGCCACCACAGTGTGGCTCCAGGAATGGAAACCACCACAGTGCAGAGGTGCAGGGAATCCCCAGGACTGTGGTCAAGAAAGAGCCCACTAAATGTTTTGTTCAGTAGGCCTGTGGGACACAGGGTGCCAGGAGGATGGCTCCGTGAAAGACTGAGCCTATAAGTGAACATATTGAAAGCTGACTTACAGTTCAGCCAGTGTGGTGGTATGTGATTGACAGCTCCATAGAAAGCTGAGCAAACAAAGATACAAGACTCCAGCAGAAACAAGCTGCAGAACAGAAGTGTAATCAATAAATCAGATGGCCTTGCTGTGAACGGTCACGTAGCTCTGATAAATCCTGATCTAACCAAAAGTCATGACAGCTCGATATTTGGGAGCTGGAGGGGGTGGGGAGCAGGGGTAGTAGGATATGAAGGAGAAAGTCCCCATTGTTGACATTAGAAATCCAGTGGGTAACATCTGAATGGCAAGACCAGGACAGCAGCGAAAGGCAAAAAGATACCACTGAGTGTTGACAGTGGTTGCCTTTCAGGGGTGGGAATGTCAGTGGGGGCAGGGCAGTGGCAGGCAGGGAACAGGTTTTTTTGTTTGTTTGTTTTGTTTTGTTTTTTTGAGACGGAGTTTCATTCTTGTTGCCCTGGCGTGCAATGGCATGATCTCGGCTCACTGAAACCTCCACCTCCTGGATTCAAGCAATTCTTCTGCCTCAGCCTCCCAAGTAGCTGGGATTACAGGCACCCACCACCACGCCCGGCTGATTTTGTATTTTCAGTAGAGATGGGGTTTCACCATGTTGGTCAGGCTGGTCTCGAACTCCCGACCTCAGGTGATCTGCCCGCCTCGGCCTCCCAGAGTGCTGAGATTACAGGCGTGAACCATCGCGCCCGGCCGTGGGAACAGTCGTGTTGTATAGTAAGCCCTGAAGAGCAGTGTGATCTCTTAAGCCAGCATACGATTTACTTTGGTAAAAATTAAATTTAGAAAAAAGAAATTAGGCCAGGCGTGGTGGCTCACACCTGTTATCCCAGGACTTTGGGGAGCCTAGGTGGGCGGATCACCTGAGGTCAGGAGTTCAAGACCAGCCTGGCCAACATGGTGAAACCCCATCTCTACTTAAAATACAAAAAAAAAAAAATAGCTGGGCGTGGGAGTGCACATCTGTAAATCCCCGCCACTTGAAAGACTGAGGCAGGAGAATTGCTTGAACCTGGGAGGTGGAGATTGCAGTGAGCCGAGATTGTGCCATTGCACTCCAGCCTGGACAACAGAGTGAGACTCTGTCCCAAAAAAGAAAAAAATAATCATATTGGTCTCATAGTGTTTCTCTGTATTTTTAATATAATATGTATGTGCTTATGAGAAACAGAAAGAAAAAGTGATTTGTGAACAATTTGAGGACATTTGGTCCATGTTTTTTTCTCCCACTTGCACTTGTGGCATAATCCAGAGGAAGAAGGGCAGCTGCGGAGTCCCAGCAGTGTTGCAGGTATCAGGGCAGCCAGGAAGAGGATGGAGGAGAAACCCAGGAGAGGGCAGAGGAGGAGGGACAGCTGTGCCCACCTGGTCCTTTCATTGTTATCTGCCTCTGCCCTTGCAGTTAGAAAAAGAGTGTTCAGTGTTTAGAAGCCTTTGCAAGTAGCATAGTCAGGAGTCTTTCAGTCCAGGAATTGAAGGTGCTAAAGTAGGAGGAAAACATACATAGAAGAAAGGAAACATCCACATAAGTAAGATGTGTTAGTCTGCTAGGGCTGCCATAACAAAAGACTATAGATTGGGTGGCTTCAACAACAGAAGTTTATTGTATTGTCTCACAGTTCTGGAGGCTGGAAGACCAAGATCAAGGTGCTGGCAGGGCTGGTTTCTGCCGAGGCCTCTCTTCTTGGCTTGCAGACAGCCGCCTTCCCTCTGTGTCATCTTCTCTGTACACAAACATCCCTGTGATCTCTTCCTCTTCTAAGGACACCAGTCCTATTGGATTATGGCCCCATGCTTATGATCTTTTTGGGTTGTTTTTTATTTTTGTTTTGAGATGGGGTCTTGCTCTGTCACCCAGGATGGAATGCAGTGGCAGGATCATGGCTCCCTGTAGCCTTGACCTCCTGTCTCCAATTGTAGTCGTATTGGGGGATTAGGATGTCAATATAGGAGTTTTGAGGGGATGCAGTTCAGTCCATAATACACAGTAAGCCACTTCTAGACCCAATCTGAAGTCCTGAGCATTCAGCTGGTATCTGGACTGGATCACCTAAGAAACATTACAGAACAATGTAGGCCTCTGGTATTTAAAATAGTTTAATTATGTCACAGGGTAGTCCTGAATTCCTTCCTAGTTCAGCCAGTCTTGGCCAGCCGAGTTTCAGGGTAGTGATGAGCACTGATGAGGTGAGTCCCCCTTCTCCAAACTCTTCTTCTGCCACTGTCCCAAGAAAACCATAAAGGGGAAGTTTAAATAATGGATGGAATTTTCCTGACTTGGGCTGAGCGCGGTGGCTCACGCCTGTAATCCCAGCACTTTGGGAGGCTGCGGTGGGCGGATCACCTGAGGTCAGGAGTTCGAGACCAGCCTGGCCAACATGGTGAAATGCTGCCTCTACTAAAACTGCAAAAAAAAAAAAAAAAAAAAAAAGATAGCCAGGCATGGTGGCACATGCCAGTAATCCCAGCTACCTGGGAGGCTGAGGCAGGAGAATTGCTTGAACCTGGGAGGCAGAGGTTACAGTGAGCTGAGATCTTGCCACTGCACCCCAGCCTGGGTAACAGAAAGAGACTGTCTCAAAAATAATAATTTCCCTGTCTTATGTTTTTCTACTACACAGCTTATTATTATCTCTGGGGAGGAGCTTTGCCAGGGTGAGGAGGGGCAAGGGTCTAGTTGCGAGATAGAGGGGTGAAAGCAAAAGGGAAATGCTAAATGAAATGGCACAGCAAGGTCTGGGCAGCTGCGCCTTTGATAACAACCTCCTTGGAGAGAAGGACCAGATGGGCTAAATGAAAGCACTGTCCATCCTCCCCACCCCTTCCTTCCTGCTTCCTCCTCTTCCCATCTCCTCCAGCTTCTCTCTCCTGAAAGGGACTACAGAATGATGATTCTGTTGCCAGTAGGACCTTGACATAAAACCCAACCCACAACATCACAGTTGATTTTCAGGGGATGAGCTTCTCAGAAACCAGAATTTGATTACTTAATATTGAGTTTCCAAACAATAAAATATATTATTAGATTGATTTGTTTTGTCACACCTAGTGGAGATTCTCACGATGTACCACCTGTGAGTCAAAAGGCTGGTGAATGAGTATGTTGCAAAAACTCTAGGTGGGAACGTGACACGTGAGGAATGGAACTTGTGCTTCTGCTCTTCCCAGCATCTTCTTTGGCTGCGTAAGAGTTAGTAGTCTTTCATCTCCTAAAGACTGAAGGGCCATTTAGAATCACACCTGTTTTGAGTTTATAGTCACGCTTCTGAAGCTTTCTGTCTTACAGCCTTATCTGACCTCAATCAAGCTACCCGTGTTCATTTAAATACTTTAGGTCTTGGCTATTGGTTTAGCTTAACATTTGATTGCCATAAATAAGAACTACAGAAAGTGTGACTTGTAAAATTGTGGACCCAGAAAAATTAGGGAACAATCTCATAATACTAATGAAACCATTTTTTCCCATAAAATAAATATATAATTAGATATAGAAGGTTTTTTTGTTTTGGTTTAAGCTATCTTTTCCTATTTCTATCTTAAATAATTTACAACTCTCCTTTCATCCAGGCAATTATCAATTCTATAATAAAATAACAACAGTGGGTACTGTGTATTAAACACTAAACTAGGGTCCTTCATTTTCATTTGAATTTTGAAATAGACTCCATCATATATTGTTATGCTGTAGTTATAGATAAAGAACCAGGGCTGACCTTTGGCAATCACAATCAAAAAAACAAAAGAAGTGAAGGCTCAGTGAAGTAACTCACCCAGCAAGATGCAATTTATATAGGGTAGAGTCCCCTGTCTCCCGATAATGCTTTTCCCCACACCTCAAAGTCTTGATCTGGTTCCCATTACCCCTCAGACTTTGGGTCTCCAGTAGAACGTTTGCACTTGCAGTTCTCCTTCCTAACTGGCTCAGGGAAACTCACATGACGGCATGGAGCCTGTTTCTGCACCTGTAGATGGGAATGGGCAAGTCTCTCCCACCTCACTTGTCTCACAGGGTTGTTGAAAGGCTCAGGTGTGGTCATTACAGTTAAATAAGGAAAGGCAGGGAAGAATCTCCATAGCTCTCCAAATACAAATAATGAAATGCACATAATTTTTTTTTTTTTTTTTTTTTTTTTGAGACAAAGTCTCACTCTTGTCACCCAGGCTGGAGTGCAATGGCGCGATCTCGGCTCACTGCAACCTCCGCCTCCCGGGTTCAAGCTATTCTCCTGCCTCAGCCTCCCGAGTAGCTGGGATTACAGGCACCTGCCACCATGCCTGGCTAATTTGTGTATTTTTAGTAGAGATGGGGTTTGGTCCTAATTTCTTGACCTCGTGATGTGCCTACCTTGGCCTCCCAAAGTGCTGGGATTCAGGCGTGAGCCACCGCACCTGGCCACAAATAATTTTATACCCTTGTAGTGATGACCTTTCTGTTATCTGTTAATGAATAAATACGAAGCATGTAAGTGTCAGAGACACCAGCTACTTGATCAATAGTGGCATTGTTTTAGAACTGTCTCTATTGGATTTTGCCAACCCACTAGAGAATTACCAAAGCACATTTCTGACATAACTATGATTGATTTTTTTTTAATTTTTGACTAAATATGTTACTTTGACTAAATTGGTTACTTCATTGCATAATGGTGACCTGTTTACACTTTTCAGATAGGTACAAATAATCTGTGTCTTATAGTTGGCCATGAAAGAGTAGCAAGCCTGTTATTTTTAAGAAAAAAGCTCGAATAGTTACTGTATTTGTATCATTTTGGAAATCTCTCATTTTTCTAATCAGCAAAATGAGGATAATGTAAATAACAATAACCCTGACCTCGCAGGGTTCTCGGGATTAAATGAGATATGGTGCATACAACGTGCTTAGCATGGTGCCTGGAGTATGGTCAGAACTTAACAAACACAAGTTATAAATGAGGTCCCGAAATACAAGAAATTCACTTCCTCAGAAACCTTCCTTGAGCCTGGCTACATCTATAGCTACATTTTCTACATGTTAAATGCCTCCCTCAGAAGTGTCACTGTTGGAGTTGCCAGGGCACCAGTTTATTACTTTGCAAATAGATAACTAAAAGAATCAAGACAAAAGAAAAAGGTACTGTCAAAGAAGACATTCTTTCTTACACTGGATCTCACGAGATGTGGATATTTGGCCCGGAACTGCTCACACGGGTCAGCAAGCCTGAGAATGACGCCAATACCCCATGGACCGTGGAGAGAAATGGCTGGGGCTGCAGGACTCAGCCAAGCCTGGCGCGCCTGTCTTCCAGGCACAGGAGCAGGACGTTGTCTGAAAATATGAAGAATGAAATGGAAGTAATGTAATACCTGGGATGGGGGGGGCGCTTTATGTATCTTTTGGTGGTAAATGAAAACAAAGCAGGTAAGTGATTGAGAAACCAAGTAGCTGATCAACAGTCATGGGTCAGGAGGAACCTGGTAACCACAGGTGAGAGTAACCAAGGAGATGATGTCCTTCGAACAAATAAAGATAAAACAGTTATCTGGGGAAAAGACTTCTCAAATGCATCCTGGTCTTTTAACTTACAACTGCTAGTCCTTTGTGATACCTGATTTCTTAAACTTACGCTCAAAGCACTACGAGAAAGTTGGAGAACTTATTTTCTTTTGTCTCCATTTGGCCAGTCAGGGCCTCCTGCTTCACACTGATTTTTCTTTTCCTCTAAAAGAACTCCCTTAATCTCTTGTTTTTCAAGAACCAGGTTCCTTGACTTTACAAAAATAATGTCCCAGTGACACAACTCTTCTCCGCTGTCTCTCTCCAGTGCCTTTCCTCGTTTAGAAATTACCCTAATTACTGATTTTTTTTTTTTTTAAGTACAGACAGAGTCTTGCTATGTTGCCCAGGCTGGTCTCAAACTCCTGGCCTCAAGCAATCCTCCTACCTTGGCTTCCCAAAGCGTGGGGATTACAAGTGTGGGCCACCGTGCCTGGCCTAATTACTGATTTTAAATATTCTAAAAGTCAAACTCCAGAACTGTGCGTGTAGAACTATCCAATTTCTGTATATAACTATAGAAATATACATTAGATAAGCACACTGCTTATATAGGAATCAAAAATCACCTGTGAGTTTACATAAAAATTATTTGCAGAGGTTACCTCTGGAAGCAGTATTAGAAGTGGAGGACTTTTTTCTTCTATGTTGAAAATATTTTAAGTAAATTTTTGAAAATGAATAGAAATTTAATCAGGAACAGGCTTTCTATCCAAAAAAAAAAAAAAATGTATAGTCTTCTTTACAAAAGAAGAGAAATAATTGTACTTGTTCAGTCATTCAAGGCCACTGAAATAATTGGCATAGCTTGAGCTGTGTGGTACTGTCACAATATGCAAACACAGTGTGGTAATTTTTATTGTAATTGAACCTGACTTACGTCTTAGAAAGTCATAAGTTAGGAATTCATTCTGTTCATTCTTTTGATGTAAAAACTAAAGAAAAAAAAACATTTTTTGGCTGGACACGTTGTCTCACGCCTGTAATCCCAGCACTTTGGGAGGCAAGGTTGGATCACCTGAGATCAGGAGTTCGAGACCAGCCTGTCCAACATGGTGAAACCCCGTCTCTACTAAAAATTCAAAAATTACCCGGCCACGGTGGTGGGCGCCTATAATCCCAGCTATTCGGGAGGCTGAAGCAGGAGAATCACTTGAGGCCGGGAGGCAGGGTTGCAGTGGGCAAAGATTGTGCCACTGCACTTCAGCCTGGGCAACAGGGTGAGACTCCGTCTCAAAAAAAATAAAAACAACAACAACAACAAAGAAAACATTTTTTTAAAAAAACTGAAAAGTAAAGAATGACTTTGACCTCAATGTCCCAAGGGTCTGCTTTATGTAGTCTGCCCCTCCACAAGCAGGGACTGGGTCCTGGTCACCTGGGTATCCTTGTAGTAAGCTCTTAGCAGGAACTGGGTCCTGGTCACCTGGGTGTCCTTGTAGGATGCTGTTAGCAAAGGTTGCTGAGTTGAATGAACTTCACTGTTTCAGTCCTTTCGTACAGTAACAGGCACTCAAGAGAGTCCACGCCGTAGGGTTGATCAGCCACAACAAGAGAGAAATATACTCTAAGAGCACACACCATCACCCCCAGAGTATCCCTGCTGACCAGGAATGCAGTCACAGTGGTGCAGGTTCCCACCTACCCCGAAGAAATCCCAGGAGATTCCATCTCTACTAAGTCAAGCAAATAGAAATTCCAACTGTAGCAGCACCATCTATTTTCATTATATAGTGTGTGTGTGTGTGTCTCTCTCTCTCTCCTTTTCCCTCAGTCACTTGACATTGATACTGGGCCATTTATCCTCATGCATCATCTTAGAGTTATGTTTGTATAATTATCAACATGGCCATTTGATATAAACGATTCTGTCCCTCACATCCAAAGAAAAGGGAAGAAACAGAAAGAAAAGGCCTAATTTCTGAGCAATTGTTTGTTGTTTGTTTCCTATTTTCTAATTGTCCTCCATCTTTACTCATCTGTTTTTTTAAATATTAATTATTTTTTTGAGACAGGGTCTGGCTCCACTGCTCAGGCTGGAGTACAGTGGCGCACAAGGCTTACTGTAGCCTTGACCCCTTGGGCTCAAGTGATCCTCCCACCTCAGCCCCGTAAGTAATTGGGACCACAGTTGTGTACCACCACACCTGACTAATTTTTCTTTCTTTTTTTTTTTTTTTTTTTTGTAGAGATAAGGCTTTGCCATATTGCCCAGGCTGGTCTTGAACTCCTGGGCTCAATCCATCCTTCCACCTGAGCCTCTCAAAGTGTCAGGATTACAGGCGTGAACCACCATGCCTGACCAGAAATTCTTGTTGAGGATCTAATATTGCCAGGCACTGTATTAACAGTTCAGAAAATACTCCTACTTAATAAATAAAGACTTGAATTGTTTTCATTACTTCATTGAAAAGAAAATTTTTTTATTTAAATTATATCATCAGCCAGGCGCAATTGCTCACCCCTATAATCCCAACACTTTGGGAGGCCAAGGCAGACAAATCATTTGAGTCGGGAGTTCAAGACTAGCCTGGCCAACATGGTGAAACCTTGCCTCTACCAAAAATACAAAAATTAGCCAGGCATGGTGGCAGGTGCCTGTAATCCCAGCTGTTTGGGAGGCTGAGACAGGAGAATCGCTTGAACCCACGAGGCAGAGGCTGCAGTGAGCTGAGATCATGCTGCTGCAGCCCAGCCTGGGCGATAGAGCCAGAGACCATCTCAAAAAAATAATAATAAATAAAATTGTGATGTAGTTAACCAGTATGATCTTTTCAGTTATTTTTACATTTTTGAAACAACATGCTGTATATCAGCCATCCATCAGAGGAGGAAAGAAATGTGTAGAAGAGGGCCTGGCAAGATGGATCACGAGGTCAGGAGTTCAAGACCAGCCTAGCCAATATGGTGAAACCCCATCTCTACTAAAAATACAAAAATTAGCTGGACATGGTGGCGCATGCCTCTAATCCCAGCTACTCGGGAGGCTGAGGCAGCAGAATTGCTTGAACCCAGGAGCTGGAGCTTGCAATGAGCCAAGACTGCACCACTGCACTCCAGCCTGGCAACAGAGCGAGACTCCGTCTCAAAAAAAAGGTGTAGAAGAACTGTCTTCTGCTTCAGATCATGAACTGTAGGAACAAAATAGATATGTGTAAAAATATTGCTCTTTTTCTGAACCAAAATAAAATTAGATTTTTGTTGTTGTTGTTGGAAAAGGTAGTAGATTTCAGGAGAAATCAGAAAATAAATTATTTCAGAAACACAACAAAACTAAGTACAATGTTAAGAAAATTATGTTTAGAAATTGTGATTCTATCACTTTATGAAACAGAGTCTTTAATAATTTTTCAACTTACACCAAGGATATTCTTTTATTTCTTAATGACTAGTTTTAAATATGTAACTATTCTCTCTGTACTGATTTTTAATTAGTGCTCATAAAGACTATTGATAGAACTCATTTTTTCTCCAAAATGGAGTTAACCGAAAATCGGTAAAGATTCAGAAGATTCATTTTAGTAAAAATTCTAGTCATGAAGGGCAAAAGCCCATGAATTTCAGCCTTTGTAGAAGAATCCATTAATGCAGCATTACAAGTAAGTACATTTTAGTGCCTCCTTAGTTATTTTAAGCAGGAGGCCTCCTTAAAGGGCACACAGATAAAAGCCAACATAGATCTCCACTGACCCCAGGCGTGTGGCCAGAGGTCAACTCCCAACGGCTGTCTGGACTCCCTTTTCCCTGCAGTGCTGTATTGACTCTTGTCGCGGGGGTGACAATCCTTTGATAACAGTTTTTTTTATTGGGAGAAATTTTGTGGGAATACATAAGGTCTTGCTAACATAATTCCATATTATGCTTACTCAACAGGAGAAGTTTTAGTTTAAACGTAGACTTACTGGAGATGGCTGTGTACCCACAGGTCAGGGAGTCTCACATCTGCAGATTCTTTGTGGTTTCTCGTCTGTTGTCGCTTATCCCAAATAAGTAGCTGAGCTTCTTGGAAGAGATGATTGCGTCACTGGAAGGGGTCATGGGAGTCTTCTGATTGAACTCATTTTCCTCCCATCTGAAAGAAAGAAAAGTTGAAAACAAGAGGAAAAACATTTCACACTTCCTGGCATGTAATATCTCGGCCAGTTTTTGTTTGTTTCTTTTTTGAGACAGATTCTCACTCTGTTGCCCAGGCTGGAGTGCATTGGTGCACTCTTGGCTCACTGCAACCTCTGCCTCCCAAGTGAGTTCAAATGATTCTCCTTCCTCGGCCTCTCATGTAGCTAAAACGACAGGTGCTCATTACCATACCCAGCTAATTTTTTTTTTTTTGGTATTTTTAGAAGAGACAGAGTTTCGCCATGTTGGCCAGACTGACTTCAAGTGATCTGCTCGCCTTGGCCACCCAAAATGCTGGGATTACAGGCGTGAGCCACTGCTCCCAGCCTGGCCAGGTTTAGATCCTGGTTTTGTGACAGAATCAGAATGACTAGAAGATTCACGTTCTGATCCACTGCAGCTAACAAATACAGCTCCAGTTACCGCGCAAATCCTGCACCGCCTTTCATCAGCAGATAGTTAAAGGCGGAGAATTGGGTTTTGTTGTTTGTAAAGATAGTGCGTGTAAACAAGCATGCAGTAAATTGTGTTATCTGCAGTAGAATCTTCCATTGGTAGCTTTGGTCAGATGGACCCAGATACACCGCCTTCAGGGTTCTTCTTGTTTTGTCACCATGAGTAGAGATTTCCATGTACACTGCCTCATCCGTACTGAAATCGTGTTGCAGTCTCAGAAGCTGCAGCAGCCATAGACTCCAGTGACATCCTTACCAGTAAGATGTCTTTGACCTAGAGAGTGCATTTCAGGGGTGGGACAGCATCCCTGTGGCTAAATATGATTATTCATTTCTTTCGCTTAAACTATAAAATGCTTGTTCTTTTTCAAATCCATAGCTACGCACAGATTATAGAGGCATCTTAAAAAGCCTTCTATAGCTGGATGCAGTGGCTCACACCTGTAATCCCAGCCCTTTGGGAGGCTGAGGCCAGTGCATCACTTGAGGTCAGGAGTTTGAGACCAGCCTGGCCAACATGGTGAAACCCCGCCCCTACCAAAAACACAGAAAATTAACTGGGCGTGGTGGTGGGTGCCTATAATCTCAGCTACTCTGGAGGCTGAGGCAGGAGAATCGCTTGAACCCGGGAGGTGGAGATTGCAGTGAGCCGAAATCGTGCCACTGCACTCCAAACTGGGTGAGAGTGAGAGTAAAATGGAGAGTAACTCCATTTTGGAGAAAAAATGAGTTCTATCAATAGTCTTTATGAGCACTAATTAAAAATCAGTACAGAGAGAATAGTTACATATTTAAAACTAGTCATTAAGAAATAAAAGAATATCCTTGGTGTAAGTTGAAAAATTATTAAAGACTGTTTCATAAAGTGATAGAATCACAATTTCTAAACATAATTTTCTTAACATTGTACTTAGTTTTGTTGTATTTCTGAAATAATTTATTTTCTGATTTCTCCTGAAATCAGAAAAATAAAAATAAAAAATAAAAAAAAACCTTCTATAAATGCCATAAGATGCCCGCAAATGCCATCTCAAAATGCAGTTAGGCAGGGAAAATAGCTGGTATGAGTTGTAACCTAGGCAGCTGGAAAAAAAATATATGTCCACCAGTTACCCTTGTGTTTGATGTTTCAATCTGTAGAACAGTAAGTGTGGTTTTCTTTCTGGGGTCTCCCCCATTATATGCACTCACTGGAGTAACCAGAGAAAAACGTTACCCTCCTGCTGGGAACTTTAACGTCAGAGGCTATGATACCCATCTTCGTACCTAAAGTTTTAACATATAGCAAGTCCCCACCTACAAGCAGGTCTTGTGTCAAAAGTGTAGTTGTAGTTCATTGTTTGGAACCCAGAATGGACTTTCCCATAGGCGTGTTATGAATGGCAGCTGTATTCCAGGCAGCTGCGGAAGCCTTTTTAGCCCATTTATATACCTGAAGTGCAGTCCTGTGCAATTAGCAAGACAAGAACCAGCCATCATCCATCCCAATGTTGTATGTGGTCTCCCAGCCTCCCCCCCTCCCACTCTTAGTCGGCCCAGCCAGGCAGGGAAGGGGGTGTTAATGAGGCCTGCAGGTGCACAGATTTGCTCTCCACCTGCTGCATCTGCAGGGGTTAAGCAGGCTTTCCTCTCCTCTTCCCCCTCACCATCCCTCCTCTCCCTCTCCTCACCGCCGGTTTCCCTTTCCCTGTGCTGAAGGGGCTGGGCAGTGAAGTGAGGAAGGGCGGCTGGAGCTGTTGGGGGCTGAGGCCACATTGTGCAGTTCACATCAGAACCCCCTGGGGACTTACCCCAGTTGCAGATTCAAATGCAGCAGGTCTGGGGTGGGCTCTGAAATTCCAAATATCTAACAGGCTCCCAGGTCACACCCATGCACAGGCCCACAGGACCCGTCTGAGTAACAGGAGTCTCTAAACACCATGCGGGGAGGAGAGGCTGGTGAAGAGGGAAACCTCCAGTCACGACTGAAAGGCAGTGGAGGGTGAGAGCTGAGTTCTATTCTCTAGGCCTTAGGAAGTCCCTTTTACGCTGAGAACTTTTTGCCATGTGGGAAGAAGCAGGCAAACCCTGGATGCCATCAGGTGCTGGCACATCGCAGCCTCATCTCATCCAAGGCGTTCTTGGCCAGGGCATGTGGAGGTTCTACGTGACATGGCATAAACCCACGGGAGAGCAGGCACAGTAGAACCCGAGTGTCTCCTCCAAGCAACTGGGTGCAGCATTGCCCCATGCGACTGGGTGCAGCATTGCTCCATGGGTATCATTTGTATGGGTATCATTTGTATGAAACACTCACTATTAAAGCACAGTAGGAAATGCTGAAATGGAAAAGGAACGGGTCATCTGGGAGCCCCAGAATCTAGACCCTGGAGCAGTGTTTCAGGGCCTGAGGATCCATCAGCGGGGCCAGCGTCAGAGGCCCCAGCACACACAGGGCTTCTGATGCAGGAGGAGAGTGTGCGGTTTGAAGATCTTTCATCCCAACACAGCAAAGCGGTGAAGAACCAGTTTTCATCCTGTCTCCACCACTAACAAGCCATGTGTCCTTGAGCTCATACCCTCATGCCTAAATGTCCTCTGTCCTCATCTGTAAAGTAAGGCTAAAATGAGTACCTACCTCATTAGGGTGCTGGGAAGCTCAATGAGATCTTTTCTGTAAAACCCTTAGACTGTCCATCAAGTGTCACAAAAGCAGTAGTAGGGGTGGCTGTGGCGGTATGGTAGGGGTGAAATGAGTAATTTGAGATTATAGGCCTACTAAAGTCAAATTTCTGGTGTTGCAACTTATTACTAGTGTGACCTGGGGCAGGTGACTTAGCCTCTCCAAACCTCAGTTTCTTTGCTTGTGAAATGGAAATAATAAAAGTTCCTACCTCCTACATTATTGAGAGGATAAAATGAGGAAAGCATGTAGTACAGTGCCCGTCAACAAAGCAAGCTCTCAATGCATACCAGTTACTGTTACTGAGGGAGACCCGGGTGACGACTGGCATCTGAACAGGAGTTTTCCAGCTGTGCTCCAGGAGCTGTAGGTTTTACAAAAATGTGCCTTGGGGGTGAGAAGGAGACCATTATTCACCCTGCCCACACCCGCTGCCCCCTTCAACCTGATGGGCTTGTCTTTGTTGGGGTTCAGCATGAAGATTTTATTGAGAAGAAAAGGTTTGGAAGATCACTGTTCTGTAGTTCGGGTGTGTTGTGGGGCCACAGGGAAGATAAATGGTCTCAGTTTTCAGGAAGTTGACATTTGCCTTTTCTATTTCATTTCCTTAAACAAAAATTGAAATATCAGATGAGAAATTTAAAGAGATATATGCATATAAAACCTAAAGGTCTATGAGGCTGTATTGAATGATAGAGTTCATTTGCGTCATCAGACGTTGTGGCCACTTTATAGCATTTGCTAATGTCTAACACTTGGTTTTCTCCCCCAGATGAGCACCATGCCAGGACTGCCCACCCGGCCTTGCTTTTATGACATAGATCTTGATACCAAAACAGAACAAGTTAAAGGCTTGTTCTAAGTGGACAAGGCTCTCACAGGACCCGATGCAGGTAGGCTGATGTGCTTCAACTTTTTCTTTCTTTGTTTTTTTCGAGTTCGAATCCTTTTTTTGTCATACTTGTTTTTCTGATACCACAGAAGTGATCTAATAAATCCTTTCCTTCCTTGGTTACTCAAATTCCTACCAAATGACTTACCATGACTGGAGTTCACTCCTGGGTGTGGATGTGAGTTAGATGCTCAGATGCTCAGTACACAGCCCTTAGTGTACCTGCGCGCAAGTCCAGTGATAGCCAAATTATGTCATCCCTGACTATAGATATGTTTAGAGCATCTCTGACCATAACAGAACTCTGTAAACTCATTATTCTTTTCCAGGATTAAAACCAGCATCTGTTGTAATTTTAAAAGAGTAACTTCCTACCTTCCTGCCACGTATCTCTTGGTACAGAGTTAGAATCCTATGAAAGAGGAATCTTGGTGTATCCGTTTCCTGGGGCTGCCATGACAAAGTATCACAAACTGGGTGGCTTAAAACAGGCTTAAAACAGGAAAGTCTGAAACAGTTCTGGAGGCTAGAAGTCCAAAGTCAAGGTGTCAGCCAGGCCATACACCCCCCTGAGACTCTGGAGGAATCCTTGCTGGCCTCTTCCTAACATCCAGTGGTGGCTGTCACAACCTGGCATTCCCACCTTGCAGCTGTGTCACTCCCGTCTCAGCCTCTGTGGTCCCACCACCTTCTCCCTGTGTCTGTCTCACATGCTGTTCACCTCTTGTAAGGACCCCAGTCCTATTGGATTAGGTAGGGCCCACCCTAAGAACCTCCTTTTAACTTGATTACTCTGCAAAGACCCTCCTTCCAAATCAGATCACTCTCACAGGTGCTCAAGGTTAGGACTTAAGCATATCTTTTAGGGGACACAGTTCAACCCAGAACACTAGACCGTGGCACAATAGGTGTGTTCGGCTCTCATGTCCCTGGACAGACACACAGCAATAGGACAGGCCATTTCACTAGAGGGCCCCATGGGTCCCAGGAAGGACAGGGCAGCAGAAAGTAGGCCACTGGATGACTTCGAGTCTGCACAGTCTCAGGTTGGGCTTTGACTTTGAGCTGTCTTAGGCAGCCCAGACCTGGGAACTCTCCGTCTTATTCATGTCCACCCCACAGCACTGCAGCCATACGTGCTGGCTTCTGTCCTGACTCCCCACTGGGAAGAAAAATGACCACATTCCTAAGCCTCCTCCCTGGGGGACAACTTCTAATCAGAAGTTTGAAAGGCTGAGGGCTGCTTCTCCTACGCCAGGGATCAAACATGTCCTCACCATATTCTAAAGACACATTCCTTCCCCGCAAGCACCCCGCCTCCTTCTCCCCACTGACTCCTGTTCCTGAGCCCAGAGCCTCTCCCTCTTGCCAGCATATTCTCAGCCTTTGCAGATGAGCTTCCATGACCTAAAGACCCTCTTCTTCAACCACCTCTGAGTTACAGCTGCAAGCCAGGCATCTAGGATTCTCATTTCATTTGTTTCACTACCGGTAGTCCACCTGAGGACTTGTTGTTGTTGCTTTTTGAGACAGAGTCTTGCTGTGTCTCCCAGGCTGGAGTGTAGTGGCATGATCTCTGCTCACTGCAACCTCTGCCTCCCAGGTTCAAGCGATTCTCTTGCCTCACCCTCCCCAGTAACTGGGATTACAGGTGTGTGCCACCACACCCTGCTAATTTTTGTATTCTATTTATTTTTTATTTTATTTTATTTTATTTTATTTTATTTTATTTTATTTTATTTTATTTTATTTTTTGAGACAGAGTCTGACTCTGTCAACAAGGCTGAAATACAGCGGCACCATGTCAGCACACTGAAACCTCTGTCTCCTGGGTTCAAGCAATTCTGCCTCAGCCTCCCGAGCAGTTGGGATTACAGGCACCCACCAGCATACCCAGCTAGTTTTTATATTTTTAGTAGAGAAGGGGTTTCACCATGTTGGCCAGGCTGGTCTCAAACTCCTGACCTCAGGTGATCCACCCACCTCAGCCTCCCAAAGTGCTGGGATTACAGGCGGGAGCCACCGTGCCCAGCCTAATAGAGATGGGGTTTCACCGTGTTGGCCAGGCTAGTCTCAAACTCCTGACCTCAAGTCAGCCACCTCGTCTGGCCAAGTTTTTTTGTTAAGTCTTTGTTGCTAAAACACTAAAGACCTAGGCTATGGTGAGAAAGATAAGGGACCCATAAATGAAATTACATTAAAACAAGGTGTGAAATTGTTTGTTTTGGGTTGTGGATGTTGTTTGGGTGGTGTTTGTATGTGTTTTTTGCTGAGGAGCGGGAGCTGTATTAAGTTTGAGCCATAACTGCATCTTTTGTCTTTGTTATTTCAGAAAAAAGAAAACTCTAGAAAATGAAGTAAGGGAGACTAGTTTAACAAAGAAACCCATAAATTCAAGCATTGATAAAATGTTGTTTGTCTTTTGGTATGAGTTTGTGTGTAGCGAATGTCTTGCATTCCCCAGTAAGGCCGTGGGGAAATATTGCTATTTCCCCAATTGCTAGTTGGCCTAGCAATACCAACTCTCTCTTTTTATGTCAGGAACCCATTATGTTACATTTCTGCTGTTTGTCATTTTTCTCCAGAATAAGTGTGTTCAATTCTCCTATCTGTCTTGGACAGTATTTTTCCAGCTTTTTGGTGAGTTTTCACATGCTCTCCAAGTAGGTCACATAAGTCCAGTTATACCTTAATCATTGTAGTTAGGACTCAGGTAATGCGAAGGGACACATCCTTAGCTTTACTAATGCATACCCTTAAATCCTTTATTACCTACTCCCTAACAAAAATTCCTCCAGATCTTATAGACGGGGCCTGCAGGGCAGGACAGGGGCCTGTGGTAATTACCTCCGATGCACTGGGCATTGTGCTAAGCACTTTACAGGGGTGGTCACAGCACCTCTGGAGCCAAGTGTTGTCCCATAAGGCCACAAGGCTTCAAGAGGACCGAGCCTACCCCTTGGTCACTGAGGGGGTGGCCCTGGTCTGCAAGGCTACAGAGCTGCCTTGCCACCCTGTGGCACTGCCTCTCGTTTCGTAGCTGGCACACGTCATTTTGCCAGCCTCATCACATGTCATGCTGGCATCAACCCAGGGAGGTGGGTAGTGTTTTTGTTTAAGAGCTGCAAGAACTCTGCCCAGAGCAGTCGACAACCTGCTCAAGTTGTGCAGCTAGTAACTACAAAAGCGAAGACTCAACTCTGATCTGTTGACTCTCGATATTACCCCAACCTTTATGCCCCAAACCGAAGGATGCCCTTTTCATTTCAGTCATGGGCAAAATGAACTTTGGCCCATTCCAAAAGATGATATCAGCTATTTGAACAGACAGGTATTTGAGGATAATGGGGTAATTTTTTTTTTAATAAGTAAAGATAATTGTTTGGGTATTAAAAGCTATGATTTTGTCATAACTCTTTTTAGTCCAAGTATAATAGAGCCAACTCTTTCCTAATTCTCTAATGGAATGGCATTTCCACCCCCTACCCACCCCCCAATCCAAGGCCTCCTTCTTCTTTGTGAATTGCTAAATACTATTCTAGGCTAAGTGGGCAGTGGTTCAAAACCCATCATTTGACCCTGCTGGAACAATCAAAAACAGATCCAGTGTCCTAAGATAAAACCAGCATACAAAGCAAATGTTCCCTCTCGGTGGCTCCTCAGTAATAACCCAGCAAGCATTGTCTGTTTCCTGTGCCTCTCACTGTAGCCATCAGGGACCACTTCTACTAATAATCAGAGGTCTGTGGCTGTTCAAAATGCATAAGATAAAAATGTTAAAGCTTGGACAAACGTGGGCATCCGAAAGGAAATGTCTGGCTTGCTGACTTTGCTCCCTCAGGGATCACACCGTAGATGACATGCATACCCAGGTACTGAGCAGCACACTCATTATTCCCCCAGGAAAGTGTTGAAGGCGCCTCCCACTCGGGAAGAAGATCGCGCTTGGTTGATGACAACTTTCTGCCCTTCCCTTCCTCACCTTTCTAGCCTGTTTGACCTCATAGGAAGCCGTGTGAAACCAAAGGTGAACGTTATATGCCAAAAAAGCACCAGAATTTGAGCTCTCCTTGCTCCCTCTTCCCAAGACTTCTCTGTAGTCCGTTCACTATTGTTAGAATAAGGGCATGACTCATTCTTTTGGATATAACTAAATAGAACGAATTAAAATAAGTTGTTTGTCCCAGTGAAATCGATCCGGCTGTTGAGTCTTTTGTTTAAAGATTTATTGGAACGAAGGATTTGATATTTTACCCCCCTATTCTGTTTTCTCATTTCGAAACTTTATCATATTTCTGAACTTTGGCAAGATTCATTCAAATGAACACACAATAAAGTCTGGCAAATTTCCTAAAGAATTCAGGGACTCCCTTCTTTATTCCACTCTGAAAAGTTGTGTTGAGTACGGAATCAGATTTACTCCAGTCCTGCTATAAATGTTTGTTATTTACAAAAGAATTGCTTTTTCTTGAATTACACATGCAGAAATAAGTTCAGGAAAGAAACTCATTTCTTTCCTAAACTGGCTTTAGGGCATCAACAGACAAATGGTTAAAGAAAAAATGTGGTATGTATGGACAGTGGAATACTATTTAGCCATTAAAAAGAATGAAATAATGTCATTTACAGAAGCATGGATGGAAGTGGAGGTTGTTATGAGAAATAAGCTGGGCACAGAAAGGCAAATGCTGCATGTTCTCACTCTCATGTGGAAGCTAAAAAGCTTAGCCTCATAGACAGAATAAATGGTAGATACCAGAGGCTGGGAAGGATGGGTGGCTGGGAGGAGGGTGGGAAGAGAGGTTGGTTTTGGGTACAAACATACAGTTAGACAGAAGAAATAAGCTCTGATGTTTGATCGCAATCTAGGATGACTATACTCAGCAACAATATTTTGTATACTTCAAAGTAACAGGAAGAGAGTACTTGAAACGATACCAACATACAGTAATGATAAATACTCAAGATAATGGACACCCCAGTTACCCTGACTTGATCACTACACATTCTAGGCATGTAATAAACACTCCCATATACCCCATAAGAATATAAAATATTAGGCCGGGTGTGGTGGCTCATGCCCGTAATCCCAGCAATTTGGGAGGCCAAGGTGGGTGGATCACTTGAGCCCAGGAGTTTGAGACCAGCCTGGGAAACATGGCAAAACCCTGTCTCTACTAAAAATAGAAAAATTAGCCAGGCGTGGTGGTGCACACCTGTAATCTCAGCTACTCAGGAGACTGAGGCAGGAGAATCGCTTGAACCCAGGAGGTGGAGGTGGAGGCTGCAGTGAGCTGAGATCATGCCACTGCACTCTAGCCTGGGTGACAGAGCAAGACTCGGTCTCAAAAATGTATATAATGTATCAATACAAGGGAAAAATGGGCAGAAAGTTTCAATGATATTTAATAACCATAAATTAATCTTGAGTTGGGTTGCTGCCTGCCAGCCCTTCTGTGAACATGATTTGTTCAGTCGCAAGTCACAAACCACAGGGTTACAGAGTGCCCTGGGAGGGCGCCTGAGCTCTGTGGTTTTAGTCTTGAAACTTTATCTTTTCACAGAGCAATTCAAAAATTGCTCATCACCATTGTGTTCCCAGAAAAGAGGTGCCAACATATCACCCTGAGCCATCCAAGGAGTGCTGTGTGCCCTCTTCCTTTCCGCTTCCAGGCGGGGGCCAAGTAGGATGGAAGCTCCAGCTTTATACTTAAATAATCCTCATCAACATCTAAAAGATAGTGATAATTAAATCTCTCCTATGTTGCTAAATTAAATCTCTCCTATCTAACTAAAATGGAATGTTTTAAAGCTTAGGTAACAATTGTGAAATTCTTAATTCCCCTTAAAAACATTTTTTTCTGAGCACATTTTGATTTCTTATTCCCATGCCAAAATAGAATGTTTCGTATATGGTATCTTCCAAAATATTTTCCCACTGAGTTAACTTCTGAAATTGTTTCTTCCAATGATAAGCAATAAACAACAGATTCGTTTTTACATTCTCACCTTAGCTATTGCACCTCTGATTGTTTTCATCTGTAATGAGACTTTCTATACTTTGGCCAGTCCTTCTGTTTTTCTTAAAATGTGGGACCACGGGCCAGGCATGGTAATCCTGTAATCACATCTGTAATCCCAGCACTTTGGGAGGCCGAGGCAGGCAGATCACCTGAGGTCAGGAGTTCAAGATCAGCCTGGCCAACATGGCGAAACCCCATCTCTACTAAAAATACAAAAATTAGTCGGGCATGGTGGCAGGTACCTGTAATCCCAGCTACTTGGGAAGCTGAACCCCGAGAATTACTTGAACCCAGGAGGCGAAGGTTGCAGTGAGCTGAGATCGTGTCGCTGCATCCCAGTGAGGGCGACAGACCAAGACTCCATCTCAAAAAAAAATAAAGTCAGACCACAAACTCTAAGCCCCTTTAGACACAAAATCACAGGATACAAATGTAATGTGCTAATCAGCTGGTCTTCCACCACCCATCTCTGGAGCTTGGAAGGCCTTGTCCAGCCTTGCCTTGCCAAGCAAAGGGTCATCTCTAGCCTAGCACGCCTGCTGTCCCAAGAGTCATTGACCCTCAGGTCAAGGGATACCAGAGTCACTACAGTGAGGCTGGCCGTGTCTCTGAAATATTTTCTTTTTCTTTGTTGTGCTTATAATACTCCTGTTTTCTGTTTATTCCCTTCACTTGAATCAGATATTAGGGGAGTATTTGAAGCTCCTCGTTCCCTCTCTTCATCAATATCTTCTGTCTAGAAACTAATCAAGCACCCTATCTGGCTCCAAACCGCTCAGTTATCTCTGGGAGGCCAACCCACAGGATTTCAGCAGAGTTACACTTTCTTGGCCTAAAAGATAAGTCCTTCCATGTATAAATTCAGATTAAAGGCAACATATTGCATTTACATTTTAGAGGGGTGAACACATTTTTTTCTGGAACTTAAGTGTTGTTTTGTTTCTTTGTTTTTGTTTTTACTTTTGTTTTTAATGTCATTTGATTTATTTCTCTTTCTAAGAGATTACAGGATTCAAGAATGACAATGAATCTTAATAGCCTTTGAGAGAAGGCAGCAAAACTTTAGTACTAATTTCCAGGACCATGAACTTCCATGCTGTCCTAAATGGCATTTTTCAGACATTGCTTTCTGTGCCTACTCTATAAAACCCAAAATCCAAGGTAACAGGATTCCTTATCTAAAATCCTAAACAAGGCTGGGCATGGTGGTTCACACCTGTAATCCCAGCACTTTGGGAGGCTGAGGCAGGTGAATCACTTGAGCCCAGGAGTTCAAGACCAGCCTGGCCAACGTGGTGAAACCTCGTCTTTACTAAAAATACAAAAATTAGCTGGGCATAGTGGTGCACACTTGTAATCCCAGCTACTCAGGAGGCTGTGACAGGAGGATTGCTTGAACCCAGGAGATGGAGCTTGCAGTGAGCCAAGATCTCGCCACTACACTCCAGCCTGGGTGACAAAGTGAGACTCTGTCTCAAAAAATTTAAAAAAAAAAAAAAATCCTAAATATTCTCCTTCCACAGGATCCTACAAACTGTAGATCCCAAACTTGGAATTTCTGGGAATTCTGCCAGTATCCCCAAGTAAATCTCTTGGGAAGTTTAGAATGCTGCATGGCATAGCGATGCCTGCCCTTCCAGAGTGGTGCAGACTGATTCTCCACATCTGCTAAGTAAAATATTCCAAACACAGATCAGCCTTATCTAGTGAACAGAACCATCGCTCCGCTCTTGAATTTTTTTTTTTGGGCCTCAAACTTTAGAGCTATAACATGTTAACGGTTTAACACCAGAGGAGAAAGCTATTCTTAAACTACTCAAACATGGTTTTTTTTTCTGTTTTTCAGACTCCTGAAACAGACTACTCTTTGCCTTTTTGCTGCAGTTGGAGAAGAAACTGAATTTGAAAAATGTCTGTTACGCAATGCTGGAGACATAGTGAAATAGGCTAAAGATTTCTTCGTTCATGATGAATTCTGTTCACAGCGGAGTGTGGTGTTCAGCAAAAGGACCTCCACCAAGACTGAAAGAAACTAATTTATTTCTGTTTCTGTGGAGTTTACATTATTTCTACTGCTTACACTTTAGAAGGTTTATTTTATGGGGACTAAGGGATTAAAAGAGTGTGAACTAAAAGGTAACATTTTCCACTCTCAAGTTTTCTACTTTGTCTTTGAACTGAAAATAAACATGGATCTGGAAAACCAACCAGCAAGTTTTCAGTGCCAGATAAAACTCTCTGCCCTCTAGAGGTAGCTCCTCATGGGAGGCAGCTGGGAGTGTTACCTGACACCGATTTCCTAGAAAACTGTGAAGGCAACCAAGCTTTTTAAACGTGACAAGAAAAGCAATAACACACATGGAGAAATACCTGATCAATCGGGAAATCTGACCGTCAGGGATCTCTTGTAATATCTCTTGGAATGAAGTGCACTGTGTATCCAATGCTATTTTCCAGCGCCAGTGAAGTTGCTATTTCTTACCTAAAACAAATGGGTTTATGCTAGTTTCTTCCACCAAGGAATGAGTCTCAATGGCCATTAAACTTTCTAAGGCCCACAGGGCTAGGAAAAGTCTCTCTTAAAGGTCAGGTGTTTGGAAAATGTTTTTCCTTTTGCCCAACCCTTAATTAATAGTAGAGAATGTTCTGTGGCCTATTCCCCTCACTGGGAGTTCTTGACCCTTCTTTGTTTTCCAATTTTTCCTACAATAATATAAAATTACGTAAAAGTTAAAACAAAACCAAGGATTCAGGAAGAAACAAGCAGTGATTGTCCTCTAGGCAGCCTAAAGAAAATAGTCACCATAAATATCTTAGATGTCCTCCAGGCATATCCTGCAGGATCTTTCCTGCGTCCTCTTGTCCTACACCCTCCAGTGACCCTGCTCAGCCATTGCTCAGCCCATAATGCATCTTTATGCACAATTTGTCCCAAAACACTGTTTAGGAACTCAAAAACCTCCCACTCAAAAGCTGTCTGTCCCAAGAATAATTTCACTTGGCAATTCTGAAGTGTCCTTCCCCATCCCTGCCCTTTGTTTGGGAGTATACCTCTCCAAATATACAGTAAAGCACCAGTTAACTGTATATTTGGAGAGGTATACTCCCAAATCAAGGGCGTACCCCTCTCCCTTTACAGTAAATTTGTAAACCCTTTGTAATCTCCAAATAGATGTATACATTGAAAACCCTATATATTCCACTCAGAAAACTTTTTTTTTTTTTTTAAGATTGGTGGGGGGGGGGGGGGGGGGGGGGGGGGGGGGCGCTCACTCTGTTGCCCAGGTGGAGTGCAATGGTGCAATCATGACCCACTACAGCCTCAACCTCCCAGGCTCAGCCTCCAGAGAAGCTGGGACTACAGGCACGCACCACCCCACCCAGCTAATTTTTGTATTTTGGTAGAGACAGGGTTTCACCATGTTACCCAGGCTGGTCTCAAGGTCCAGAGCTCAGGCGACCTGCCGGCCTCAGCCTGCCAAAGTGCTGGGATTAGAGGCGTGAGCCACCGTGCCTAGCCATGAATTGATTTTTAAGCAGTTGCCTTCTGCTACTCATGTTTTTATTCTTTTCCTCTGCACTGAAAGGTTAATTTTCTATTTTTGAAAACATTTTTAAAAAAAAATATTTTAGGAATCTCCGTTCAAAAAGCTTTAGCCTAGGGACTCCTTTCCTTACCTACTTTTACCAGACAACTCATCAACTCAAAAAGTAAATAAGCATCCTGCATACCAGTGTGGGAGAGTTTTCCACTGCTCACTTTGGAAGGACTATCATCCAGGTGCTGCTGGAAACCGCAAACTGTTTCCCATTGTGTAGGCTCATTCAGAGTCCTCCGGGTGTCATAACGCGGGCTCTGATGGATTTGTTTTTGCTCATTCGCTACCCTACTGATGGTAGCGTGTATTTGACTCCCACTGAGTGATATGCAGTCTCCATCCGAAGAAAGGTTAATTAATGGGCTCATGAACTCCCGATGACTTAGGGCATTCACAGAGAAAAAGAAGTATTATTATGGGGAGTATTGGGAGGAGCCAGTTATCAACCATCTCTTCTGAGGCCACAGCATGAGAAAAGAAAAATCACATAACCTTTGGCATGGTGGGTTTCAGTTAGAAATCTTCCCAAGAAGAGTGGATACTGATTTCTTTCTGCCTTTAATTGAAATGTAAAAATCTAATAGGCCAGAGATGGTGAGTGGTTCCAATTACCCACTGTGGCGCACAAATATGTAATCATGCCCCCGTCTGCTTGAGGACTGGCAGTGGTGACACCTGCCAAGGTGAAGTCCCAGACCAGAAGAATCATCTGTGAAAGCTGCCCAAAGAGCACACTATAGGGATTAACTGAGGAAGAGATGCACAGGGACTTGGGAAAACAGCAGCAAGGCAATGAGCCAACCCACTCATTCAGAATTCTTTTTTTTTTTTTTTTTTTTTTTTTGTTGAGACAGAGTCTTGCTCTGTCACCCAGGCTGGAATGCAGTGGTATGATCTCGGCTCACTGCAACCTCCATCTCCCGGGTTCAAATGATTCTCCTGCCTCAGCCTCCCAAGTAGCTGGGATTACAGGCATGCACCACCATGCCAGCTAATTTGCATTTTTAGTAGAGACAGGTTTTCGCCATGTTGGCCAGACAGGTCTCGAACTCCTGACCTCAAGCCATCCACCCACCTCTGCCTCCCAAAGTGCTGGGATTACAGGTGTGAGCCACCACTCCGGGCCTCATTAATATTCTTTTTATTCTCCTATTGTCAGGGTTATTTTGTTTGTTTTAACTAGAGTGTGTATGTTTAATACACTTAAAGCTATAAGGAGTATTTTTCACAATAGATATTTAAAGAGAATCCTCATTCCCTCCCATCTGATAGTAGCCAGGGTTTGTTTTGTTTATTTGTTTGTTTGTTTGTGTAATTAGAATGTGCCCGGCCTGTTTTTATCATAATTTACCTTCTATATTCCCAGAAAATCCACATACACATAATTGTACGTTGCTTTTTCATAAATGTGTTCACACAAGGGAGTAAAAATTAAGTAACAAGTGCATTTTTTCTTTTTTTTTTTTTTTTTTTTTTTTGAGAAGAAGTCTCACTCTGTCGCCAGGCTGGAGTGCAGTGGCGTGATCTCGGCTCATTGTAACCTCTGCCTCCCAGATTCAAGCAATTCTCTTCCTCAGCCTCCTGAGTAACTGGGATTACAGGCGCCTGCCACCATGCCCGACTAATTTTTGTATTTTTAGTAGTGACAGGGTTTCACCATCTTGGCCAGGCTGGCCTTGAACTCCTGACCTCGTGATCCACCCACCTCGGCCTCCCAAAGTGCTGACATTACAGGTGTGAGCCACTGCGCCTGGCCAACAAGTGCATTCTTACAGCATTTATTACAAACCTATAATCCGTATCTTCTGAAAAAGTCAAGCATTATGACAAAACAACTGGTCAATCAGCAGATCTTCATGTAACACTGTAAACCATAATGCAGCCAGAGACAGATACACCCCAAAACTCTAACAGCTATACTTCAGAACAGCAGAATGGACTAGAATTCAGGGGTCTGAATTTGAATGGGGAAAAAAATGTAACATCTTTATGGCTATCAACAGTGCTGTGTCTTTTTTGTTTGTTTTGAGATAGGATCTCATTCTGTCGCCCAGACTGGAGTGCAGTGGCACAATCACAGCCCACTGCAGCCTTCACCTCCCAGGCTCAAGCAATCCTCCCACCTCAGCCTCCCCAGTAGCCGGGACCACAGGCACACCACCACACCACACCACGCTAATTTTTTATTTTTTGTAGATACAAAGTCTTGCCACATTGTCCAGGCTGGTTTCGAACTCCTGGGCTCAAGTGATCATCTCACCTCAGCCTGCCAATGTGTTGGGATTACAGGCATGAGCCACTGTGCGTGGCTTTTTTTTTTTTTTTCCTAGCCACTAGACCTCAGGGAAACAGTACTTATGTCTTTGTCATCAATCAGAGATATTTTAATATTACATGACAGTTTCTACAAATATTCACAATAGCATTTATGCTTCTCACTGCATCAAAATTATAGTAGTTATTAGATCTCCCACTGTCTTTGTATCACATGTAAATAAAGAGGCACATACATTGCTATAACCAAATATGGTACCTTTTCTATACTTTAATAATTGCATTTCAGGCTGGGCGCAGTGGCTCATGGCTGTAATCCCAGCATTTTGGGAAGCCAAAGTGGGTGGATCACTTGAGGTTAGGAGTTCGAGACCAGCCTGGCTAACGTGGTGAAAACCCATCTCTACTAAAAATACAAAAATTAGCCAGGCATGGCAGCACACACCTGTAGTCCCAACTACTTGGGAGGCTGAGGCAGGAGAATCGCTTGAGCCAGGGAGGCAGAGGTGGCAGTAAGCCAAGGTCACGCCACTGCACTCCAGGTGCGCAACAAGAACAAAACTGTGTCTCAAAGAAAAAAACAAGCATTTTACTATCATTGATTTGTTTTATAATCATAAGTGTTTTCATTTAAGCATTTAAAAAATATTATTCTAAGAAGGGATCCATGGGCTTCACCAGCTTGTCCAAGGGCATCCGAGGCACATAAAAGGTTAGAATCCCCTGGACTAGATGAGATGCTAACAGCCTAGGTTCTGGTTCTGTGGCAGCATTACCCGGTCTCCAACATTGCTACCTCTACATCTGCACCTCAGTCCGTCTCTACAGGTCCCTGATCCAGGGTGCCTGGTGTGCCTATAATAGAGTCTTGGTCTGTATGTAATGGTAACACAGGCAGCAACTGCCACCAAAGTTTCTCCAGCCTGATTCAGAGGATGCGCAAGAAGCTCTGGACACGGTGGAGTGCCTAAGCCTTGGTTAGCAACTCCACCCCCAAGCCAGCCCCTGAGCTCCCACCCCGCCCTGCTCTGAGGCCAGGCTTCTGCACATGGTTTTAGATGCTGCCCAGCAATGGAGTTCTCACCTGACCTGGTTCCTCCCCGTAGCTCACACAGGGCCACAGCTTGCATATTGGTGGTCAGACACCATTGCTCACGGTAGATGGGACGGAGTTGAATAGCCAGTCTACATTCCTGAAAGACCAGAGTCCAACCACTTGGCAACTGTGGGTGGAATGCTGCCTACGAGAGCACCATGTCGTAAACATACATGTACATAACCATGGAGTCAGTGGATTGTCCAGGGAACTGCTATTGATGAGTGCTGGGCCTTCCTAAAGGTCTTGGTAAAATGGTTGGTTTCTAGGACAAAAGGCATATCATGAACCACAAAGGATGGGGAAAATACTTCACAAATTGGAGTAGGACCATAAAGTTAAGCCTTCAATATAAGTAAGAAAAAATTAATTTTATTTTATTTTATTTTTTGAGATGGAGTCTCACTCTGTCACCCAGGCTGAAGTGCAGTGGCATGATCTTGGCTCACTGCAACCTCCACCTCCCAAGTTCAAGTGATTCTCCTGCCTCAGGCTCCCGAGTAGCTGGGATTACAGGCACGTGCCACCATGTCCAGCTAATTTTCATATTTTTAGTAGAGACGGGGTTTCATCATGTCAGCCAGGCTGGTCTAGAACTCCTGACCTCCAGTGATCCGCCTTCCTCGGCCTCCCAGAGTGCTGGGATTACAGGCGTGAGCTACTGCACCTGGCCAAAGAATGAAATTCTTAACTGCACCACCCTCCTGTGATGTCAGCCTTGTCAATGTAGGTCATCACCTTAGGTATTTTGTTATTTGTTTGTTTGTTTGTTTTGAGATGGAGTTTCGCTCTTGTTGCCCAGGCTGGAGTACAACGGTGCGATCTTGGCTCACTGCAACTTCCGGCTCCCAGGTTCAAGCGATTCTCCTGCCTCAGCCTCCCGAGTAGCTGGGATTACAGGCATGCGCCACCATGCCCAGCTAATTTTTTATATTTTTAGTAGAGACGGGGTTTCTCCATGTTGGTCAGGCTGGTCTCGAACTCCCAGCCTCAGGTGATCCGCCTGCCTCAGCCTCCCAAAGTGCTGGGATTACAAACATGAGCCACCGTGCCCAGCTAACCTTAGGTATTTTTTGTTGTTCTCTTTTTCGGGGTGTTGGGGCACCGGGTCTCACTTTGTCACTCAGGCTGGAGTATAGTGGTATGATCTTGACTCACTACAACCTCCGCCTCCTGGACTAAAGTGATCCTCCCACTTCAGTCCCCTGAGTAGCTGGGACTACAGGCATGCACCATCACACCTGGCTAATTTTTTATGTTTTTCGTAGAGACAGGGTTTTGCCATGCTCCCCAGGCTGGTCTCGAACTCCTCAGCCCAAGCAATCCTCCACCTCTGCCTCCCCAAGTGCTGGGATTACAGGCGTGAGCCACCACACCCAGCCACCCTAGGTATTTTAATCCTTATTCTTTTGTACTACTTAAACTCTAAGATAGCAGCCTCCCCAGGTCCCAAGTGTGGCGCTTTCCTGTGTCCTAGGCTGTGGGTGCCCTGTTTCAACTACAATGAACAGTTTTCATGAGGCAGCACCCATAACTGGCCACATCCAGCGTATTCAAGTTAAGCAAAACCACAGGAGCCAGTTGCCCACAGAAATCCTCTCTGGGCAATTAATAGCAGGTCCCCAGGCATTTAGGGTAGTTTTTATTGCAGGTTTTAGAATTGCAACTCAAAAAAAAAAAAAAAAAAAAAAAGGCCCAGGAGCTGGACATGGTGGCACATGCCTGTAATCCCAGCTACCCTGGAGCTGAAGCAGGAGGATCGCTTGTGGCCAGGAGTTCAAGCCTGCAGTGAACTGTGACTGTGCCATTGCACTCCAGCCTGGGTAACAGAGCAAAAAAACTGGCCCTGGGATCATCTTCATTAGAATCACCTGAGAGAGTTGTTTACAAAATGCAGCTTCCTGTCTCCATTTAGATCTAATCAGTTGGACTCTCTGGGGATAATCCTGGGAATCTGTGTTTTAACAAATTCACAAGGTCATTCTTCTGCATACTGAAGTTTAGGAGTTAACCTAAACTCCACTTTTGTATCACTGTTTGCCTAGCACAATGCCTAGCACATGTGAGGTGCTAGAGAAATACTCCTGGAAGGGATGAAGAGATGTTGAGAGCTGTCAACTCAGTGTGCCCCACCCACTGCGTATTTATGCACCGCCGCCGCCCGGGCCCCCCCCCCCCCCCCCACCACCCGTTAGAGCCCCTTCAATTCCTTGTATTCCTTTGGAGACAAGTCGTTTAAATTTTTTCTCACGTACCTTTCTCAGCTAAGGCTTTGCTAGGCTCCCAAGCTCCCAAAGTTTAATTCTTACGCCAGCTCAGCAACCACAGTCCTCTTAGGAAGGTGCAACTGGCAGCAGAGGAAGGAAGTGTCATCTGAGCTCAGAAGCTCCCCTTCCAGGATCTTGTCTAATAATCCTTTAAAAGTTGAGTGCCTCCCAGGCCAGGCATCACACTAGACTCAGTGGATGAAGAAAGATGAACAAGGTTGGGAAGGGGTGCTTCTAAAATGGTCTCAGAACCCACTGAGAGGATCAGTGGGTGGGGGTTGGCGGGGTGAGACTGGGCTGGCAGGAGCTCCTGCAAGCAGCCTGAGGCCAGCCCTGGGGGATGGCTTTTCACCTGCCTGCCAGAGGCCTTGTATCCATGCTTTGATTCTTTTTTTTTTTTTTTTTTGAGATGGAGTCTCACTCTGTCACCAGGCTGGAGTGCAGTGGTGCAATCTCGGCTCACCGAAACCTCCGCCTCCCGCGTTCAAGCGATTCCCGTGCCTCAGCCTCCAGAGTAGCTAGGATCCCAGGCGCACCACCAGCACACCCAGCTAATTTTTGTATTTTTAGTAGAGACGGGGTTTCACCATGTTGGCCAGGAAGGTCTTGATCTCTTGACCTCGTGATCTGCCCACCTCGGCCTCCCAAAGTGCTGGGATTACAGCCGTGAGCCACCACGGCTCACGGCCAATTCATTTTTATAAAATCACATGCAGTGGTTAGGCTTCTCTTCTCCTTAGCGCCCTAGGTTTGCATTTTAGTCTCCTGAAATGCTTTAAAAATACAAACTTTCAGATACGTTATTAACTGTATTTCATCCCAGGATTAAAAGGAGACTCCAGACAGGTTTGTGCCTGTGCCCCTCTGTTTTGGTGTGGCCGGCCTCAGAGGAGGGCAGTGTAATTGCAGAGACTAAGTTTGAGGTTAGAGTGTTTATGTAACAAATCAGCTCAACTTAAATATTTCTTGTGGTGCGGTCAGGGCTGCAAACATTCGCCCAGGACAGCAGCATGAATGTCATCTGTTTATTCAACCCTGTGTGGGCGTTGATGTTTATGTGAAAGGACCCTGATCGTTTAAAGCCAGTTAATATTTTCAATCATACATCATGTTGCTCATGTATCTTACAATCAGGATTGTGAAGAGACAAGTTTCCCAAAAAATCAGACTGGTTGCATTTGTATATGTGCTTATGAGCAGACACATTTAATGAATGTTCATTTGGCAAAGTCTTACAATTAAGGATTTTTTCTTCCAGAGATAATTACATGAGCCCTGATAATTTTCCTCTAAGTCAGCCTCTGATTACCTCCCCGCTTGATAGAGACAACATGTACCAGACAAGCAGTGGAGACAGACTCCCTGAGAGAACTGCAAGTGCTTTCTGGGGTTCAGAACAAGCCAACTGTATGAGAAGTGATACTTTCCAACTTCATGTCTTCATGGAGTTGGACGCCAAGGGAATTTGGGGACCAGGGGAAAAGAAATGGCGAGTAGCTCCCCTACTCCTCCCAAGACATTTTAGATTGTGGCTTTATTATTTAGTTTGAAATTTAAATTCCTGAATATCAGACACCCCCAAACTCAAATGTGAGTAAAGAAATGCATTCCAAAGCCAAATGTAAATTCTTTTTAAATTATTCATGCACCTAGCTCACCATTAGAACAGATAATTGAAGTAACTGTAAATATGCATAAACAGAAATGACAGAAACAGAAACATCCACAACAAATTACAGATGGACAGAAAAATCCACTTAAGCGCTAAATAATTACAGAGGAGAGAAGCCAAGGAAGGCAGGAGGCCATAGCTCTGGAGTGATGGGCGAGTTGGGACTATTCTGCAAACAGCCAGAGAGATGGGAGCCAATTTGTAGGGGAGGAAGGGGACCTGGCTGAGAGGAAGGGGCGTGGTGAGGGCTGAGGGGTAAAGCGTGTGTAGGGAAAGATAAATCCGTGGTGGGTTTATAACTGGTTTCTAACAAGTCTGAACTCAGAGAGGCAAAAGTGACAGAGGAAACCCTGGTCAACATGAAAAAAAAAAAAGAAAGTACGCTACAGATGAGATGGTGGGGGGGTCTTCCGGGAACCACCAATCAGAGCACAGGGAAGTGAC